>NW_006284614.1:48537-60337 GCF_000327345.1 Myotis davidii
ATATTTTAAATATGGGGTTATTTCTTTTGGTTTGTTTTTTAAAATATATTTTTTATTGATTTCAGAGAGGAAGGGAGAGGGGGAGAAAGAGATAGAAGCATCAATGATGAGGGAGAATCACTGATCAGCTGCCTCTTGCATGCCTCCTACCGGGGATCGAGCCTGCAACCTGGGCATGTGCCCTTGACAGAAATCAAACCTGGAACCCTTCAGTTCAAAGGCTGATGCTCTATCCACTGAGCAAAACGCGTCGGTCTGCGGAATATGTTAGTTTGTTTTTTTAAAAAAATCCATGATTAAAGTTCTCCATCTGTATTAATCTGTAGTGCTATCTTCTGTAAACATAAAAGTGCTTTATAGCCAAAACCAGTTTGGCTCAGTGGATAGAGCGTCGGTCTGCGGACTGAGAGGTCCCGGATTCGATCCCGGTCAGGGGCATGTACCTTGGTTGCGGACACATCCCCAGTGGGGAGTGTGCAGGAGGTGGCTGGTCGATATTTCTCTCTCATCGATGTTTCTGGCTCTCTATCTCTCTCCTTTCCTCTCTGTAAAAACTCAATAAAAATATATATTTTTTAAAAAAGTGCTTTATAAACTATAAAGTTTTTGCAACTGTTGGCTGCTATTACTGCTGCAGAATAACAACATCTATGTGTATCAGTTTAAACGTTTCTCTCTCCTAATGACCCTACTGTTGTGACCTTTAAGTGGACATTTGAGAATCCTTAAATGGTCATGCTTCCCATTTTTATTTTACTTCCAAAATACTTGGAGTTAAATTTATTGCACACTGTTAATAATTATACTGTAGGTTTGTTACAGGTTATGTCTCCTCCAAATAATATTTCATCTTCTCCTTTTATCTTTTTTTAAAGTGCCTCAACTTACATGTATCTTAATATTGTCAATGATCTCAAATAGTTTGTGGAATAAGTGGAAGAGAGTAAATTTTACATAAATAGTAAAAGATCTTGACAGTATGAGAGAGAAGATGACCCTTGAATGTCCTCTTTGAAAAGGCTGTGAAGCATTCCCCTCTTTCTGCATGACATTAAACTCAGATAAATAAGTAAAGCACAGAACTTTCATTTTCAGGCCGTTGTCATAGCAACTTTTGACTCCAGAGAAGAAGGCATTCTCAGATCTCAGCCCTGACTCCAGAAGAGCTAAAAAGACACCAAGACTAAAAGGAGAGAATGATTTGCAAGATATGATGAAACTGGGTACCTGTTATTCAGAACTTTCCCACTACATGTATATAGTTTTCCCCCTGACATATATTTCCCTTTATAGATTTCCAAACTCAACAGCCATAGACTAATAATAGCCATTTATCACTTATTACATGTCAGGCACAGAGAGCATTACAAGTATTATGTTTTTCTCCCAATAACACTGTAACTGTGGTATCATTTTTGTCAACATTTTACTTATGAGCAAACTGCGTTTAGATAGATAGATGAAGCAATTTACCCAAAGCCACACAATAATTGCTCAACCTTTCAGCCGCAGCACAGCTGACCACTTCTTAAAGCATTTTCTGGTTTTCTGGGTTTCCTCCTGCTTCACTGACCAACACTTGGTTGCTCCTTTGTCTCTGCTTGGCCCGTAAAGGCTGGCATGCCCAGGACTTCAACTGAGCAGTCTTTTCTATCCAGACTGCCTCTCCCAGTCCTGTGGCTTTAAACGCCTTCTACGAATTGATAATTCCCAAATGTACATCTTCTGCCCCAGCTCTCTCACATGCATTTCGGACTCATGTATGCAACTATTTGTGGGACACTTAGATGTCTAAGGGGTATTTCTAAGGTAATAAATCTTAACTCCTGTCCTTCAGTCTTCCCTGTCTCGGTGACAGCATTCTCTAACTCAGATGCTCAAACCAAACTTCCTAAGAATCACCCTTGATTTCTCCCTTTTCCTTACCCCTTCACTGCTAATATATAAACAAGTTATGTCAGATATTTACCCAAAATCTATTTTGAATCTACTTTTCACCCCCATTGCCACACTATAATGAAGGCTATAATCTCTTCCCTGGATTTGTAATCAGGAACTTTCTAACTAAGGCCCCTGTTTCCGCTCTCCAAAGACCGGTCCGCATGAGCTTTTGAAACCATAAATCTGATCATGCCAGCTTAAAGCCTCCACTGGCTTCCCACTGCTCTTAGAATATAACTTGAACTCCTAACTGTAGCCTAGAACAGCAGTCGCCAACCTTTAGAATGGTCACCAGTTGGTGACCGCTGGCCTAGAAGGCTCTGGCTTGCAAGCTCCTACTTCCTGCTGCAGCCTCCTGGAATTGTCCCCCTCCATCATTCAGCTTTAGTCACAATATCCTCCTTTCCTTCCCTCAAACTGTTGTTTTTTGGCCTCTGGGATTTTGCAGAATAAATTGTCTCAAATGTCCCTCTGCTCATCTTCCTAGAGGGTTCTTTTCACGCTTCAGGTTTTGGCTCCGTATTGCCTTCTTAGAGGCTGCCTTTTCTAAAGTGGCTTCCTGTTGGTGCTCTCAGTCATCACATCGTTCTTATCAATAGCACGTACCAGTATCAGAAATGTTTATTATCTCCCCCACCCCCACAATTATCCATGGGGTTACATATCCTGATGATCTTTTTCATTTCCACATTCTCAAAGTTTAGGAGCATATAGGAGGTGCTCATTGACAGGGGGAAGGGAGGAAGGAAAAAATAAAAATTCAGTGCCAAGACCCCATCCCATGATTATTTTACACCAAAACTACTTTTAACTCCCTCCCCCCCTTTGGGCGTTTCAAGGTGATTTCCATGTGTTATTTTGCTCTCACTCTAGACCAGGGCTGGGCAACCCCTGGCACGCGTGCCAGATATGGCACACCAGTAACTTTTGCTGGCACATGAAACCCTCTCTTATAATCCATTTACAATTTTTTTTCTTAATATCGACTTTTTTATTTTTCACATAAATTCAGTGTAGGTGCATCTTAGATAAATAAATAATTTTACATAACAAGTTATCTTAAAGACCGTAGATATGGATTGATGAGAGAGGAGAAGAGCAATTTCTATACTCAAACAGACAAAGTTTTCTGTCGAACTATCAGTGTACATGTATACATTAAAAAATAAATGTATTTTTCATCATCATATACTGTGTTTTTGTCGCTCGAATGAATTTTATTATTTCTTCAAGGTTCTTCACATACGTACACCTTAAAAGGTATCAAGTAGGTGTAACGTGTTCTCAACATATTAGGGTTGGCATTTTGAGTCAGAGATTTCGCTGGTTTTGGCACGCACTCACAAAAAGATTGCCCACACCTGCTCTAGACTGATTCCTGAATCGCCCAAGACCATGAGTTTGAGACAAGGTGAAAGGAGAGGGACTGTGACAGATGGAGCTGGCAGTGCCCCTAAGCAACTACGGGCTTCCTTATCCTTGAAAACTCATTTGGCTTTGGGGGAGGGGGCAAAAATAGAGACCACTACAGCACAGTTTTTACTCCCTCCCAAGCAATGGCTAACTTCCTTGAGAGAAGAAAACAGATTCTTGATAAAGTTAATTCATACATCAGTACCCACCGAATGAAGGCCACCCTAGTGGCCAGGTCCACATCACAAACCTAAACCTGAGTCAGCCTCCACTTACAGGAAACACCAGTCCAGAAACCTACACACCAATCATAATCCTCCAACTCAGAAAACAGGGCCTCCTGGCCAACACTCCATTAGCTCACTTTGGCAGACAATCCCTCAGGAACAGTGCTTCACTGCTTGGGAAGCACTGACTCCCCCAATCCTATGATTATTTTCCCTGTGGTTGGAAAAGGGGCCACACACTACACCTGACAAGTCAGGGGAGGCCACATGGCAGCCTTACAAACTCAGACACGGAAATTAAAACTTTCTAACTAAAAGCAAGTCATGGTCTTGGCTGGGAGGCTCAGTTGGTTGGAGTGTCATTTTGTGGATTCACCCTCTGGTCAGAGTGTGTATAGGAAGCAGCCAGTCAATGTTTCTCTCTCTCTCTCTCTCTCTCTCTCTCTCTCTCTCTCTGTCTGTCTCTCTTCCCCCCCTCCTTTTTTCTCTTTCATTGTCTCTCTTCCTTCCTCTCTCTGAAAATCAGTAAGCATTAAAATCCTAGGGTAAGGATTTAAAAAAAAAATTAAAAGCAAGTCATGGTGGGCAGTCATGTCCTAGGTCGGTATTTTTTGACAAAGGTCAGTCTTTACCTTACCTGACCGTTTCTATTGTCCTTTTGTATGTACAGTAGCATACCTTTGGAATGTCGGGTTAATTTCCTTTCTCTAGACCCCTCATGGCACAGTCACTGCATCAGGGCAGAGATCACAAAACCCCGCAGTTATCGTTATCTCATTAATTGTTAACTGTTAACTATCCTGTACCTACCAATGTAAAAGAAGTTCCATATTTTTCTGTGTATAAGATGCCCCCCCACTTTTCCAACCCAAAATTAAGAAATCAATATTTTAAACATTTTGCTGGTTTTCCTCTTAAGGCCTTCTTCTTTTCTGGCATCTTAAGGAGTTGTTCTTCCTGTTTTCTCCACTGTCTGATCATACACTCAGTGGAAGGAGGTCCAAATTGTCTCTCTGCAGCTCTACTTCCACGCTCTTTTGCATAGCTGATTACATTCAGTTTGAATTTTGCAGAGTAAGACAATCACGTACCGGTATTTATCTTTTTATTTTTTTGAATCTTTATGAGCTCAGAACACTCCAGTCCCTGTTGCATCTGCATACTCTCCACCTCCACTTCTAATTATGGCATCAGCTGATGTCAGTAACAATAAGGCCCGTGATTGGAGGAAGCCTGTTTGACAAGGTATGTGCAGCTATGCACCTGTGGGACTCCCTCCTCAGCTGACTTCCATGTATAACATGCCCCTTAATTTTCAGATTAAAAAAAAATAGGGTCTTATACATGGAAAAATATGGTATGTGTGTATCATTTTACTTTTTATCAAATCCCAGAGATTTCCCTGCTTTGCTTTCTCCCACCTCCCTAATCTATCACCAATGGATTTCATGTAACCCCTTTATGACTTTTATGCCCCTTCCTTTGATTTAATGTATAAAATAAGGTGCAAAACTGCCACTCTCTGGAGCATTTTCTCAATTCATTGAAATTTTGCTTCCTGACAACTGTCATCATTTTGGTTCAAGTAAACTTATCAAAATCCTCTACAGGTTTAGACATCCCTTGAATAAAGGGCATCAAAATCAATACTAAATTGTTTTAGTTTTGTCATTTAACATTTCCCATTACAGCTTTCCCCACCAAATTCCCAAGGTGTTTAGGTAGTTGTTTCAAGCAAAGAACATTATTTCGAAGTGTTAATTTTGGGGGTGGACTCTTATTCTCACTCTTTAATTATTGGCACTGAAATTGTATCTAAACAACTTATGAGGAAGGAATACAGAAAGAAGACATGAGATACCATAACCTATGTATTAGGAGGCGAAGGGCAGCCTAGGAAATTATATTTTTCTCTACCCTTCTAAGTTCTCAGCTGAGGGTCCTATAACAGAAGAGATATATTAAGAAAAGCAATCCTACAAAAACAAACACACACAAACAACAACAACAAAAGAGCAATCATACAAATTTAGCTAATATAAGTGTTACATGACACAAGAGCCTTCATAAGGAGGAAATGAAGACTGGGCAAGGGGTTAAACCTGAGAGTTTTTATGCTGTTTGTCAAAGAGTAGAAAGTCATGGAAAGATTGGACGGGACAAAGGGTATGAGGTAAGTGTAGTAACCTTAGCAAGGCCTGTTCATTCAGATTCCTCTCTGTGTCCCTTTGTCTTTGGAAATAAGGTGCTCTTTCCTCTGAGTATAGAGAAGGCACTTCTCATCTGAGGGTTTATGACTTGCTTCAGGGCAAAGGTCAGGCGGCCCTTCCTGCACAGGCTGTTATTCAAATTCCTCCACCTTAAAATATTTAATAAGTCAAGGCAGCATATTTTTGGTTAGCATGGATGTTTCGCATCCCTTCATTCAGACCCAAAATTGGTTGTCAAGTCCAGCCAACTCCTCGGGTAAGAAATAGGGAAGATGATACAAGGATATTCTTCCACACAGAATGTAATTCAAATGTAAACATGTTTCTAAAGAGTTTGAATCTCAAATATCTCACTCTACTTCTGGTACCAAAAAGAAGCATGCCAAGGCCTGAGAGAAATAAATTATTATAATTTGCATGTTAGTTGGCTTTCAGCAAGATTTGTTCCTGAGCCTTTTAAATGTCAAAGATTTTAGCATTAAAACACTTAGTTTCAAGGTTTTAGAAATTCTCAGTGCTAATGTTTTTGTTTTGTATTTTAAGTTACAATTCTTTGGCTGAAGTCTTTCATATTCAAAACACTTAAATTCCTACTAAGTAAAAACCTTGCAGGGGGTTTGAAGAGTTTCAGCCATAATGATAGACTAGAAATTAACTTTACTCTTGACCTTTATATTGACTTGATGCAACCTTGCAAAGATCATTTATCTTCCTGTGGTTTCAGTTTTTTCATTCTAAAACAAAAAAGTAATAGGGATATTATTTTGAGATCATTGAAGAAAATGGACAGTTTTGGTATGTTATTTGCAGATGTACTCATATCAAATCCAATTATGCAAATGCTATTTTTAAATATCTTTCTAATTCTGTACTATATGTTTTATAAGTTACAGACTATGAAAACAAAATTTAATTTGCTAGTTTGTCAAAATCTAACATCTGCCATTTCTTTTCAATTAGGGCAAAAGAGCCACAGTAAACTTTGAAATATCTCCAGAGTTACTTTTGCCTTTTCTTCTGCTACACAGAACTACGCCTCTTCACTCCTCTGCAAAGGTTTCATCACGTGATGCTCCCCCCCATGCCCCGGACCTTGGATCTACAAATACCACAATTTTATAGGCAAAGGAATTTTATATCAGAGGAAATGCAGACATCAAAAACATTAAGACTATACAATTTGGTACTACCCCCCAAGTTCGTGGGCCTGATGCTTTGAAAGGCCACAGCTCAAAACATCAGTTTGGAGTAAGGAAAGGTTTATTGACCAAGAAGGTGCCAACAAAAAAGATGGGAAACTTAATGCCTCAAACGAATCTTTTCTTTTCTTTTTTAAAATATTTTTATTGATTTCAGAGAGGAAGGGAGAAGGAGAGAGATAGAAACATCAGTGATGAGAGAGAATCGTGGATTGGCTGCCTCCTGCATGCCCCCTACTGAAGATTGAGCCCTCAACCCGGGCATGTGTCCTGACCAGGAATTGAACCATGACCTCCTGGTTCATAGGTTGTCATTCAACCCCTGAGCCACGCAGGCGGGGCTGCCTCAAACCCATCTTGCTGGCTGAATTAACTTAAGGGTTTTTAAGGGTTTTCGCAGTGGTTCTCAACCTTCTGGCCCTTTAAATACAGTTCCTCATGTTGTGACCCAACCATAAAATTATTTCCATTGCTATTTCATAACTGTAATGTTGCTATTGTTATGAATCGTAATGTAAATATCTGATATGCAGGATGGTCTTAGGCGACCCCTGTGAAAGGGTCGTTCGACCGCCAAAGGGGTCGCGACCCACAGGTTGAGAACCGCTGGTAGGGAAAAAGGTATGCGGAAGTGCTGACAGGACAAGTTTTAATTGGAAAACATTGGTCCTCTGGACCAGTGGTTCTCAACTTTGGCTGCACATTAGAACGAGGCCCAGAAATCAGGATTTTAAAAAGATTCCCAGGTGATTCTAATGTGCAGCCAAGGTTGAGAACCACTGCTCTGGACAATGGACCAGTTATGTCCTGGTCCTTTGGTTCCCTGTGGATGGGTTGGGAGAGACTTTGGTTGTGGGTGTAGCTGGGGATCAAAGTTCTCTCCTCCCTGCATGCTTCTGCCACATAACTTGTGGATTTGGTGTATTGTCTCTGAAAAGCAACTTGGTATCTCCTTAAACAGTTTAGGACCATTTTAAGCTGGTTCTGCAGTTACAATTTTTCTAGTAAACAAAGAATGCAAATTAAAATTGAATAACATTTGTACCTAGCCATTTGACAAATATTAAAATTATATTTGGCAAATATTAAATATTATATTTAATATTTCTGGTATTTGCTAAAGTATAGGGAAACAGATTATCACATACTGCTAGTGGGAGTATAAATTGGTAAGAACTTTTTGAGGAATAATTGGCAATACCTATCAAGTTTAAAATATTACTTTGAACAGCACAGTAGTACACAAAGATACAAACATAAACTATCAAGTGTCAGTGGGAATATAAAGTCACCACAATACTTTTACACAGCTGGTGGGAATGTAAGCTGGCCTAACCACTTTGGAAAACAATTTGACATTATCTGAGAAAGCTGAAGATGTATATTTCTTATGACAAGGCAGCTCCTCTCCTGGAAATGTAGATAAGAGAACTCTTGCACAGGTGTTCTGATTCACACTACAAGACAAAAAACCCAGAGACAACCCTAATTGTCAATCAACGACGCAATAGATAAATTCAGCAGAGAAAATGAACGAATTACATCTGCTCACAATGACATGAATAATCTCTGGAACATTGTGTTGTGAGGAATAACAAGTTGCTGAGTAATATCTACAGTATGACTTTGTGTGAAGTTCAAAAACATGCAAAGCAAGTTCATATATCATTTAGGAAATTAGATACATGTGGCAAAACTAAAAATGATAATAGACATAAATGCAGGATAGTGGTTACCTCTGACGGAGAGAAAGGAAGATGGGGTTGGAGAAAGGCACAAAAGGGACTTTAAAGATAACAAAAATGTTGAGCTTTCCCCCCATTAGTCTTGGTGGTAAGTTGAGGGTGTTTGGTTTTGGTGGTGAATGTGCTTCTTTTTAGTTCATAAATATTTTTGTATCTAGTTAATATCCATGTCTGAGAAAAGTATCTTTGTTTGCCTGGGGGCATTGGCCACACCAGATTGTCTATGCAAACAATGAATTCATGGTGAGGGCTTTGGGCCACATGGTATCAAGCTCAGTTTCCGCAGGTGCTGGAAGCTCTCAGGTCAGCCACTCAGGCTGTCAACCATATCTCTGTGACCAAATCCCGATAAAAACTCTGGGCACCAAGGCTCGGGTGAACTGGGCTGGTTGGCAATGCTCCATATATATTGTCATGAGTTTGTTTTTGGAAGAAATGAGGACTGCCCCAACGCCACTTGGAGAGGACAACTCGAATAACCTGCCCCATGCACACATTCCCATAGGCGATTTCAATCTGTATTCTTCCAATGCAATAAACTGTAACCATGAACACAATAGCTTTCAGTGAGTTCTGTCAGTCCCTCTAGCAAATTATTGAATCTGGAAGTAGTCTTGGGACCCCTGAACTTGCAGTTAACTTTAAAAGTGAAGGTGGGCCCAGCATGCGTGGCTCAGTGGTTGAGCATCGACCTATGAACCAGGAGGTCACTGTTCAATTCCTGGTCAGGGCACATACCTGGGTTGCAAGCTCTATCCCCTATGTGTGGCATGCAGGAGGCAGCCAATCAATGATTCCCTCTCATTATTAATGTTTCTATCTCTCTTTCTCCCTTTTTTTCCTCTCTGAAATTAAAAAAAAAAAAAGAAGTGAGGGTGGTCTTAGGAAGTCCTGAACTTTGCAATATTATCCTATCTAATAAAAGAGAAACATGGTAATTAGCTGTACCTCTGCTACCCTTCCCATTGGCTAATCAGGGCAATATGCAAATTAACTGCCAGCCAAGATGGCAGCCGGCAGCCAGGCAGCTTGAAGCGAACATGAGGCTTGTTTACTTCAGTGATGGAGGAAGCCAATGTGCCCCGCCTGCCGCTGCCGGCCTCTGAGCTTGCAGTTTGAAACATTGTTACAAATATAGAAGCTAAACAAAACCCCAGAAACCTGCTTTCAGCCAGCTGGGATCTCAGAGCTGGTATATTATTCTGCTCCTTATTCTTATTTTTTCTTATAATAACTTTGTATGATTGACCTCAATACTTTTCTGTTATTATTTTTGTATAAAGATATTGTTCTTGAACTTTTGGAAGGAGGCTTTGTCCATGACAAGTTTTCTAACTTCACAAAGTTACCTATTCCTCTGTGTTGTAAGTGTTTCCCTCCACGTCCTGCGTGGTTCAGGGTTTGGGTCTGGAAGAGGAGCCGCACAACAAATGAAAAAGAAAAGACATGAGATAATTTGGGAATATTGGGGGACCAGGCGGCAAGTCCAACTCAAGAGGAAGGACTTCCACTGTGCTCAGGCCTCACCAAGCTTTTTATAGTGAGAGGTAAACAAGGTAGTGGTTACCATAGTTACACAGTTCTTGTGAGTTTCACTTGTTTACACCATGGTTACACTTCCTGCACTTCCTCAGCCCCTTAGCTTCCCAGATAAGATCTAGGGAGTGTTATAAGGTCAAGCCTAATTATGCTAAGAGGACTGTGCCCTCTAAGCTGGGACTTGTTTGTGACTTTGCCAACAGGTCAGTCCGAGGCTTAACCCTATATCAGTTTCCCACACTCTGTGTTTCATGTAGTGTAAAAAATATAGCAGCTTGCTTTGTAAGATTTCCTGGCTGTGTTCCCTGTATCCACTTTTATCTGGACCTTCTTTCCTTCATCTCCACAATGCCTGTTCAGCTCAATTTTAATTTCATTCCCAGCAGTATCCTCAGGGAAGGGCCCCGTCCTGAAAGGGGGCCTTTGCTGGTGAATTTTGAGGGACTAAGCTTCCTCAGAACTTTCAGACCCTACTGCAGGCCCCTTGCATTCACTTGCTCATTAGAGTAGAGCAAGTTTAGCCATTCTAATTGTTTAACCATTCTAAAATTAGCCTGCTGAAATTTCCAGGAAATACCTGTTGGATACTGTAGGGGTTTCTGTTCTCAGATTAGTTAGGTGACCCGCTGCTCTCCTCTGCTTTCTGCTGCACAAATGCTGATACCAAGTAGGTCTCATGACCATCAATAATTCGTCCTTACCAGCTTGTATTTCAGAGTTGATGGGATACCTTCTCACCTGGTTTTGTTGGAAATGTCTGTGTATTTTGATTTTGCTATTTAATTGTTCTGTCCATTTTTATGTGGAGATTAGGCAAGTTCCAAACTCTATTCTGCCACTGCCATTTCCAAAATCCCTGTGATCATTCTAGGGCCCAGACTGAAGGGGCAGGCTACACAGGAAAATCTCTTCTTGTGGTAAAAAGAGACATGCAATAGAACAAACCTGAAACCAGAGGATGCTTACAACCTTGCTTGCAGCACACACTTATTTTTTTAAATATAAATTCGTTATTGTTTAAAATATTACGTAAGTCTCATTTTTCCCTATTGACCTCTTCCTGGCTGCCCCCACATCCCAGCACATGCCTGCCCCCCCCCATGTCTGTGTCCATTGGTTTTGCTCATATGCATGCATACAAGTCCTTTGGTTAATCTCTTACCTTCTTACCCCCTGCCATCCCTCATAGGTTGGACAATCTGTTTGATGCTTCTATGACTCTGGTTCTATTTTGGTTTCTCAGTTTATGTTGAGTGCTCAAAGCTTATTACCAGGGTTCCTTGGTTGGTTTTTTTTGCTCATTCATTTTTAGTTGCTTTTAAGTCTTCCTCAGGTATATTTCCATTACTATTAACTTAATATGGGATATGAAGGTTGGTTCTCCTCTTTCTATTCACTTGTGACTGAAGCAGAACTCAGGAAAACAGATTTTAAAACTGGAACCTTACCATTAGTGCTATCCTACTACTAAGATTATGGGACTTTTCCAAAGAAAATAAATTGTTTTAATCAGAAAATGCTCATTC
>NW_006284614.1:61543-66247 GCF_000327345.1 Myotis davidii
TGTTAGGCTGGATTTAGATATAGGATAGCTGCTATCAGCCAAGTCTCTGTTATCTGGGTCCTAATCTCAGCTGGACCAAGTCTCTTTCTGTTATCTGGGTCTCGATCTGGGCTGGGCATGGGAAGCGAGAAGCAGCCATGGGGGCAGGAGACCTCCCTCAGAAGGGGCGAGTGTTAAGCCCCTGCATAATTGGGGGGTGAGGATCTGTGCCCCACCTCTGTTGACCCCCAAGTTCTCTTCTACTGGCCCCTCTGCAAATGTGCCTGTCTTAGGTCGTTCCCCCCTGAGGAATCTTACCCGTCATTGGTTAACCAGCCATCCTCCGGGGGCCAAGCAGGGTGATGTGAGGTTCAGTCCTGTATCCTTGTTAGCCTATGCCCCTGTGGCCTCCACGCCCAGCAACTGCCTTTGGATCCCCTCTCCTGCTGGCATGGCCCCGGCATTGATCATGGGGGACCCAGGTTTCTTCTCCAGAGAGGGCCAAGCTCACACCATTGGGCAAGAAACAGATCCATGGTACCAGCCACCATGACCTCAGCATGAACAGAGAACTCAGGCAACAGCTGTAGGCAATTGGATTGTGAGAAGACGGACCCTCTTGGCAAAAACATCAAGAGAGGTCAATACAGAATGCTTAAGTGCCTTCCCATGGGGCCTTCCACACAGTGGAAGGGAATAAATCAGGGTTCCTCAAACTTTTTAAACAGGGGGCCAGTTCACTGTCCCTCAGACCATTGGAGGGCCGGACTATAGTTTTTTTAAAAAAAAGTATGAACAAATTTCTATGCACACTGCACATATCTTATTTTGAAGTAAAAAAACAAATGTTTTTGGTGGGCTGCATGTGGCCCGTGGGCCATAGTTTGAGGACCCCTGGATAAATCCTTTCATTTCCTTATTAAATTGCTGTCAAACATTCAAAGAATTAGTTTGTAAGTTTGTTTGGGATAAAATATACAATATGCTGTTGTAAAGTATCAAAAATTATTAATGAAACTTGTAGAATAATACCATGTAAGGATATTCTTTGCTCTAGGTCATGACAATTCACTTTTAAACTGGCTGTCTCAAGGTTTGGAATGAGAAACCTAGTTTGTGACCTGTCCACCTTGAGTGTTTAGCTTTGACTCCCTTGAGCTCCCTGCAATAGAAGCAGAGACTGCATGCTATCTAAATTACAGTTTTGGGTAAACACATTATCTAGAGACCTTGGGTAACCTGGGTTAAACTTAGGCACTTTATCTAAATTGCAGTTTGGGGTCTCCAGAACACTGAGTCAATAGGGACACGT
This sequence comes from Myotis davidii, assembly GCF_000327345.1. Taxonomy (NCBI): domain Eukaryota; kingdom Metazoa; phylum Chordata; class Mammalia; order Chiroptera; family Vespertilionidae; genus Myotis; species Myotis davidii. The sequence continues at coordinate 62,835 of NW_006284614.1, forward strand.
TAACTGGAGTCCTCTGACCTTGGGATAACTGTGCTGTCCTTCCCAGGTAAAGGAAAATGTGCTTTCTAAGACCAGTATGAAACTATAGTTTTTACCTGAGATAATTATTATTACAGTTCAGACGTTCTCAGGCGTCAGTACCATCTTTTTTACCATGCCCCAGGTGGTCTCCAGGCTGTTTGTGTTTCCCAGGCACCGCCTCCTGCTGCTCTTCAGTGGACTGCTTGGAGTCGCTGTTCTCTGTGGCTGAGGTAGTTGATTGTCTGCGGCTTCCAGGTGGTGCAAGGTCCTCAGTCTGGCTAGTTTCTCTCTTGGATCCCTGATGCAGTTTAATATTTCTAGCAGGAATCCACATAGGTTTGGAAAAATTCTCTGGGAATACACAAGCATACCCTCTTCCAAAGGTTAATAATGGGTCAGGTCCCTTCCATAAACCAGATTCGGGATCCTTCCATTTAACTAGACCATTTTCTTTTGTTTTATTCTGACACCAATGTAGCTACATAGGTGTCTTTCCATCAGCATCACTAGCAAAAAAATTTAAAGTAATTAAGGCTTGGTGGAGCCTATCCACAGGTGATTTCTCCATCATCCCTCCTTTTTGTTTTTCAAGTTGGGATTTTAGCTGTTGATGCTGTTGGTCAATAATGGCCTGTCCTTGGGAATTATATGGTATTCCTGTAATGTGCTGAATTTTCCACCTTTTACAAAATTCCTGGAATTGACAGCTTGTATAAGCAGGCCCATTATCAATTTTAATAATCTTTGTAATTCCCATGACGGCAAAAGCTGCTAGGCAATGATTAATAACCTGTTTTGCTGTTTCTCCTGCAGATGCAGTAGCCCATAGGACTTTTGAAAAGGTATCTACAGAGACATGTAATGCCCCCAAGGTGTCCAAAGGAATTATAATGCGTTACATCCATTTGCCAGATATGGTCCCTTGGCAAACCTCTAGGGTTGACTCCTGTGTTAGGCCCTTGAGGTAGATGTAACACCCAAGTGGGACATTCTCTGAGAATCTGTTTTGCCTGCTGGCAAGAGAGTGAGAATTGTTTAGACAACATTTTGGCAGGCTGATGTAAAAGCTGATGAGATTCTGAGGTCTGTTTTAACTCTTGGAAATCTAGCAATGCAGCCTTAATATCTTCTAATTCAATTCTTTGCACAGAAGTATGACTGGTCAGTATGACTCAGTCAGAATTCATTGTATGATAGGCGGCTTTCCCATTAGATGATCCATCAGAAAAAACAGTTAAAGCTCCAGGAATTGGTTCCTGCCTAGTATTTTTTGATATAATGATGAAGGTCTTATATAAAAATTGTAGTAGTTTATCTTTAATAGGTGACAACTAAGTTCCCTTGAATATCCACTTAACCCAATTTGCCAATTTATATCAGTCTGAAATAGCATTTATTCTTTTAACTTCACTTGTCCTAAGTTATGGACAGTAAATGACATTAATTAAATTTCAGGTATTAGTCTGTGGGTAAATTTACATAAACTTTGTTTAAGGAGGCAAAACACAAATTATAGTGAAGACAATAGGTGGTCTCCGACACTGTATGTCTTCTTTCAAAAAGTACTATTTAATTCCTTTGCCCATATTTTTTTTCCTCCAAATATATGTATTTATTGGTTCAGAGAGGAAGAGAGACAGAGAAAGAAGCACCAGTGATGAGAATCATTGATCAGCTGCCTTCCGCACATCCCCTACTTGAAATGGAGCCTGCAACCCAGGCCTGTGTCCTGACCTGGAATTGCACTCTGACCTCCTGATTCATAGGTCAATGCTCAACCACTGACCCTCCCACATCAGGGTCACCCCACTTTTTAAAAAATATATTTTATTGATTTTTTTACAGAGAGGAAGGGAGAGGGATAGAGAGTTAAAAACATTGATGAGAGAGAAACATCGACCAGCTGCCTCCTGCATACTCCCCACTGGGGATGTGCCTGCAACCACGGTACATGCCCCTGACCAGAATCGAACCCGGGACCCTTCAGTTCGTAGGCCAACGCTCTATCTACTGAGCCAAACCGGTTAGGGCGGGTCACCCTCATTTTTAAAAGTGTTATTTTTAAAGCGAAGGCTGCACAGGTGCCACTTGAATGAGCACAGGTTGTGACTTAGTGGAATTTTAGGCCGTTAGTGTCCTTTGTAGTCTCGTCAGGACGCAGCCTTTGGTAAGTTTTCCTGTGTAGAGAGCATGCGTTTTTGTGTGTGGTGAGCGCTGAACTGGAGTTGTGGCCAAGAAGGTGCGTTTGCTCTCCTGCTGAGCTCCCTGCTGCTCGGAGTCTTCAGTCTGTTCCGGCTTCAGGGTCTGTGCTGCTGTCCTTGCTAGGCGATGAGAAGGTCCCGTGTGATGTGCCGCCACGAAAGCCAGAGTCCTCTCCAGGTCATTCCAGCCCCCGAAATGGGAGTGTGTGTGTGTGTGTGGGGGGGGGGGGGCGGTTAGGAAGCAGGTGGGGTGCAGCCCTACGAGCAGTGCAGTCTGAGGAGGCTCCCCAGGCTGAGGATGTGGCCCTGGAGGGACAGGTGAGGGAGCGCCTGGCCCCTCACACATTCCTTTACCTTCAGTCACGCCCCTGCTGGGGACAGGAAGCGGCTGGGAACTCCCATTCTTCTGGGGTCTGTGCTCCCCTTTCTGTTCGGTGTTCCCGCTGCTTCAAACCAAGGGAGGAAATCTGCCCTTTCCTGTGTCTACCTTATGTTTTTATCTCGTTTGGACTTCTTCAAGCAATTTACATCTGTCTCATTCTTTCTTCCATGCCATCGTGAAATTGCACAATTAACTCTCCACCGGAAGGACCTTGCCCAGGGATGGCAGTACTGGGCCCACGCACCCAGAGCCTCTCTCAGCTGCAGACATGCTGGTCAATGACTGAGCCTGCCACGCCCCCAGCTGAGCCCCCCACTCTGAGAGCTGGCATAGACCACGCATCACTTTGCCATCTCTGTCTCTGAAATCCTTGAGTAGACAGTCAGGTTAGAATTAGTAAAATGTGGTTCCACCTTCTTGAAGTTTTGCATTGGCACCTCCATGGAAACCTTTCTTCCTAAGCTCTTACGGGACCCAGCTGAGCCAGCCGAGGCCTTTGCCCATATTTTGATTGGTTTGTTTATCTTCCTTTTGTTAAGTTGTATGAGTTTCCTATAAATTTTGGAGATTAAACCCTTATTGGAGATAACATTGGCAAATATGTTCTCCCATGCTGGGAGCCGGTCCATCCTTGCTGTTTCAAGGGACCTGGCATATATGGCATACTGTTCTTAATATGTTTGCCCCCCCTATTGGCACTATGTGTTTTAACCAAGGTCACCTCTCCGAGAAAGGTTGTTTCCCCAGGTAGAGATTTTCCCCTGAAGTTAGGGAGGGAATAAAACCTCTTAACTAAGTGCCAGGCAGGT
>NW_006284614.1:67460-81960 GCF_000327345.1 Myotis davidii
GAAAGTGAGGGTAGAAATGTGCATTTTGAAGGTTTATTCTATGATTCATCTTATGCAAAAACTAAAATTCATTTTGAAAAATTGACCCTATATTCATTTCTGCTTTTCTTTTCTTTTTCTTTTTTATACAGATCAGTATTAAAAGGTCTCTATGTGGATTTCACGTTAATGAACATCACAGAGGGGGAAAAGATTGTTGTTTCCTTTGGCATTTATCATCTTAAGATGGTAGAAAAATACGCATCTGCTTTTCCTGTGGAGAGGGAGATAATATGATAACCTGATTATATACATAAGGGGAAACTGATCAGCTTCTCTGGTAATTCTTGTTTTTTGTTGGTTTTTTTTTTTTTTTGTCTCTATTTAACTTTTTCTGCTCTGATCTTTGTTATCTCCTCCTTTCTGCTCACCCTGGGATTTTTTGTGCTCTCTTTCTAATTTTTTAAGTTATAGAACTAGGTAATTTATTTTCAGTTTTTCTTGTTTTTTGAGGTAGCCTGTAATGCAATGAACTTCCCTCTCAGGACTACTTTCACTGTATCCCATAGGTTTTGGATTGTTGTGTTTTCATTGTCATTTGTTTCCAGGATGTTTTTAATTTCTTCTTTGATCTTTTTGGTATTCCAATCATTGTTTAATTGCATGCTAATCAGCCTGCAAGTGTTGGAAATTTTTGATTATTTTTATTGTAGTTGATATCTAACATTATGCCATTGTGATCTGAGAAGATGCCTGATATGATTTCAATCTTCTTGAATTTGGAAAGACTTTGCCTGTGACCCAATATATGGTCTATCTTTGAAAATGTTCCATGTTCACTTGAGAAGAATGTATATTCTGTACCTTTGGGGTGAAATATTCTGAAGATGTCAATTAAGTCCATCTGATTTAGTGAGTCATTTAAGATTTCTGCTTCTTTGCTGATTTTTTGTCTAGAGCATTTATCCAGTGATATAAGTGGGGTCCGCTACTATGATCGTATTGCTGTTGATCTCTCCCTTGATATCTTTCAGAAGTTTTTTTATGTATTTGGGTGCTCCTGCCCTGGGTACATATATGTTTACCAGAGTTATATCCTGTTGTTGTATCGACCCTTTGGTATCATGAAGTGGCCTTCCTTATCTCTTGTTATGGCCTTCACTCTGAGGTCTATTTTGTCAGATATAAGTATTGTTACCCCAGCTTTTTTTTTTTTCGTTTCCATTTGTTGGAAAGATACTTTTCCATCCCTTCACTTTCAGTCTGTGTGTCTCTTGTTCTGAGGTGGTTCTCTTGTAGACAGCACATATATGGGTATATTTTCTTATTCATTCAGCCACTCAATGTCTTTTGATTGGAGCATTTAGGCCATTGTCATTTAAAGTTATTATTGATAGGTACTTGTTTGTAGCCATTTTTATTTTTTGTGCCTATGTTTTTTTCTTCCCTTTCTATTTCTTCTTTTTACAATAGTCCCTTTAGCATTTCTTGCATTGCTGGCTTAGTCAAATGATAAACTTTCTTAGCCTTTTTTTTTGTTAGTGAAGCTCCTAATTTCTCCTTCAATTTCGAATAATAGCCTTGCTGGATAGAGTATTCTTGGATTCAGTCCCTTGCTTTGCATTACTTTGTATATTTCCTTCCATTCCTTTCTGGTCTGATGTGTTTCTGTTGAGAAATCATTTGATAATCTAATGGGAGATCCCTTTTGGTAATTTTTATCTCTCGCAGAATCTTTAAGATTCTCTCTTTGTCATTAATATTTGCCATTGTAATTATGACATGTCTTGGTGTGGATCTTTTGGGGTTCATCTTGTTTGGGACTCTCTGTGCTTGTGTGACTTTTTCTTCCCCAAATCAGGTCAGTTTTCTGATATTATTTCTTCAAATAGGTTTTCTAACCCTTTCTTCTCTTCTTGTCGTTCTGTCACACCCATTATACATATATTGCTTTGATTCATGTTGTCCCAAAGCTCCCTCAGGCTCTCCTCCTGTCTTTTGATTATTTTTTTCCAATTGCAGTTTAAATTGGTTGTATTTTGCTTCCCTGTCTTCTAATTCACTAATTCGGTCCTCTGCTTCTCCTAGTCTACGGTTGAAAGCTTCCATACTGTTTTTTTTATTATAGCTATATCACTCTTTATTTCCTCCTAATTGTTAGATAGGTTGTTGATTTTCTCATCCATTTGGTTTATGAACTGTATGACCCTTAGTCTGAATTCTTTTTCTGACATATTACATGCCTCTGTTTCATTAAGTTCCTTGTCTGGCAATCCTTTTCTTTCCTTTGGGGGTTGTTCTTCTGTCTCCCCATTTTTGCTCTCACCAAAGGATCTAGCTGTCGAGTCACATGGGGCCTGTGGCTGCAGTGGTGGGCTTGGTTGTGAGTGGCATGGGCGGCCGCTGCTCCTTAGGTGGTCTTGGGTGGTGTTTGCTCCTCAGGCAGTCACGGGGTAGCCACTCCTTGCGCGGTCACGGGGTGGCAGCTGCTCAACAGGGTGGGTGCTCCTCAGGTGGTCGTGGGTGGTGGCTGCTCTCGACGAGGCTGCTCCTCACACAGTCGCGGGGCTCCTGTTCCTCATGCAGTCACAGGGCAGCTGCTTCTTGCATGGTCATGTGGCATCTGCTCCTTGTGTTGTAGCGGGTGGCAGCTGCTCCTGTGGGTGGTTGTGGGGTGGCCACTCTTTGGCTGTCGTGAGTGGCGGCTGTTTGGGTGGCTGCTGGAGTAGTCACGGTGCCCGTGGCTGCTGCGTAAGGCTCAGCTGTTCGCACACAGGGGGTCATGGTGCCTGGGGCTAAAGCCTCTGGCTAGGGGGAGGGAGTGCCCTCTGAAACTCACAGGAGCCCTCAGCTAGGAGGGTTGAAGTTCCAGTGTCTGTGGGTCAGCATCCAAGACAGCAGGTCTCTGACTGAGTGGCTGTAGGATCCATGTGGTGTCTGAGAGCACCCTGGGTGTTGGTGGGGCTGTGCTCCCAATCATAGCAGCTCTCCCTTTCAAGATGGCATGGCCTCTGTAGCAGAGCCAGCACTCTGGGAGAGATTATATCAGTAGCAGAGGCTGCCCGGCTATGGGAGACTAGTCTGCCAGCTCCTGAAGTTCCTGTCATATCTAGCTATCCCTCACTCAGACACACACAAACCACACATCCACACACTTCTCTTTTGCTCCCTCCCTCACTCCCATTCTCTTCCTCACTGCCATCCTTCTGGCCGCCATCTTGGAATCTGCAGCCTGCACTTATTGATTAGCATTCTATTGGCCAAAGACAGCCACAAGGCCTAGCACAACAATAATATTCAAGAAAATAGACTCTGATTCTCGGAGAAGGAATTACAAATCATGCAAAGAGCATGATGAGGAATTGGGAACAATGATGCAGTATTCCACACCAACCAACTGCATATGCCCCAAAGGCTTTTTCTAAATCTTGCTAAATTGCTTTCCAGAAATGATTTAATTCTCCTTGCATCTGTAGATACGAGAGTGCCCATCACACTAACATACTCATCATTATTGAATATTTTTACATTGTTGTTTATTTAATAAGTAAAAAAACATGTACATGTGGTTTAATGAACAGATTGTACTTATCTTATTTTTGTGAGGTTTAATATTTTTTCAATAGTTTATTGGTTATTTCTCCCTTAATGACTTGTCTACTCATGTCCTATATCCATTTCTCTATGGCACATATTTTTCTTATTGATTTATAAGATCTAATTTATATTAAAGATTTTAATCTTTATCTTTAATATTTCTTGCACATTTGTTCCTACTTGTCATTTCCCAATTTATCAGTTATCTAATTCTGTATAATAAGTTACCTTAAAACTTAGTGTTCTAAACCAAAAAAACATTTTCTATTGCTTACAAATCTATGGGTCAGAAGGGTGTATCTGATGACTTAAGCCAGGTATGGCTGGTACTGGCTTGCCTCATTCATGTGTCAGCATCAGCTGGTGGCATGGTGAGGGAACACATGGTCTAGGATGGTCTCACTCACATGTGGACTGTTGCCCTGCTGTCAGCTGGTGCAATGGGGACTAAAAGGCTATGTTACTACCATAACTTTTGATTATATTAATATTGCTTTGGTATACATTTAAATTTTAATATAGCCAGAGTTATCATTTCCTCTATGTTATTTCTTTATTGTTGTTATGCTTTTAACGTTCTTCCTCAATCTCAAGGTCTGTTAATATTCACTTCAGTTTTCTTCTACATTTTTATTGTCCCATTTATTAGCCCTTAAGCCTTTAATCCATTGGAAATTAATGGATGTGAAGTGAGAGTTTTAATGGCTGTTTTTTTTCTTTCTTTTTAAAAAATAAATCTTTATTGTTGAAAGTATTACATATGCCCCCCTTTTTCCCCCATTGACACCCTCCAGCCTGCCCCTATCCTCCACCCCAGGTCTTCAGCACCTTAGTGTCTGTGTTCCTGGGTTATGCATATACACATACAAGGTCTTTGGTTGATTACTTCCCACCCACCCTCTCCCACCTTCCCTCTGAGATTCTGCACTCTGTTCTATGCTTCCATGTCTCTGGATCCACTTTGTTCATCAGTTTATTTTGTTACTTAGATGCCACATATAAGTGAGATCATGTGATACTTATCTTTTTCTGACTGACTTACTTCACCTAGCATAATACATGTAGTAACCAATTAAACAAACACTATATATAGAATATTCTTTCCTTTTCCCATGGTTTGATGGGACCATTTTTTATCACAGACTGCACTATGATATAGTTCTCGGGTCTATTTCTGGTCTCATTCCTTTGTTCCATTAGAGTGTCTGTCTACTGGCTCTTGCACTGGCCAAATATAATCAAGGGGTGGAGGGTACTCAGAGCTGGGGAGATAGTCTCATCACTATGTCTGCAATTGCCTTGCCAATGTGACTCAGTGGTTGAGCATTGGACCCATGCACCAGGAAGTCACTGGTTTGATTGCCAGTCAGGGCATATGCCCTGGTTGCAGCAGGGGATGTACAGGAAGCAGCCTATTGATGTTGATGTTTCTTTTTCATCAATGTTTCTATTTCTTTCCCTCTCCCCTCTTCTCTCTCTAAAATCAATAAAAACATATTATGTCTCAATATAAGTTCATACTGTATAGCTCCTCTGAAGGCCAGGGCTCAAGATGAGGAGGGCTGAGGAGGGAGACACCATGAGAGGGGATCAGTCCAGACTGCTCAGAGGGCAGAAGTATTTGAGCAGAGGGAGGGTGCTTAAATAAGAAGAATAACCTCATCTAGCGCTTGTGGTGAGAGCAGAAGAAAGAGCTATATTACAATCTTGATAAGAAGAGAAACCCTTGGCTTTCTGTACCATTTTCTGAGGGACACACGATGCTTCTGCGAGACTGAGGTCCCAGAGAGCTGAGTGACTATGGTGTGTGTGTGTGCAGGGGCTCATTGCAGTGGGAAACGGAGAGCTGCAATCTCTCAGCTGTGACAGAATATATAATATTTATTGATTTTCCTGTGAGTAACAGGTTTCCTGAAGACTGTCAATTCTCTGGGGGGGATAAACACAAAATGGATTCCCCCACCCCCAAATCTGTCATCATGCTCTGTGGAGCCTCCCTTTCCCCTGGGTAGCAGGCTCCATTAGCTATCTATATATTCCAGCCTGATTCTATAACTTTTTATCATTTTAGTTATCAAAACAGTTTCTCTTCAGTTATTAAGATTCAGCTTTGCTCATTCAGCTTTGCTCAATTTAAAATTTCAGTCTTATATATGATTCAAAGATTTCCTTTTTGCCTCTGATGCAGACTAGACTCCTGGCTTGAGAAGATTTTGGGGGTGGGAAGGGACTCATGGTCTGTTTTCTCTCATGCCTCCTTTCCTCTGGTTTTGGAGAAGAAGAAAAAAGGGAAAGGTTTATATTCCCTTTTGTGATTGTCTGTGGCAGGATTGTTGGTCCTCATGGCTGACCAAGTGGTCCTCAAGGTCCATGGCCAAGTGACTTCTGCTGGTTCCTTGAGAAATGAGCCCCCAGTTTACCCCCAGCTGGTGACCTTGTGTAGCATTTCTCCAATGCATACTTGTTTTTGCACAATGTGTGGCTCTCCTCTGGCCAGTCTACTGCCCCCAAACTCTAGGGCCTACAAGCAGGAAAAGGATCCATCCATATTAAACTGGGAGCTTTAGGGGATAATCCCACTCAAAACCTCATACTATCTTGTTTCACTTGCAACCTATAAAATCTTCTTCCTGAACCCAGCACCAACTTCCTGCAGATGTCTTCCTGGAGATAGCTCCGGACTCTGTACATTAATCTGAGTTTTTGATGCTCCAAATGTCTCTAACATAGGAGTTATATTACATTTATTTTGACTAATTTTATGATCTGTAAGTATTTGCCTCATTATATGACCTTAAGATTCAACAGAGAGGTGGAATCACTTTCCCAGGACCAATCATCAAACAGCACATGCTCAGATTTGAATGTGAAGTGTCAGGGGCTAGGACACAGGTTTTCTCTGTCAGGAGAGGATAGCTCAGACTTTCAGAAAGACAAGAGCCTGGAACCTGGGTTTTGGTGTCACAGATCTCAGTCTGAGTTCTGGGTGAACCACTACTTAGCTGGGTAATCTTGGACATCTTAACCCCTTTTTGTTTCAATTTCCTCAACTATAAAATAAGAACAATTATAGTCTTATAGGGTTATATTGCTTAAATGAGATCATGCAAGAAAAGTCCAGTGCTTGCTGCCAGAGTGCTCATTTATGGTAGTTATTACTTTTGTTTATTTTTATGTTGAGGTATAATTGATATATAACATTATATTAGTTATAGGAATACAACATAATGATTCAATATTTGCAGATATTGTGAAATGATCACCAAAATAAGTCTAGTGAACCAGTGTCACCATAAAAAATTTATTTTTTACTTGTGATGATAATTTTTTAGATTTACTCTTAGCAATTTTCTTTTTTTTCTTACCACAATTTATTTATTTATTTATTTTATTAATTAAGGTATTATACATGTGTGGTTATCCCTCCATTGTCCTCCACCCCCCCAATCTTGCCCTCACCCTCACCCTCTGTTTCTTTCTTTCTTTTTTATTGTATTTATTGGGGGTGGCATTGGTTAATAAAATGATACAGGTTTCATGTGTACAATACTATAATACATCATCTTTATATTGTATTGTGTGTTCACCACCCCAAGTCAAGTCTCCTTTCATCACCATTTCTTCCCCCTGTACCCTTTTCAACCTTCCCCCACCCCCTTTTCTCTCTGGTAATCACCATACTATTGTCTGTGTCTATGAGCAATTTTCAAATCTACAATACAGAGTTATTCATTATAGTCAAATGGTAGTTATTGTTGTTTTAAACAAGAGGATATCCTCAGGCAACCACTAAATTCAAGTATGTCCAACTGTGTGTGTGTGTATGTGTGTGTGTGTGTGTGTGTGTGTGTGTTTTGTGTATGTACATCTGGCTGAGTGGCTGACTGACCAACTGGCCAGTACACATGATGCACACTGGCAGTTTAAAAATAAACGTTGGCTCACGCATGTGTGATTCATATAAAGCTCTCACTAGCACCAATGGCATGCGTGTGTTTTGATCTGTCATTGTTGATTGTGAATTTGGTTTACACTTCTATTATAGAGAAAGGGCGAACAGTGATATTAAAATATTTCTTCTAATTAATTTCCTTTCAATGTGCATGAATCCGTGCACTGGGCCACTAGTTTAAAAATAAATGTTGACTCGCGCATGCGCAATACATATAAAGCTCTTGCTGGCACCAATCTAGACAGAGTAGGAATATTCCCACCTGAACCCGTTTTCGGACATGGTCAGATATATGTTGCTTTCTCTCAAGTTCAAAGAGCGTGTGATGTTAAAGTTGAAGTTGTAAATACTTCATCACAGGGGAATTAATCAAGAACTCTGAAAGTGTTTTTACTCTTAATGTGGTATACAGGGAGATATTACAATAAGTTTAATCAATTTATCAGTCATCGTTTTTATATCATTTTTTGTTGCTTTTATATCATGTCTTTGTTGTTATATCATATTGTTATTGTTTATTTATTAATTTATGTCTTATTTTCATATACATTTTACTAAATTTATTTCATTTCTGACACTTCTATTATAGAGAAAGGGTGACTAGTGATATTAAAATGTTTATTCTAATTACATTCCTTTCAATGTGCATGAATCCATGCACCAGGCCACTAGTGTGTGTGTGTGTGTGTGTGTGTGTGTGTGTGTGTATTTCCAGCTACTATATACTAGAAAACTCTTAAAATATATTTTTTCTCAATATTTAGACCCACTGCTTTATGCCAAATTGTGGTCATGAGTCAATTCACATTAAAGAACAAAGGTTACAAGACAATTGATCTGTTAAACAGTCATTCAGGGGATGGTCATTATTCCCACTACATTCAATCTCAGCCCATCCTTTGGGTTTCTTATTTTACACTTATTTCCAGATTAATAGGCCAATTGAAACCTATTGACTGAGGCTGTGCTAAAGGCAATGACCCTTCTTACTACAAACTCAGCCTTTTAAAATCACCCTGAAAACCAAAGGAAAGGAGCATTGGCCTGCCATTCCTGGACAAGCTCTGCCCCCTAGTGCTCATCCGTGCACCTGCCTGCCAGCAATTGAGAGTCTCCTTTGTTATGTTTCCTCCTGGGACTGGCACAGAAAAGGCCTGTCATGGCCACACCTGGTCTTTTCCAGCTCCAAATTCCCATCGGCCTGCTCTGTGCAGATAATCCACCTAAAGGCTCAGATGGGTTTCTGTCCCATATATTTGAAATGAGTTTAACACACAAGTCTTATTCTGTGTTTAAAAGTGTTTCTCAGCAGATGGGTAAGAAAGTGAAGATGTCTGATCTCTCTGGACTCTCGAGGGAGTGGTGGCTGTGCCTGTAGTCAGGAGGGAGAGCTCTGGGTTAGCACTGCCCTTGCCTGCTCTGGACCTGGCTTTCTGGAGTATAAGGGGAAGGGAGTGGGCTCCACAAGCTTCACGGGGTGGGGGGCGGGGGCTGGAAGCAGGTGGTGACTGCACTGTAGTAAAAAGAACTGGGGGTAGGAGAGGGGAGAAGGCTTTCAGTTCGGCTCTAGCTGTAGGACCTTGGACTAGAAACTCACCCTTCTCTGCCCTGAGCTTCTCATCTTATAAAATGAAAACACTGACCTTGCTTTGCCAAGTGCATCATTTTCTTGAGAAGAGGAAGTGAGAGCAGGCAGGAAGGGCAACTCGGTGTTTCCCGCGAACTCCAGCCCCTGCTGCACAGTTGGAGGGGACTGCTCAGGTGCAGACTCCTGGCTCTACCCCAGAAGATTGAATCAGACCCTGGGGGCACAATAAGGAACCCCAAAGATGTCCAAGTCCTAATCCCAGGATCTGAGTATGTTACCTAACATGGCAAAAGGGACTTTGCAGATGTGACTAAATGTAAGATCTTGAGATGGGGAGATTGTCCAGGATTGTTTGGAGGGGCCCGTGCACTCGTACCAGGGTCCCTAGAAGGGAAGGAGGCTGCGGTCCAGGTCCACCTGTGATGACAGAAGCCGAGATGGGTTGGGGCCCTGAGCCCAGCACGGTTCGCCCTAGAGATGCAACGCGGCTCTGCCCACACCTTGCTTAGTCCTGGAAAACCCACGTTAAGACTTGTGACCTCCAGAGCTATAGATAACAAACTTGTGCTGTTTTAAGCCACTAAGTTTTTGGTAATTTGTTCCAGCAGCATTAGGACACTCCTACAGGGCATTTTTTATGAACTCCTGGTGAGAGTCTTGTGAAACGCTAAATTGAGAAGGCCGGAGGTGAAGCGGGAAGAGACTGAAAACCAGAAGGTCTGGGTTCAGTCTGGCTGTGGCGTTGTTAGCTGAGTGACTTAGGCCAAGTCACTCTACCTCATTGGGCCTCAGTTTCCCCACGGTGAAAGGAGGTGGTTTGAATGGGGTGCTCTCACCTGGCTGCAGAATTCTGAGAGAAAAGAGCAAAGCCTGAGAGAGTAGGGCCTGCCACTTCAGTTCCCTACAAGAAAAAGAGTGTTGGTTGTTTGAAAAGCTGATCTTTACTTCCTTTGTGCTAGGCTTTGGTCTAAGTCTTCACTTGTATGAACAGCGATCTGTGGGGTTACCTTGGTACAGCAATTCTTAATAAGCAATTAATAGTTATATGCTTTGGGGGTGATTTCTAATCGGCAATAAGCCAGTAAAGGGGGTGGGGTGGGCACCATCTTCAGCTAATTAAGGGGGCTACTTCCTGTCTCTGCTCTGAAAAGAAAAATGTCACCAAACATTACCAGCAGCCTGAGGGGTATGGATAGAAGGGGGAAGGGGCTGCTGTTGCCAGGCAACTAGCTCCTCATTACTAATCATGTGCATAAAGCCCGAGTCTTCCTTTTCAGCACAGCTAGTGGGCATCCCTCCCTCTCCTACCCTCTGCTCCTACAGCTGGCCTTGGGGCTCCGTTCCAGACACTTGGACCCTGAACCAGGCCCAGGACCCCCTCAGTATTCCAGGGTCAGTCCTGCTGCTAGGAGGCCAAATGAGAGGGAAAAGACTGTGTCCATCTCCGATGAGGCAAAGCCTGGCACGGATATGCCAGAACACCCTTTCCTACACTGCGGCCTTTTGAATGAGCCATCACCCCAGAGGCTTGCTTAGATTTGAGGAAAATCCCTTTCTGCCCCCCACATTCAAGGGAGGCTCTTGCTGTTTGCCAAGTGGATGCTGAGCAAACATGTGGGTCCCGGAGCTGGCTCTCAATGTGTTCTGCAAACACTTCTCTCTGGATGCAGCCAAGTGTCCAATTATGCAAGATGCAACCCTCTTCCCAGGGGATTTGTTCTCTTAAAGAGCAAGGACCCAGTGTGACCAGAGGGTTTACATAGCACGTGTCATACAGAGAAAACACAATGGGGGCGTGGGGGGAGGGGGGAGCCTCGGTCCCATGGGGGACCAGCCATGGTTGGGAAGAGAAGAGCAGAGGCTGCTTTGTCTGTGACTACTTCTGGAACGCACGGCTCAGGAACAGACAATAGGACAGGGGCTTGCTGGTGTTTCCTTCCAGCGCACACAGGCTCTCCAGGGGAACACAAGACTGCTTTTGCGCTGCGGGGGCAGATACCACTTTTAGAATGTGGTAGTGGAGTTACCAAAGGGCTGCTTTGGTCCTGGAGGGTTAATCCAGAGAGAAGTCATTACACGCTTTGGCTAAAATGATAGACATCACCCCAGAGTGTGGGCTGTAGCAACCCACGGGAGGTTCTAAAGCTGGAGCTGTCCTGTTCTGGTCAGGTGCCTGACCTTCAGGAGGATTGGGCTTCCGTGGGAATCTCTGAGGCGCTGGTGCCACCCCCGCAGGCCCAGCAGCTGCCTCGCTCCTGGGGAAGGGTTGTGAAGTGTGGGGGCACATATCAGCCAGCTGTCACGGTCACTTTCCACTCTCTGCTTGAGCCACACTGGCTTCCTTAATAGCCACTCAGAACTAGCCCCGTGAGGCCTTGGCACATGACCCCCGGATGCTCCTACCTGCATGACACGAGACCTTCTCTGACCACCCCTGTCCCAAACAATAGATGTCACCGTATTTACTCTTTCTACACTCGCCAGCTTTTATTTTCTTTAAAGTACCTGACCCCCCTCTCTCTTTCCCGCGCTCCCCACTCCTTCTCCCTCTCCTCCTGCCTCTCTCTCCATCTGTCTGTCCATCACCTGTCTATCCAGATATTTGATTGGTTTATTGCCTGCTTCATTCCCTGGGACGTAAGCTCCACGAGGGCAGGACACTGTCTTACTGGCTGCTGGTCCCTGGTGCAGTGCCTGCCGGAGGGCCAGCCTCAGGGAACATTTGCTGAGCCATCATCAGTACTGCCTTTCTCCTTTACAGGGAGGGTGAGGCTCTTTACCTACATCGGCTCCCCGGCACCAGCGCTTCTCTCTGGAGGCAGGTGACATCTGAGTTTCTGGTGTCTCCCTACAGACAGCTCATGTTTATCCTTTCTTTTAAAATCGTAATAGGAGGGAACTTTGTATTCTCATCTACACCTTGCTTTGTTTTACTTTATCTTGAAGGTTACTTCATGTCAGTTCAAATAAAGCTTCTTCATTTTTTTTCTCTAGCTGAGTAATATTCTAATGTGTGGATGTATGGTAATTTATTTATTTGGTCCCTCGATGGACATGTTGGCTGTCTGTCGCCTTTTATTATTGTAAAGAGTGCTGCAAATGCTCTTACATATGTTGCGTCCTCCTGTGTGACCACTTATACAGGACAAGTTCTTAGAAGTCAAAGTGCATATGCACTTATGATATGGATAGATATTGCAAAACTGCTCTCCACAGAAATTGTATCTATACTCCTACCAGCAATTTATGAGAGAGCTTGTTTCCCGCCCCACACCAAATTTTCTTTTATCTTTGCCAGTATGACAGTCAAATAGTGATATTGCAGTGTAATCTGATTTTGCACTTTCTGATTCTGAATAAGGTTTAATATTTCTCCATATGTCTAAGAGGCATTTGTATTTCCCTTCTTATGAACTGCCTATTTTTTTATTAGATTGTTGATCTTTTAAAGAAATCTATTTATAGGAACTCTGATATATTAGGAAAATTAATCTTTGGCTGTGATATGAGTTGCGAATACTTTTCCTTATTTGTCAGTTGTCTTTGGATAAAAACCATTATATGGTTTCTGCCTTATAGATTATTTTTTATCTAATTTATTCATCTGTGTATGTGTGTGACTGCCACCTTTTAATTTGCTTTTTAAATACTTCATCATATGCCAATATGTGTCTAGCAGTGTTCTTGGAGATGGCATCTTTTATTAGTTCCACTTAAATTGCTTTCCCAATGGGGTTTGAGAATACACTCTCAACACTCGATGAATTGGGAGGCTACCCTGTTCCTGGAGGGATTTTGAGAGATTTGGAAAGCACTCAAACTTGATCACTCTCATCTGTTTGATGTTGGTTCTTATAAATCTCTGTTTCAGACAGTGGCATTTTTTTGGACTATTTTTCAGGATTCCAGAATGTACCACCTGTTTCAGTCTTTAATTATCTCTCCACTCATTGCAGGTGCAGAAGGTGGACACAGCTGGAAAGCCTCTGTTCCCGAGAAAAAGGAGCCCTCTCTCATGTCACTCTCCTTGACGGGAACCCACCCATGGCAACCTCACGGGCGCTGCCTCGCCCCACGTGCCTTTCCATGTTCACCATTGTCAGCACCCCCACCTCTCTGCACTCTACCTGCTTGGGAGATTCCTCAGTTCTTAGCCCCCATTTTAGCCAGGTTGGCCATTCTCGCCTCTATTCCATGGGGGCTGATTCAGGTTTACTGGGGCCTGGATGATGATCACTCTTTTAAAGAAAATGAATGCAAAGTGGCAAGTACAAAATTAAATTAAAAATGAATAGAAGGAAAAAATAAACTATAACAAATTACAGACTTTCAAAAGTTGGAAAATACCACAAAGCACAAGAGATATAAAATTTACGTAGGTTGGAGGGAACCAAGATGGCGGCATAAGGTATAAACCTGTACGTGCTGCCCCCCACAATCACATTAAAACTACAACTAAAAGACAAAACGGCTATCATCCAGAACCAAGGGAAAGCTGGCCGAGTGGAAGTTCTACAACTAGAAGGAAAGAAAAAAGCACATTGAGACTGGTTAGGAGGTGCAGAGGCGCCAAGAGCAGAGGTACGGAGGTGCATGTGAGGTGGGCTGCAACTGGGTGTGCAGTTTTTTTCAAATGGAAGGGATATAAGCCCCCAAATGCACTGAACTTGTTTATGTCAAGACTCTGGGGACCCAGACTCCTACGGGGAGAAACTGGACTGTCTGGCAGAGGGTCGGAAAGTGAAGGTGGCTTTCTCGCAGAGCTGCTTGCAGGGATCATTGTTCCTGTTGGGGCACGGGACTCGGGGACTTGGGGATGCAGAGACACCGAGACATGAGGAGACGGCTGACAACAGCCATTGCTGTTTGCTCCACCCTGGTGATTCTCTGAGATCCCGCCCCACTCAATTTACATCCCCACCCAAGCAGGGCAAAGGAACTTCCTGCCCTATTGCAGCTTAACCTAACAAACTGCAGCTGGGTCAGAGAGCTCCAAAACTTCCAAACCCCAAACAAAGAGGAGAAATCTGCTGATATCGCTGTAGCTCCTGCTGGGTGGACTCACACAGTGGTTGACTTGGAGATCCAGGAGCCAGGGTACCCAGTGGTCAGATACCAGATTTCAGCTCCTTACATCCATAAGGGACACACTCAAGAGGCAGACTCAGTGAGCACCAAAGCCCCACTGAAGCAAGTCCTACCCCATAAAGGTGTCTCCAGCACAGCAGTTCTTCCACTATAGACTCAGCGGGTCCTCACAGTCAGTCAAAATGCAGAGACAAAGAAACATATCACAAATAAAAGAAATCTCCACAAAGAGAAATAAATGAAATGGAAGCAAGCAAACTACTGGATACAGAGTTCAAAACCAATGGTATAAGGAA
>NW_006284614.1:82709-101819 GCF_000327345.1 Myotis davidii
TCAAATTTTTTTTCAGATCAGCAAAAATAACATAGGTTGTTGTCTGACATGCTTCTATAATACTACTTTTCTTCCTGTTTGGCTGCATACTCCTTTATTGTGTCTTCATATGACAGTTTGAAGTACCATTATCCATGGAGGGAATACTGTAGTCGATCATTTAGAAAAGTGTATTTTAGCTTCACAACCTGTTACTGGTAAAGTCTTGCTAAGACATAGTCCGATATATTAGGATGCATGAATCATGTAACTTCATACACTAGCACACTATTGTTTTAATCTTACAGGATTAGATCCCCCAGGAATCCGGACACATTCCATTTTGTACAATTTCCATGAAAATGTATATGTTGATGTAGCTTTATCTGGTATATTCTTAAAAATATAATTTCTTAGAATTTTAATTTTCACCAGAAGTCAAGAATCCAATCCCCCATTTTACAATTTTACACATGTCTGATGATCACGAGAATTTTTCAACAGAGCAACCTTTGGCTCCTTGCATTTTCCAACTTGTTTCTCCTCCACTCCCCACATATTCCTTGGTGACGAGCGCTGTGGGACACAGTCATGTAGTTGTACCACTGCCAGCGCGGCACCCTCCTGTTGCCAGGCTGGGTGAGTCAGGGCAGTGGGAGAATTCCTAAAAATCCTTCCTCTACCCGCCAACCACAGACTTAATGGAATCCCTGGAAGCCATATAAAAATAGCCCATTCAACACACAATACATGTATCCTCCACTCAGTTTCCCCTATGATCATGTCAAAGCTGGGGAGAGGGAGGATTTAATAGAGGGGAAATGGAAATGGAAAGAGGCTGATGTGGTCTTAATAACTGCAGTTAATGCATCTCCTAAATGTTTTGCAAAAACATATGAGCATGACTCATATCAGGACCATGGACGGACTCTAAGTGAGTGCCTTTGAAGCTTCAGCTTCATTATCTCAAAATAGACTCACTTCTGCTCCTGCTGGCCCCCCTCCCCGCGCCACTTAGCCTTCACTATATGCCAAGACTGTTTTGATTCCCAGGGACAGAAACCCAACCGTAACACACTAAGTGGAGCATATATTGATTCCCAAACTGCTGGCCCAGGAACAACTGGAACAGGGGTGGAAATGCTGCCAGGACGCTCCGCCTGTCCTTCTCTCCACACCTTGATGTCCATCTCTACCAGTGCCGGCTACAGCTTTGGCCTTACAGGAGTTTTGATCTCTGCCAGTTCCAGGCTCCAATTGCATTGCGTTGCCACTCAAGGGGAAATCCCTCAAAGGACTTGGATTGGGTCAGCTTGAGTGGCCATACTAGTGGGGTGTAATAATGGATAACTCCCCACTAGATCTTTATGGAGGAAGGGAGGGGAGGAAGGGTGCTGGAGTAAAACATGGTTTCTTAAAGATGTCCGCTACCTAATTCCTGGCATTGTAGGATATATTATCTCACATGGCAAAAGGACTTTGCAAATGTGATTAAGGATTTTGGAATGGGGAGATTCTCCTGGATTGTCTGTGTGGACCCAATGTAATCACAAGGTCCTTCTATGAAGGAAGCAGAAGAGTCAGAGACAGAGAAGGAGATGAGGTGAGGAAAGCAAAAAGATGCGTAATAGGGGCCACGAGCCAAGGAATGCTGCTGGCAGCTCCACAAACTGGGAAAAGCCTGGGAAAGGACTGTCACCCGGCCAACACTGGATTTTGGAGTTCCAGAACTGCAAGAAAACGAATGTGTGTCGTTTAAGCTACTATGTGTGTGGCAATTTATGACAGCAGCCATAGAAAACCAACACAGGTGCTGAGAAGGAAAATGCATGCCCACTGTAACTTCTCCCCTCCTTCCTCATCCTGCCTGTCTGTAATGGGGTGTGTGTCCTCTCCCAGTTCATATGCTGAAGTCCTAAGCCTCAGCCTCTCAGAATGTGGCTGTATTTGGAGACAGGTCTTTAAAGAGATAAGTTAAAATGAGGTCGTATGGGTGGGCCCTAATGCATTACGACTGGTGTTCTTGTCAGAAGAGGAGATTAGAACCCAGACACGTAGAAAGGGTAGATGATGTGAGTCCATCTACAAGCCAAAGAGAGAGGCTTCAGAAGAAACCAGCCCAGGAGACACCTTGATCTCTAACTTCCAGCCTCCAGAACTGTGAGAAACTCAACTCCTGTTGTTTGTGCTGCCCAGCCTGTGGCATTTGTTATGGCAGCCCTGGCCAAATAATAGGCCATCCTTCCAGGCAAAGGATGAAATTCCACCTGTTTTCTCAGACTGCCTTTGATTATCCCAGCTCACAATGCAACCACTGTCCCAGAAAACCTGGTGGTTGGGAGTCACCACAGTTCAACACAAGCATCGTAAACCCAAATGCCTACAGAGGCCAGGAAGAGAACTTACAGGAGTGGCGTGTCTAAGTATAAGAAACAGGTGCTTGCAAATGACATGTAAGTGACAAACTCTATCACACAAATAGGCTCACTCCCAGCCTTCCTGTCTACGGTGACTTTCCTCAGCTTTAGGGAGGAATGATACTAGAAGCATTCTTCTCTCCTCCTGGCAGTGCTATGGGTTAAAGCGACAGTGATAGGGAAGACAGGCACCTGCCCTCCTGTTCCGTGTCCAGAGGCATGGGGAGAGGGGCAGAGGGGCGCTGGTGCGGGCAGGCCCTGTCCTGTGCACAGGGCCAGCTGCTACTTGGCTCCAGCCAGCTGTTACCAGGGGTTAGTACAGGCCCGGTGCTGCCAGAACTTTACAGTTTTTCAAAAGAAGTTAGAAATCTAGACTTCAAAAAAACCCAAACAAACAAGAAACAAACACCCACAAGTAATCTGATTTTTAAATATTGGCAACTATTTAAAAACAATTTAAAAGCTATGCTGGCTACCTCACATCTATTAGGATGGATATTATCAAAAATAAAAGTTAAGTATTGGTGAGGATGTGAAGAAATTGGAACCCTTGTACACTTCTGGCGGGGATGTAAAATGGTACAACCACTGTGGAAAACAGTATGAAGGTTCCTCAAAAAATTAAAAATATAATTACCACATGATCCAGCAGTTCCATTTCTGGGTATGTGCTCAGAAGAATTGAAAACAGGGTCTCAAAGAGATATTTGTACACCCATGTTTATAGCCAAAATATGAAAGCAACCCAAGTGTCTATTGAGACATAATTGGATAGCAAAATGTGGTGTACTAGTATACAAACAGTGGAGAATTATTCAGCCTTAAACAGAAAGGGAATTCTGACAATGCTCTAATATGGATGAATTGTGAGGACATTATGCTAAGTGAAATAAGCCAGTCACAAAAAGACAAATATTTATATAATTCAATTTACAGGAGGCACCAGAGCACTCAGAATCAGAGAGACAGAAAGCAGGGTGGTGGCCAGGGGCAAGGTGGAGGGAGGGAGGGGGATTTAATGTTTCATGGAGCTGAGCTTCAACTTTGTAAGATGAAAAGAGTTCTGTGATCACTGCACAGCATATGAATGCAACTAATGTCACTTAAAACGGTTAGGATAGTCAATTTTATGTTACGTATATTTGACCAGAATAAAACAAAATAAGAAACAACAACTGTGTTGGTTAAAATTGTTACTGCCCAATAAGACACATGTAAGGGCTAGCTAGCCGCTAGATTGTGACCACAGGCTACCAGTTTGCAAGCTCTGGCTTAACACTGGTTTCTGGCTGTTTCAGGTGCTCAGGTCTTATGTACCCAAATAGAAGATAAAATTCTGTGTCCGTGGAACTGTGTCTTAATGCCTCAGGACTCCGCAGGGGGTAAGCCACAAGTGCCCTGCCAAATATTTGATCACATACACACTTAAAACTAATTACAGTGGGGCCTTGACTTACGAGTGTCCCGACTAACGAGTTTTTTGAGATATGAGCTGTCTCTTGGCCGATTTTTTGCTTTGAGCTGCGAGCTAAAATTTGGGTTAAGAGCCAGCTTCAGATACCCCACCACTAGTTGGCGCAGCGAACGTCACAGTGAACGCCACAACATCAGCCCAGCATCATGTGTCTCACTTGTTCACTTTTTGATTTGACATACGAGTAATTTGAGTTATGAGCTCCGTCACAGAACGAATTAAACTCGTAAGTCAAGGCCCCACTGTATTAGAATTCGTTAGAATGTGGCACAATACATGGAGCCGTGACCAGAGTGGCCGCCTGTCCTTGCAAAAGCTCAGGAGGGAGAAACAGCACAGCATTTGAAGCCCTAAAGGACCTTCCCCGATGAGAGTGTGGAGAGGGTGTGCCAGGCGGGATGAGACTGAGAGGGTAGGCGAGTCAGCATTAGGGAGCTTCACCTTCATCCCCGTGGGCCGGGGAAGCCGTGAGGGCTGAAGGCTCTGAAACTGGAGTGAGGAGACTGGATCTGATTTTGAGCTAAATCATGAAAACTGGAGCCGGGACACCCTGGCTGACAGACTCAGGAAACGCAAAAGCCTCTCAGCAGCCGCTCTCCAGGCCTCACACGCGTGTGGAAATGAGGAGGCTGGGAGGTGGGGAAGAACTGCTGGAGTTGGGGTTGTAACAAGAGGGATGGTGACTTGAAAGTACATCCATTCAGAGCAGCCTGCTGTGTGTGTGCACGCACGCGTGTGCACATGCCCTTCCGTGTGCACTTACAGTTGGAGTCATTCTCAGGTGGCTCTAGGCAAGCTGACTCTGTGCAGGTTCAAGTTGTGTCCTTCCCCTACACCTTCACTACCCGTTCCAGGCTGGTCATCCGACGGAGGGAGCTGAGGTCCAGCCACCAGGTCATCGTTGCCTCCTTGGGGACACCTGGAGAACTCCAGCTTTACACTGATCCTAGATGCTGTCCCAAACACTCAGTAACCCGTGGCAACCCCTAGAGGCTGCTACAACCTCAGCTATGGGAGCACTGTGCCAGGGAAGCTGCTGGTCCTGTGATACAGAAATGGCTGAGTTGGTGGTCATGGGATGTGATCACAGTCTATGCATGCATGGAGTTCTGCAGACAAGGTCTGAAGGGGAAAATGCCCCCTCCCCGACCCCACCCCCTCTGAGGACAAAAGATATTAGAAGAAATTATATGAGAAGACAATACTTTTCCAGTGGCCAGTGCTCTAACATTTATTAAGTGTATTTCTCTGCTCAAGGGCAGTTCTTCAACCCTGGGACTTGAATATCTCAGAAATAACTAACCAGCCACAATTCGTGATGCCCGTGAAGCCTGGAAAATACTGTGGTCAGAAGAGCAACGCTGAAGGGGCAGTTTGGGGAGGGGTGGACTATGTGGACGGGGACCATTGTCTTTGGAGGTCTAGTTACTGAGAACAGGGTGACCGCTGGATGACTGGCCCCAGGGAATTTGCACTTGGTGATGGAGGCTTAATTCATTCCCAACCTGGACCATTGGTAAAGAGGCCATGTACCCACGATCACTGATCATTATCATCAGCTCCTACTCAAACCCATGTGCACTTCTGAAGGTGAATGGGAATGCTTCCCAAGGGGAAGAGCTCTTTGTTGATCCCATTAGCCTCTGGGCCCTCACTCGGGACCTCACCTTTACATTTCCCCTGCCAGTAGGACGTAGAGACTCTGCTTGTTGCTGCCCCCAATAACCAATAAGAGCCCCTGGAAACACCTGTAGCTTCAAGACAAGTCCTTAGCTGGGCTTTCAACCAGATGCCACTCCTACAACCCAGGATGGGCTTCGACCTGCACAGGAGATGGCCATGCCCTGCGGGACAGGGCGGCTGTGTTGCAGGCTGCGCATAGGCACCAGGCAGGCCTGAGAGGCCACCTAGAGGGGCACTGAGAGCAAAGAGGCTGGATGAGATGGAAGCTAAGAACTCCCAGGTAAGTGGGTCTTCCACCAACTGGGAAAGAAGGGCTCCCACCTTTCCCAAGCCCTGCGTCCCTTGTATTTTGCTCCTACCTACTCTCAAGTCACCCAGTCTCCCAGTTCCACTGGTCCCAACCCATTCCCCAGGCACTCACTGCACTCAGCCAAACAGACCTCTCTGCAGCCTCAACCTAACCCTACATTTCTGCTTCTCCATGTCTTCACCCAAATTGTACATTTGCTAGAGGCCTGTTAGGAAATGTCTGATAGAAGCATTTTAGAACATTCTCCACAAAATTGCTCATAACACTGCTTTATCTTGAAAATTGGAAGCAGTTTTAAGTGAAAGGAAAAATGAGAGATGAGGTGAGGGTTCATCTAGATTCTAGAACAATGTGTGTGATATCTGTTACTTAGTAACAACAGTAAAAACTAAATGTTTACTAATTTGTTTTCCCCCGACTACCTAAACACATCCTTCACACTGAAATAGCTGGTTCAAGATCGCCATGCCAGCCTGTAACAGTGTTCTCACACTGTCCCCCTATCTCCCCACTCCCTGTCAGTCAGGAATGCTCCACGACGGAATTATTGGCCACTAGCAGGAGCGTACGCAGGGCAGCCATTACATCACATCTCAAGAAGTCCGCAGGCAGGTGACACCTGGCATTGATTCAGCTGCTCAGCACTGACAAGGACCGGCCTCTTTTCATTCTCCGCTTCCATCCTCAGCATGTTGGCTGTTCTCACTCGTGTCACCTCCTGGTTACAGGACAGCTGCCGCAGTTCCAGGCATCATCTCCTCACACAAGGCAGCAAAAGGGAAGGGCGCAGTGCTTAGGAGCTGTCACACTGTCCTGGGAAGAACAACCAGAGCCAATGTGGTGGCAGTTGGGATGGGAAATAGCCGATGTGAGATATATTTAGCAGGCAGCATTGAGGTGACTCGGTGGCCACAACGAGGAAGGGAGCTCTGAGGTTTCTAGCGTGGGTGACTAAGCAGGGATGACGTGACACTAATGAAGTGACGAGCCCAGAAAGAATAACTCTGGTGGAAGGGCAGAACAATGACCCTCATGCTTTAGTTTGAGGTTCTCTAGGGACATCCATATATAGATATTTTATAGGAAACTTGAAAGTGGACTTGGAGCTCAGAAAAGAGGGAGGTACTAGCTATGTAATTGTGGTAGCATTTGTCACACAGCTGAAAGCAGAAATGATAGGGAGTGTGTATAAAGGAGGTGGAATGGAGATAAGGAAGCCACAGAACGCTGGTGAGTGATGGAGAGGTAAAAGGAGACCCAGAGGCATGGGGTTAAGGGAACCCCCTATGTGAGGACAGAGCTTAACGGGCTGGGAGAGCTCTGCAGTACCGATTAATCTAGAAAAAAAGAGTAAGACCGGAGCTGGGAAATACATACACTGGCTTTGGCAATTAGGTTATGATGACCTCTTTGAAAGCAGTCCTGGGAGGGAGGCACTGATTCTACTTCAGAGTGGTTTGAGGAGTCTTAGGAAGGAAAGAAGAGAAGGCTATTCCTTCAGGAAACATATTATGAGGTATAGTCACATGAGCCATTTAGGCCCAGGAGTGACAACGCTGGTCTTGCTGAGGGCCTTGTACAAAAGACTTCCCTCTCTCTAAAGAGCAGGAAGTGAGTGTGGGGAGCCTGCAACCCCTGTTGTGTCTGTGATGTGACGGCCTGGTCTGGGGCAGTCATCCTGTGGCTAGGAGGGGAGAATCATTGACGCACTAAGGCCGCAGAGCAGATGGGATGAGCTTGGTCCTTGGCCTTCTCTGAGCTGATGAACTAATCCTGCAGCCACCCACCTCAAACTGCTTCTCAAATCCCCGTTGCTTAAGCCCCGTTCTGCTTGCAGCAGGTATGCTGAGCACATGTTCATGAGACACGATAAAAATAAACTCTAGAGCTATTTCCCACCATCCATGGGAACCCCTCAATGGGGCTAATAGCTCCCTACTCCTGGGTGAAGGCTCTGGCAGGCCCACAGGTAACGGACAGTCTGAAGTCACTTCCACACACAGTCACAGTTCTGGAATTAAGTTGGGCCAGGGTGAGTACAAACCCCGAACCCGACTGTGCAGCAGATCTCCCCTCCACCACCAGGCCTGTGCCAGGCTCAAAGCCCGAGGTGGAAAGGGGCACATGGCTGGCTTCTCTCTCTTCCACCTCGTGCCTCTGCTCCGTCCATCCAGCTCTTACCTCTACCAGCCCGCTAGGCTGTGTTTCATCCCTTAGGGTCAGGTGTGGGATGAATGTTAAAACCATGGGGAGCACCGGTTCTTTCCTGAACAGGTGCTGCTATCGGCTGGCTGTGCTCTCTGGTCCCGGCAGGTGTGAAAGCTGACTTTCTTGTGGTCGTTTCCCACCTCTGGGAGTTCTTCCCTGCAGCTCCTTTGACCTGAGGGATACATCTGTCCTGGGGTCTCCATCCTCAGCCCCATGGGGATGCTGTGCCCACCTCTAGCTTCCTTTGGTGTGATTTCCTCCCTCTCCCTCCCATTGGTTTAATGCCGCTCATACTATGCAGATGTCTCCTGTGTGGGCCGTGCCCGGCTGATGGGAAACACTGGGCATCCTGGTGCCTGACCCTGACGCGGCCCCCCTCTTGCTGGAGCCACAGGCCTCTTTAGTTTCCCCCTTGTCAGTAACAGGTCTCTTCAAACCTGCTCTCAGCGAAGGGCGGCAGAAGTGCACCCAGCCACCTCAGGAGAAAGCTGAAGAAACACCCATTTGGAATCCTCTCTTCCTCTCCCCTCTCTCAACCCTTTTATGTTCTCAAATTGGTGAGGGGCTCATGAGCTTATGGAGCGTTTCTCAGTCACTCCCTTTGGGCGTTCTACATATAATGACTGGCTTTGAAATGTTATCTTTTATATAATCTTTTGTATTTGGGGGAACATAAGCATTTTGTCCATAACATGTATATGTATGTACACATCTTATATTAGATATTATACACATATACATATATCCACACACAACATTACATGTATTCCCTACCCCTGTCCACTCAGAGGGCCTGGGAGCGCTGATCCCCAATAGCAAAGAGCAAAACTAGCACCCAGATCTTGGCTTTTAAATACTATTTTCCTCTGAAAGGAACCCAGACTCCTTGCAAAAGTGTCCTAGTTTCCAGGTCCAGTGTGGAGAATGTCCAAGATGAGCCTAGAACATTTTGTGCCAGAAAGCAAGGGCACTCAAAGAATGATGAAAATATGTCAAAGGGACAAAAAGACATCTTGAATGAGTCCCACTGTCTAAGTAGGTGGCAACATGTTATTAAAACACATACTAACAATCATGGATTAGCACCCTTTGAATAATAGGAAACTATGATTCCACACTGATATAAACAAATTGAAAATTTAATGAGTAAAACGAGGCCCAAGGTACCTCCCCACAAAATATTTACTAATTTTCAAAGGGGAAATGTCTTTACAGAGAAGGAGCCTGGCAGATTCCACCTTAACCGAGTGATCGAAGTGAAAGCATCGGTAATGGGATACACAGGAACTGAGGCCACCGGACAGGATGCGATGAGAACACAGTGCTGCTTCTGCAGCATTCCTGTGAGAGATGGTTAACCTGAATCCAGTCATAAGGAAACACCAGCCTGAGTGACACTGAAAATGACTGGCCTGCAATCTTCAAAAGCATCACAATGATGAAAGTCAAGGAAAGACTGAGGAGCTGTTCCAGATGGAAGGAAACAAACGAACTGCATGCAACTTATAATTCTGACTGGGATCCTTTGGCTGCAGAGAACATGATTGGGACAACTGGTGAAACTTGAGTGGGGTGTGAGGATTAGATGTCAGCAACAGATCTATTTAATTTTCTGATTGATGGTTATATTGTGGTTTTGTAGGAGAATGCCTTTACTTTTAGGAATCACTCACTAAAGTATTTGTAGGTGATGGGACACCAGATTGGCAACTTATTCTCAGCTGGTTCAGGAAAAATAGAATTTTTTGTACTGAAATCCCACTTTTCTCTAAGTTTGTAATCATTTCAAAATTAAATACAATAAAAACCAATAAATCCTATTTACACATATGAACCAAATCTATAGTCTATGTGGTTATATACTACACTAGAGGCCCAGTGCATGGGTAGGGTCCCTAGCCACGGTCCCGCTATTATCGGGGTTGGCAGTGCTTCCATTGTCACCTGCTGCCAGTGCTGCTTCGCTGATGCCCGTCATGTTCCACGCCACCCCCGGGTGGTCGGCGCATGTCTACCTCCCGGTCGGTAGAACTCCTGCTCGTAGGGACAATTTGCATATTAGCCTTTTATTATATAGGATATTTACTTTATTTGTGCACTATAGTGGATAAGTACACGATATACTGTATGTAATCATGCAGTTCTGGACCTGGAGGCAGCCTTGGACCTGGTGCCCAATGGGAGCTGCAGGGCCCTGCAGTGCACAGAGGATCCTGAGAGACAGGCCACCTCTGAAGGCGGAGTCCCTCCCTATAACACCTCACCACCCTATTCTGAGATGATGGCTTCCAAACATCCTAGGAAATTCAGAAATCAGAGATTCAAAATTTTCCAGTATTCTTGTCTCCTTGTCCTCAGAAATCTTTGAAATCCCAGAAATCCAAGAATTTTCCTATTTCAGCTACCCCCTACCCCCCAGCATGTCACTGACACCCCTGTGCCTGATTGTGGCGCCCTGCTGGTTCCGAGTCCGAGGGAGGAGGGGTTTGAGTTGCAGCCCCACGAGGGTTATGGTAGGGACCGAGTGACATAAACCACCCCTGGGCCTGGAAAACGAAAGCGTCCATGAACAGGAACTGTCCTTTATCAGTTAAATGTTCATGTTTCCCTGTTTTGGTTCCATAAATGTGGTCATCATTTTGATAAAAGCGAAAAGTGTGGAGAGCCAGCCTGGCGCTGGGCTCTGAGCTGTGCTCTATTTTTAGCCAGGTGGACTTTGAGTTTTGATATATTTATATCAGTATGGAATCACAGCTTCCTATTTTATTCAAAGGTTTATAGTCCATGGTTATAGTCAAGGATTTATGAGACCTTTTTATGGCCCCAACTGCCTTCTGGTGCAGGGTGAGGGGACAATGGCGGGTGGATAAAGGTTGGTATCAGAGAAAGGGAAGTTAAGGGAAGCCTTTCAGAAGTGTCCTGTTCCAGTCAAGTGTCTTTACCCCTTTGCATTAGGAGGAGTGTCTGGTAGAAAGTTGAGTAAACCCAATCCATGCTCAATAATATTTATTGAAACCAAATGTCTAGGAATGGCAGAAAAAGAAGACCCGACCCAGCCCACAGGTGGTCAATATCTAGTGGGGAAGGAAGGCAGCCCCCTTGGAGGTTTCATCATTACACACTCTGGCTTCTTTGTTCACTGCATCTATTGGACATTACCCAAGTGCCCAGCACTTGGGAGGCCCCACGGAGAACCGGATGAGTAGGATGTGGCTCTGACCACAAGGAACTCACTGTCCTAGAGGATACAGGTGCTATAACAGAGCACTCCTTTACAGAATACAGAGGGAGGAGGAGAATACTATAACCTTTTGAATAAAACAGGAAGCTATGATTCCATACCGGTAAAAGCAAATGAATGGAAAGTTTGATGAGAAAAAGGAGGCCCAGTGACCCCTCCACAAGGCGTCACAGAACTGACACATGAGAGGGGCTTGACAAATGATGAGGAGAGATGTGATTACAGGCAGAAAGAAGCACTTGGGCATCACCTGAGGGCGTGCAAACAAAGCACAGCAGGAGGGTGGGTGACTAGTACATCAAGGACCTTGCTGGCTTCATCCAGAAATTCAGATTTGACCCTGTGGGCAGTGGGAACCACTGAAGGGTGAAGAATGGAACAGGGTAATCTGATTTGCAATTTAGAGAGACCACAGTGGCAGTCACATGGGGAATGGATCAGGGGGAGGCAAAACCAGAGAATAGAGACCACCTTGGAGGTGTTACAACTGAACTAGAAGAAATAATGGTGCCCAAATCATGGTAGTGGCTGGTGAGATAGAGTGAGGTGGGCAATTTGACGACCATTTTCAAGGTAGAACTGACATGATGTGTTGATGCTGGTGAGGACGAGGAGGATAGCGCTGAGGTTTCTGGTTTGGATGGATGAGTGGATGGTGGTGGAGTCTTTGCGTGGAATTAGGTAGCATAGAAAGAGCAGATTTGATGCAAAAGCTAACAATGAGCTTGGTTTTCTATTTTGATGTGCCCTAAGGGTATCTATGTAGACATGAGATATGTGTCTGTGGATGAAAAAAGAGGCAGATGCTCACTACATAGAGATGGTGATTATTAGTCATACAGCTGATGATGGGATCATGGGAAGTCTACAGAAAGGGAATGGAATGAAGATAGTGTGCCAAAGAGGACTAGTGGTGGCAGGAGACCAGAAGAGTACTCCCAGGAATACCCAATAGGAGCAAAATGCTTCAGACTGCAGGGAGCATCGCAATGGCTTATCACATGGGAGTTAAAGACACAGCTATACACCTGAGAAGCAAACATGTCATTGGTGACCCCAATGAGAGAAGTTTCAGGTGAGTCTTGGGGGCTGATACTAGGCTGTAGTCACTCCCTTCTCCAGAGACTCCTTAATCCACTACAGTGTAGTGCATCGGTTCTCAACCTGTGGGTCTTAACCC
Source organism: Myotis davidii (assembly GCF_000327345.1). Classification (NCBI taxonomy): domain Eukaryota; kingdom Metazoa; phylum Chordata; class Mammalia; order Chiroptera; family Vespertilionidae; genus Myotis; species Myotis davidii. Next base: position 95,202 of record NW_006284614.1, read on the forward strand.
CTTTGGCAGTCGAACGACCCTTTCACAGGGGTCACCTAAGACCATCCTGCATATCAGATATTTACATTACAATTCATAACAGTAGCAACATTATAGTTATGAAGTAACAATGAAAATAATTTTATGGTTGGGTCACAACATGAGGAACTGTATTAAAAGGGCCAGAAGGTTGAGAACCACTGGGTAGTGGATTAAGGAGTCCCTAGAGAAGGGAGTGGAGACTTCCCTTGAGAAATGCAGTGGTAAAGGGGAAGACGAGTGGAGAGTTGAGGAAAGATAGGATCCAAATAAGCGGGTTTAGGATAGCAGCAGTGTGGACAGTCATGTAGGCTGAAATGAATCCACGGAAAAACAGGCATGGATGGCACAGGACTTGAGGATGGAGAAGCCAGCCCTGGAAGAGGCGGTGCAGGGAGAAAGTAGGCATAGGTGGGAGGGTCCATCTTGGACAAGGGGATGGTGAGAAGGGGAGGAGGAGGGTGCAAGTGAGAGAGTTCAGGCCTGATGAGTACGGGAAGGGAGCTCCAGGAGAAGGGAGTGTTCCCTTGGCCTTTACAGCAGGAAGGCCTGCCAGAGCCTAGGCTTCCGGGGGATGCTGTCTCATCAGCTGGGCGCAGAAGCCTAGGCGCAGGTGCCTGGAGCACCTGACCTGTCTCAGGGTTGTGGCAGGCGGCACAGGCATGGGCCAGCGGGGGGAGTGCAGAGGCTGCCTGTGAGATCTGCAGGGACTGGGAGGAGCCAGCAGGGAGGCCAGTGCTCAGGGCTCAGCATCAGGCAGGGTTTACTCACTGCTGCCTCAGAACCAGGTGCTCATTTGCATGTTATCCATGTGAATACCAGGAGCATCCCATCCCCTCTCCAAGGAACCCCCAGATCTTCTGAGAGCTCCTGCTATTGTGCTGAGTCTCTCTGACCTGGAAATATATCCACTTTAAAGATGGCTCTACTCAGTCATGCCCACGTGGCTGACTGTGAAATTGAGCTGAGAAAACAATACTCAGGAAGCTCATCTCCCCTCTAAGAACATTGAGGGGAGTTTTAATTTTAGCCTAAATGCTCAGAGCATGGCCCTTACTGCTGGAAATACTGCATTTTGTTGTTATCCTGTTTCCTCCTCCTAGAATGTAACCCCCACAAGGTCAGGCACTGTTTTGCCTGAGCCTAGAACAGTGCTGCCAAGAGTAAGTGCTCAATAAACAAGGGAAGCACTTTACCTAAACCGTACAACCCTAGGCATTTAACCGTTTAGAAAAGAGGTCCCTAGAAGATAGACATTTCCCCAGGTTAATCAGATTGTAGGTGAAGGAAAAGCCTGCTAGTTTCAAGCTGGGCTTCCCACACGACATGCAGTAATTCAGAGTCGACTTAGTTTATTAGACGACCACGCCTGTGAAACTGATTCCTGCTAACCCAACTCTGACAAGAGCATCCCTGACAAGACAAACCAAAGGTACTGATTTACATTCAAGTATAACTAGCTGCCAAGGAGCTGGAATGCTCGGACCAGCTAGAAAGCTAGCCTGTCCCCAGCAGGATAGTCCACTGAGGAGCCAAACACTCGCCACGTGGCTAGGAGGCAGAGCGGAGTCAAGTGCTCTCAGGGGAACCACAAACCAGGCCTGTGAACTGGGTGCCTGGAAGAGCCATGCAGCCGGCCTGTCAGGACTCCTGCCTCTGGGAGGACCAATGACACACTGCTGCCCGCTCTGAAGCTGGCCACGGGAGCCAGCCACAGCCCTCCGCTCCTGCGTCCTCCCTTGGGGAAAAATACTCGAATGACTGAATTGGCCTGTTCCAATCCAACTCCATATGGGATTTTCACTGACCCGTGTAGGTGACTGTTGCTCGCTGAAAAGGGTAACCCCACGTGAAGCAGGAAGTCACCCTGCCACAGTCTGACCTGGAGCCTGGGGAAGACCGCCTCTCTGTCTGGGTCCCTGTTGGCTTCAGTCACTGTGTGAGGGGGCGTGCATGGTCTGGACGTGGCCTAAATTTGGGGTTCTGTCTTATAGAGCTCTGTCTCTGCAGATGGAGGGCGACGGCTTCAAACCCCAGGGAAGTGTGATGATCAGAGTCAACGAAACCACTTTCGGGGGGAGACACCCAGGGGAAGGCTCGGTCGGCATCGCTGCTCGTGATGAACAGTCCAAGAATCAGAGGAGAATCCAGGTCTCTGAGACGTTCCTTGGGAAATGGAGTCTCTTAGCTATTAGCACAGACCAAGGCATGACTTCACTTTCTTTCTGCAACAGGCACACCTCGTTTTATTGCTCTTCACTTCATTGCGTTTCACAGATGTGGGGTTTTTTACAAATCGAAGGCAAGACCCTCCATCAGCAAAAAGATTATGACTCGCCTTATTGCTGTGGTCTGGAATTGAACCCACAGTGTCTGTGAGGTATGCCTGTACTCAGTTTGTTTTTAAGCAGAACAGAAAAAAAAAATCCAATTCCCAATGCCTGGGCCAGAGTAGAGTAACCACCAGCAAAACAGCTGTTAACACGTCTGACGCTCGTTTCTGTTAACTGCTTTACTCAAGTGAAGGGCCTGGCGAGGGAGAAATTCTGGCTGGCTTAGCAAGGAGAGAAATTTCAGAGGTAGCCACCACAGATGGCAGCAGATGTCATGCAGCTCAGAGCAGAAACCACCAGGGACTTCGCCATCTCAGAGCTAAGCAAAAAAGCTGATAAATAATCAGCCACGCCAACTGCCAATTATACACCCAGAGGCTCAGGAAGCCAGGGAGGGTGTAAAAGTTGGTTTAATTAACAGCTTTCTCTTCGTCCACAACTCTGTCAGCCTGTCTCTTCAAAGACCGAGGATGCTGGCTTCAGGTAACGATTCTTACCACAGTATGCCCGTGGGGTGGAGGTATAAATGCACAATTTGCAACAATGGTATTGACTGCTCCAGTCCTAGGGTTAAAAGTGACCTTCCTAGGACTCCAAGAGTCATCAACCTCGAAGGAGCTGAGAGCTGGGAGTGACTAGAAGCCAGTCACTCAGTCCCTCCTATCACAGCGCTGGGTAGTGGTTCCCAGTGCAGGCTCCTCGCACCAGCTTGGGGCTGAATTAACAGCTCCACCAATACCTGCTGCACCACGCTGCTAGTCCTTTAAGCTCAGCGTTCTCATCTGTTAAGCAGGGATAATAGTGCCTACCTTACTGAGTGTTGCAACAATTACATTTGACATCGCATGCAAAGCACCAGGCACAGAGCACTGTGTATAATAAAAGCTCAAAGAATGTTAGCTGTCATCCCACATCTACCACAGCCCATGGTGTTTGGGTATCACCATGGTCCTCTGTGTCCTATGAACTTCTACATCTCATGGTCATACCTGTGAGAAAGTAACTCCCTCCCCACTAGGGCTTGAGGAATGGGCTGCATATCACACACCAACAATATTTTAGGAAATGGACTTGGAATAGTTTACAAACTGATTAAGGGAGGTAGGGGAGGAGGGTAACTGGCAGAGCAGGGTTTTTAGCTGTGAAACTATTCTGCATGATACTGTAATGGTGGGCACATGTCATTGTACATTTGTCCAAAGTCATAGAAGGCACAAGAGTGAACTGTAATGTAAACTGTGGCCTTTGGGAGATAATGAAGTGTGAATGCAGGTTCATTAATTGTAACAAGTGTACCCCCTGGTGGGGGATGTTGACAGTAGCAGAAGCTGTGCATGTGGGGCCAGGGATATATGGGAACATCTCTGTACCTTCTGGTCAAGTTTGCTTGAAATAAAGTCTATTCAGAGAAATAAGAAATAAAGGTTATTAAAAACTGGTGATATACACACACAAATGTACTATTGATATTGGCTCTGACAAATGTGAAAATTTAAGAAATCTAGCTCTTTATTTAACTTCAAAGCTAACATCAGTGTTTATTTAAAAAAATAATGGCACCTGCTTTGAATGGGGTGAAGATCTACAGAGGACTTACAATTTTAGGCCGACATGAGACTGTGTAGTATTCCACAAAGTGTAATTATGCAGTGGATCTCACAGTAAGCATTTCCAGTTTGTACTTTCAGAGCCACTGGCTAGCGCCCAAACACGTCTTAAACATGGAGCATGTTTTGTTGAAACGTTTCTCTTAGGACAAGCACAGAGGGAGACATGCTTTAAATAATACATAAATTAAAACTGCAACACATAAATCATTCCTAAAACAATTCAGGTACACGACTTTCCAGCTTCTTATAAACAGAGAAATTGTACTCACTTTAGAAAGTTATAGGTTAATTCTGCTTTATGTCTTATGAGTTATCAAACTCTTATAAACTACCTTTTTCTTTTAGCTTCTTAATTACTTCTGATGTAAACAGGCCAATCTCATTATTTTTTTAGAACTCTTTCGTAGTACATATACTAAACTTCTTGAAATACTTCTCTCCAGATAAAGCCCTGAATTTTAAATAATGGCACTTTATCCCACCACCGGCTCCCCAGAATTATAGAAATATGCAAAATAGGTTAATCACACATGTCCACATTAATAAGTATAATTAAATGTTTTTTTCAAACCAATACAACTATATTTGGATTCAATACAAAAAAATGTTCCCATTCAATGCAAAATAATTTGGTATTTAAAATCCAAATGAAGAGGACAAAAGTAATTAGTTGCCCAAGGGAAGCTAGTTTCCATCCCCATCACTGAACCCATAATTAAACCTGATTCACTAGAGGAATGGCTGGGCAATGCACACACACAGTGGGGCAATATTTCAATGAAAACAAGAATGACAAAGCAGGAGAGGGGCTAAAATCACACAGATGCTAAGTGACAGAGAGGGATAACAGCACCACAGGCTGAAATGGAAAGAGGAGGGGTTTCAGAAGATTTCATCTACCAAGAGACGATAGCGAGCATGAGTAAAACTGCTAATGGCACACGCTAGGCTTTCACTGCCCCAAATCTGCAATGGGGTACTTTTATTTACCTCTTCACTGTAGGATTTATTTATTTATTTGGGCGGGGGGGAGGGTCTTTTGTTCTGGCTCAATCATATTCAAAATATAAGCTGGAATAGCCAATTCAAAACCCACGAGGGAGTATGTTTAGGTTTTTGTTTTGTCATGAAAATAATCTCACCAAAAATGTCAGCACCCAAAAATCACTCAATCCGTTCTCGGAGTGAGCAGGTGCTCACCCACCCAGCTGGCTTTCCACCTCAGTAGGTATGTACAAGATGTTTACTATCAATGCAAGGTGGAGAAAAGGGATTAGTTAACTTAAATATCAATTAAATATCCAATTCCAGCATACGTCATAGCTTGATTACTATTTTTCATTGTATACTTATAAAACTTTAATTTCCTCATGCAGTGGGAAGGTTTATTCCGTAAGAAGAGAAGAAGAGTCTCTTTGGGGTATGTCATCTTATTAGAAAGCTTCGTGAACTTTCAACTAGACTCTAAAATAAATATGCCGTGTAGGTTGAGCATATCCAAGGGAAACAAGCTTATCTGATGTCTAATGAGAGTCACCAAAAATACGAATTCTGGAAAAAGAATTCATGATGAGGTGCAATGAATTAGATGCCACACTATTTCAGAACAGAGCGTTTCTAGCAGCTGGTTAACTGCTCCAGACTGGAGGGGCCAGAGTGTGCTGCCTCCCCCTTCCTTCACTTCTTACTGTGGGGGATGCATGGCTCGCAGGCCTGGGAAGTCCCTGCAAACTTGCTGGGCTGAGCCACGGAGTGGAATGTGGTGGCAGGAGGAGGCTGATGTCTTCCTAGACCCTCCTAGAGCCTTACATGATGCCCATAGGCAAAGGGGCATGCTGGCCATGAAAACATAAGAGCAAAAGGAAGCACACCATTCCTTCTCCCTCCCTCCCCTAGACCTGGAACTTGTTTCTGTCCCCTGGATATGATGGCTCACAGTATGTTAGCAGCCAACTTGGGAGACCCAAGGTGAGTCTGACAGCACAAGGAGACAGCCATGGGATGGGGTGGGCCCATTAACTCCCTTTTCTCTGAATCCAAAATACTCTACAGCCAACGATTTCATGAAATCATGTTTATTGTTTTAAAAAGCTTGAGTCTGGAATTAGATAATGGTGACAGTTGTATGAGTTTGTGAACTGATTAGAACCACTGAATTGTAAACTTAAAAACAAAAGCTTGAGTTGTATGAGTCTCACGCACACTGGACTTGTGCCACATGCTCGACTATTCCATTCTCTCAAACCATGGCACTGTCACATTTCTTTCATGAGATTTCCCTAAAAGCAGCTCTTTGCAAAATATTGCACTTAATTTATACCCAGGCAATTTGAAGCTTTCTGGAAGAAAATGTACACTAACAGGCATCTTATGTCTTCAGATAACAGTGGGTGGTGGGAGGAGGGCTAGACAGCAGTTCCCAGAAAATTCTCTCACCTCTTCGTTTCATGTACAGAGAGGAACCCATTTAAAGGAGTAGCTCACTGGGCTGAAGATAGTGAGTGGCATCCCCCAGATAGGCCTGGGACGCTAACTTTTGGATGCTGCTACCTCAGGGGCATGTGGTCACTCGGTTATCCTAGGACTTATCTTCAGTGAGATGCCAGGAGACAGATGGCACCCTTGGCTCAGACACTGCATCTAATTTATCTTATTCC
>NW_006284614.1:101988-134502 GCF_000327345.1 Myotis davidii
AACTGCGCCCACCGATCTAGCTGCCGTGTCATGTTTCCTCCTGCCTCCAGTGTTCTACCCGAGTGCACTTCAGCTTTATAAATTATGATTCAGCTTTCCTTCTGAAAGAACCCCCCCGGCAACACGAGCATCGTGTGTTTTCGTTTACGGAGTAAGCTTCAAACCCCTCACAGACCTGCGAATAAAGTGAATCACACCTCGGGGCGGGGGGGTATCACAATTACGGTTTGTTGAATCACAAGCCTCTGCAGTAGTCCTGACAGGACCCCAAATGGATGTTAAAGCTGCAGCCTGAGGAGGGGTTTGGATGCATTTCTATATGCTTTGGAGGCGGGGCATTCGAGAGCGGGTTCAGGTGGAATCAGGTGGACGGTTCCATGGGAATGAGAAGGCACAAGCCCCATTCACACATCCTGCTGCCTCACCATGTAAAGTGCAACAGAGCAACGAATTAGACTTCGGATGGATAAACTGGTGTGTCAAAAGATTTCCATGTTACAGAGAGCCACACACAGTTGAGCACTGTGGACACTGGGCACACCTGGGACCTACGGTCAACTGTGGGGTGGATTACACGGGGTTTACTGGACTTCCACGGCCAACGCCTGTCCTTCTTCCCTTCCCCGAGTCCTGCCACATCTTTGCTGCTACGTGACTCAGGGAAAATGTGACCACTAACAATGGTGAGCTCATTTATGATAGAGATCTGAGAGAGAGACACTGAAAGTCCCTTTTTTCTGAGTCACCAATTATGCCGAGTGCTCAATAACCAGAGGTCTACCGTGCTGGGCGAGTCAGCTGGGCAGGAAATCTGGTCTGATTAAGGCAGTGAGTAACATGGGAGCTCTGAACAGTTTCACATGACCAGGTATGGGGACCGAGCTGGCAATTGCTGCCGAGATAAGAGAGTTGTAGTTATTTACAGCACAGTCCCAGTCCTGGTCATCCTCATTGGCACAACTGCTCATGTTAAAATTTGGTAGTATGCACAGAGTTCTCTTTAATCTAAAAACCAGGAGACACTTGAGGACAGGAACCAGCGGCTTCATCTGGGTATTATTATCCTTTCTATGGCACACAGAATATGGTCCCAGTTTTTACAAAATATTGCAAGAAGAGTCACAGCAAAGAAGGTGCCAATGATGTGGAAGCGGCTCTTCATCATGGGCGAGACGAACTTGGCGATGGTGGACACACACACCAGGATGACAGTCATGAAGGCCAGCACCACGTTGATGCACTTCCCCAGGAGAACCCTGGCGTTCGCCGTGTCTGTCTGCTGGGCCTGCTGCTCCTGCTGGTGGAGCTCCAGCTTCGAAATGCGAGTCTGGCAGGATTCCAAGGCTTCCTGTGGGCAAAAGGCAGAGCAAGGATCAAATGCTGTGCGACCACGGGCAACCTGTGAGCGCCTGCCTGGAAGTGCACCAGAGCCCCCAGCTCAGAATGCTGCTGCCGAGGCAGCCCACAGCCACACTGACGACGACAATGACGACGGCAAAGAAAGAAAACAAGGCTCATTTTATCGTCATTTATGGGCAGAATGGGCATGTGTACACAACCATAAAGCCCATAAATGAGAAATTAGGGTTGGGTATTCTGACTCCACCTACATATGAAATAAAGTGCATATTGGCATCTGCTGGTGCCACAAGGGACAAATGGGGGGTGGTGGTGGTGGTGGTGTTAGGGTTCCATTTTGGGACAGTTGTCTACTTCTAGCCATGGAATAGGTAGTATCTCTAAGTCTAGTCCTTATTTCACTGCTCAGTCTGTGTGCACCCATTACCGACTGGCAGAGGATGGAGCGAGAAAGGCAGGGACAGGACTGACTGCGGGACAGCTCTGTTTCACCTGTGTCTCAAGACACTATCTGAGGCCATGCATTCTCTCTAGATCCTGTTCTTTCCAAGATTTCAATGAACTAAGATAAGATGATGCCAGGATACCTCTGGCCCAGCTGTCTCTTCTGAGATCGACTCATATATCTACACACCTTCTTGAGCTTCCTAAAAGCACCTCAAATGCAGTATGCCCAAATGTGGATTCATGTATTGCACCTTGTCCCGTACCTACCATCAGTCCTGATTCCCTTCCAGTTCCTTTTCTCAGAACATGGCATCTAATATGCCCAGTTCCTCAGGCCAGAAGACTGAGGCATTCATCAATGCTGTCATCACCCAGCCCCCTCGATACAACATCCAGGATCTATCTCAACTGGTCTATTTCTCTCCCCTCCCAGTCACCACCCCAATCTAAGCCACCAGGGTCTCTTGCCTGCAACAAATACAGAAATTTTTCCACACACCCTCTTGATCCCAACCTCATGAATTCACTTTCCACACAGCAGCCCAAGTGATCTTTGAAAGATGCATATCTGCTGTCACTCCTTGTAAACTTCCTGCATCTTTAACATGGCTCAGACCCAGCTACGCTCTCCTGCTCAGTGTTCTGTCCGTACCGGCTTTCCAAGTTCTGAGAAGGAGCACACTTGGGGCTCTGCATATGCAGTGCATGTGTCTGGCATGTCTGCCTCCCCACTTCCTCCTCTCTTCATCTGTGGATCTCCCATTCAGGCCTCAAGTTCCCTGTCGCATCCTGAGGGAAGCCTTCCTGACCCATCAGACTACGCCAAGCCTCCCTTTAGCCCTCCTCCCTGACCAAGAGGCCACAGCTGCATGAGGATGAGGACGAGGCCCACTGAGCTGCGATCCCCAGCAGGAGGCCAGTGGCAGGCATGCAGCAGGTGCTACATACTAGCTGAACACTCAGGAGACTGGGTTATGGGGTATGAGGCTTGAAAGAGAAAAACCTTTAGTCTCTTGAGAGAAAAGGACCTAAGTAGAAGGGGGTACAGTGAACCCCTTTTAGTTCACTAGCCTACTGTCTAGCACTCTAGCTCATTTACAAATATGTGTTTATTCAGTTAAAATACAGCCATCTTCTTGGGTTTTTAAACAGCACAATGATTTAACATGATTTGCTTTTCTTTTGCTGAATATACTCTATGGGTCAAAGAACAGGGTTGGCTGTTACTATAGTAACTTTTGTTACACAGGCTACCAGCAAAAAAGGTAAAACTTTTTCAGATCTTCATATTCTAAAAAATACTGCTCTCTACAACAACACACAAGTACCCACATCATTCATATATATATATATATATATTTAAACATTTTGGCTCAAGGTTTCCTTCATTTAGGACACGGCATGGGAAAGTGATGGAACAAGACAAAAGACCAACATTGTAGGCAAATTCATCTATCTTTGATTGGGTAGATGAATTACATATATAAATAGAATGATCCTAGAATTGTCTTAGAACTGCTATCAATTGTTTTTAACCAAAAGAAAAATCCAAAAAATTTAAGCAATGCATTGTAAGGAACTTTGGTCACAGCACACACTAGGAGATAGTCAGCCCCACAACTGTCAGACTTCCTTGGGTCCAGTATTTAATTTATTGAGGATAAACACAAAGGACAGGATTATCTTCTAAACTCTTTTCATGGGAAATTAGGGTTAAAAACCCCAATACTCAATTGCTTAAAATAACAACAAATTCTTGCAACCCTGTAGGCCACAGCCACCCTCATCTATACTGGCGCATCCTCTGGAATAACCCTGTGAACAAAAGAAACAACAAATAGGACAAAGCTGAGCAGGCCCACCTGCTAAAAGCCCTGGGATATATGGCTACCCACCCACATACTAAAAACATTTATTTTTTGACTGCTTATGTGTCCGGCAAAGATTTAAGTACTTTACGTTATTACTAGTATCCCATTTAATTCTCTCGACAACCTTAGGAGATAGAGCTCATTAATATTTCCATTTTATAGATGAGGAAACTGAGGTACAGGACGCTGACTTGTCCAGGGCCACACTAAGTAGTAGAGCCAGGACCCAGAGATGTTCTAAAACAGAATGATCTAATAAACCCGCATTGTTCATTTGGCAACACTGAACACTTAAATGGGTTCACATTTTTTGAAGCCAGTCAGTGGTGAAGCTGTCTCCTAGCCTGGAGCAGGGGCAGACATCCTCAGCGTCTTCTGCCCCAGGTCCCCAGGCAAGCATTTCCTACCAGCTCTGCCTGATGCCGGAACTGTCCAAACACACATGTGGGATTAACCCAAGCTCCGCCCTCCACACAGAGTGGGACAAAACATGGGCGCTGACACACTAGCTCACACACTGTGGGAGAAATCTCTCTTTATGCTTCAGTTTTCTCCCTTATGAAATGGGTCTGGAGAAAATAATCACTGGCTACAAAGAAAATTTGCAAAAATGAAGCTGAACATTACTCAAAGAGTATAATTTTTTTTTTTTTTTAAAAGGCAATCCGCAGGTATATAAACTGGTGCAGCCACTGTGGAAAACAGTATGCAGTTCCTAAAAAAAAAAAATTAAAGATAAAACTATCAGAGGACCCAGCAATCCCACTTCTGGGTATATAACTACAGGAAATGAAATCAGTATTTAGAAGAGCTATCTGCACCCCCATGTTCCCTGCAGCATTATTTACAATAGCCAAGTCATGGAAACAACCTAAGTGTTTATTGATGAATGAATAAAATGTGGCATTATATCTACAATGGAATACTATGCAGCCATGAGAAAGAAGGAAATAACTGCCACTTGCAATGCCATTTGACATGGATGGACCTTGAGGGCATTATGCTAAGTGAAATAAACCAGGCAGAGAAAGACAAATACTCTATGTTCTCAATTATATGTTGAATCTAAAAAACTGAACTCATAGAAGAGGGGATAGACTGGTGGCTGCCAGAGGTGCAGGGACAAAATGGGTGAAGGTGCTCAAAAGCTATAATCTTCCAATTATAAAAGCAAGATTTGTTTTACATTTTAAAGTTTTTAAAAATTTTGGTTGTGGTGGGGAGAGTAGGGTACAGATGATGAGGTTGGGGGGTGGGGTTAGATAATAAGAATTTGTTAATTAATTTAGGCAGAAAGTAAACAGAATATAGCTTCTTTACCCAGTAATGTCTATAAAACAGTGACTTTAAACCGATGTGCTGCAAGAATTTTTACCTATTTAGTCAGAGGCACTGACCTCTTTTCCTTTAAATTGTCAAATAAAAAAATGACAACAGCCAACACAATAGCCCTCTGCTGTGAATGAATCAAAATGGTGCCTTTTTTTGGTCAGACTGGCAAAAATATATAGTATTTTATACTTTGGTGTGCCACAGAATTTTAGTAAGTAGTTTATGTGTGTTATGAGATGAAAAAGGTTGAAAATTGCTGGTCTATAACATGAGCTGATGGGGTTAATATGGTAGAGAACTAATGCTTGCCAAGGGGTATGCACTTAGTGTGTTAAGTGAATTAACGGCTGGGAAAAGCCCCGTGTGTGCCCAAGGAGGGGGGGAAGGGCACCTGGATGTCCCGCGAGCGCTCGTAGGCCTGGTAGGCCACCTTCTCCTCGATGCTGGCCAGCTCCTGCTTCAGGTCGGCCGTCTCGTGCTGATGCAGGTCTGTCAGGTCATGGAGCTGGTCTTCTAGTCGCTCGTACCTTTGAGAGAGAGGAGCCGATTCTGAGCACGACATTTCAAAGGTGTTCTAAGAGCACATTCCAGAATGACGTCCTTTATCTCACTGCTGCCAGTGCCCTTTGGCTTGCTGTCATCTCCTGGCAGACTGTTTCCAAAAGAAAAGTCTGGCTGTGGGAAATGCACTGACTTCCAGCTCTGGTCTCTGTAGTCCTAACTGTCCTCACCACTGAGTTTCATGCAAAGCAAATCTGGCTTTTCCACCCAGGTCAGAACCGCGTGTTGACTGACTGTGATGACAATAGGAAAGGACCTCAACAATGACATGTTCACTGTGGCTGGTCAGGAGGCAGGGTTGTGGGGGATCCTGCTCAAGGCAAGGACCCACTGGCATCCCAATGCTCCTCCCCTCTGCGCCCCCACAGTGCCCAGCAGTTCATGGCCAGGTGCCAGAGTGCCTAGAAGGAAAGAACCAACGACTACACTGGAGCCAACTCCATGATTTCCTAGTGTACACATTGATTCTGAATACATGTCCCAGTTCTTGGAACTGCAGTGCCAACAACAAAGTAAGCTCACTATAAATTATAGATGGCTTACCAGGTCAGGTGGCATTTCCAAAAGTACTAAGTTAAGGTAACAGAGGCACCTTAGAAAGATTCCCATTCTTGGCCCTCATCCCCCTCAGAGAGGAGAGATTTACCTCATACATATTTACATAAACTTATAGTGTTTATTTTGAAGCAAGAAGCACTAATTTGGAGAAGATGCATTAGCCTGAAATGAATTTGATCAACGCCAGTTTTAAGATCCTTATACATTTTTTAAAAATGAGACCAAAAAAATACATATTTAATGCTTAATCTCAGGTAGGACTTCATAGGTGCCCAATGCTGGTGTTATAAACAAGCCCTTTAAAGATCTCTTAAAGTAAGCAATATAGTCAGTTGCTAAATCATGGAGATCACAAACATTAAGTATACTAGTGGCCCGGTGCTTGGATTTGTGCACATTGAAAGGAAATTAATTAGAAGAAATATTTTAATATCGCTATTCACCTTTTCTCTATAACAGAAGTGTCAGAAATGAAAGAAAATTAGTAAAATGTATATGAAAATAAAATATAACTTGATTAATAAATAATAACATGATATAGCAACAAAGACATGATATAAAAACAAAACATGATATAAAAACATTGATAAAACAATGACTGATAAGTTGATTAAACTTATTCTAATATCTCCCTGTATACCACATTAAGAGTAAAAACACTTTCAGAGTGCTTGGCTACTTTCCCTTATGATGAAGTATCTAGAACTTTAACTTTAATGTCACATGCTACATAGTAAATGAGTTTCTCAGTAGCATGATGATTGCACCTACTTTCAATTTTAATTTATGACAAGGCATTCCCGAAGGAGTAATACTATTAAGAAATTCGATGGGAGCTTTATATGTATTGTGCATGTGCGAGTCAACATTTATTTTTAAACTAGAGGCCCGGTGCATGAATTTGTGCATGGGTGGGATCCCTCTGGGTGGCCTGCGGGGATCAGGCCAAAACCTGCAGTCTAACGTCACCTGCAGCTTCTACTTGCCACTCCCACTTATCCCGACCCCCTGTGCCTGCTGTGGGCTTAAGTTCAATCAGTCCCGATAGGGAGGCTCGCATTGCTACAGCAGTGCTCGCCAGCCATGAGCCCTGCGTCTGGCGCCCTCTTGAGGGGAGTGGCCTGCAGGATTGAGCTGAAACTGGCTCTCTGACATCCCCTCAGGGGTCCCAGATTGCAGGAAGGCGTAGGCCAGGCCGAGGAACCTGACCAGTGCATGATCGGGCTGGGGAGAGGCAATGGGAGGGCTACAGGGCGTGTCCAGCCCCGTCTTGCCCAGTCCTGATCAGCTAACCTACCAGTCAGAGCATCTGCCCCCTGGTGGTCAGTGCACGTCATAGCGAGTGGTTGAGTGGCCTTAGCATATCATTAGCATATTATACTTTGATTTGTTGAACAGTTGACCAGTCACCGGACGACGGAACACTTAGCATATTAGGCTATTATTATATAGGATTGCCAGTGCATGTCATATGTACTGGCCAGTTAGTTGGTCGGATGTACGTACGGATGATCACATAGCCTTTTATATATACAGATAACAAATGAGAACAAAAACTTTCCTAAATTTATGTAAGTGGGTATTTGTGACTTAGGATAAAATTTGGACCCAAAGAGTACTGCATTCCAAGCTAGTCGAATGGAATTAAGCTTAATATTCTCTGGAAAATTTGTGATTCAAAAATAGTTCTGTGTGACAAAGAAACTAAAGTCAAAGACATATTAGGAAAGTTTAAAAATTGTTTCAGAAAATACAGCTGAAAAGAGCCACATTCCTAAGTTAATACATATATAAAACCATGTATCAGATATAAGACATGTAAGCTAAAACTTAAATCTTATAATATGTGATAGGTATTTACTTTTTTACTTTTTGTTGTCTACAGGATGATGCTCAGCCAACTGAGCCACACTGGCCAGAGCCCAAATGCCTTTTGACCCATATTCCTCTTTATGAAAAGTACAACCATTAGCATATCACTATCAAGCAATCTCTCTGCAATTAGTAACTCATGCTTCCAAATAAATTCTAAGAGAATTGTCTGAAATAATACCTGTATCTCTCCTCTTGCAGGGTCTGAGAAATAAAACCGTATTCTCTCTTAAACTGCACCTTCAGGGCCTCGATGTCCTCGGCCAGCTGTGCCTGGGTATCCTTGATCTCCCTCAATTCCTCCAGGATCATGGTGAGCTTCCCCTGGCTGTCCAGTGTGCCCGCTCCGGTGGCCCCAAATGACTGGTTCCCATTACTGTCGGCGGAGCCCGATGTGCCACTTGAGCACTCGTCGTCGCTGCCATACTTGGGTTTGTTTACGATGGTCGAGCTGCCCCCATAGACCCTGGCACTCGCCTCGGGTCTAAACTCCTCTAAGGAATTTTTTAAGTGAGCAATGTTGTCTGCGCTGCCAAACTTATTCCGGATCAAGTTGGCAAACTCTTTGGACTTATTGAAGACAAATACAGGTGGAGTGAGGGAGACCCCTGGCATGCCTGATTTACTGCTCTCCAGGCTGTGCGGAGCAGTTCGAGACTTGGCCTGGGCATCTTTCAGGGAGTGCTGGATATCCTTCAGGTTGTCCTTGGAGATTCTGGAGGCTCCGTTCTGTTCGATCTCCTTGAGCTTTCTGTGATACTGCTCTAATTTCTTCTGCAGCTGGGCAATGGAGTGAGCTGATTTCTGATTCTTCTTCTCAAAGACTTGTTTGATGCGGCCAGCCTGCTGCTTGTCGGCGCTGTTGACTAGTTTCAGATATTCCGCAACATTCCCATCCCGGGACGTCTGCTCGATTTTGATCTGCTCTGTTACCTTTAGAATTTTTTGTTTCAGGCTGTCCGCATTGAGCTTGACCTTGTGGAAGTCCAGGATGCCATCTGGTACATCAAAGTTGAGGTTGGTGTCTGACCCGCCTCGGCGTATGTTCAGGGGCAAGCTTAGGGTATTCATGTCATGGCGCTCTACCTGAAAAAGAGCAGAAGTAACTGTAAGATTTGAAGTCTAAGAGACAGTTACTGTGATAGAATCTGTGCTCACAACAGACATACTTCAGTCCTAGATTTTTAAAAAACTCCCTATTATTGTTGAACACAGGACAACAGTCCAACTCCTTCTCATATCCATGTACACTACCTGTGAGATTCAGAGTCCCAGGGAATTCATTTTCTGTCTGATCCGATGGCAACTTTTGGTTGGCAGGGGAGAAATGCATAGAATGAGTTTACCAGTCAGTCCAGGTTTCCCAAAGTGCCCAGGTAATGGGGATGCCTGCCATGCCCCATTCACCATTGAGGGAAGTCATCCAAATCAGAACTCAATCATTTAATAGAAGGAGAATGAAAGAAATAAATAAAAGAAAAATAAAAGAAAGTTCTAGCAGGTACATTCATTTACACAATAAATTATTTTCTTTTATTTTTTAAATGTTTTTATTGATTTCAGGGAGAAAGGTGCAGGGAGAGAGAGAGCTAGAAACATCAATAAGAGAGAATCATTGATCAGCTGCCCCTGCATGCTCCCCTCCCCCCCACAACCTGGGCATGTGCCCCGACCAGTAATCGAATGTGATCTCCTGATTTATGGGTCAACACTCAACCAGCCAGGCAAGAAATTATTTTCTTAATGAAATAATTAACAGATGTGATGAAATAATATGGTGCAAGATTAATTTTAATAATTGAGTAATACAACAATATTTAGATGTGGAAACAACCGCAAACCACAACTAAAGTGATTAAAAAACAGTAGTACTAATATTACTAGTAAGATCATTTGAAATAGCTTTCTTATTCAAGGGCTGCCTGGGGAAAAGAACTATGAAGTGAGAATCTTGGCAGGGAAGGTGGGTGGGTGGGGCGTTAGCCTGGCTATAAAAGGGAAGCAAATGCAGAATGTGTGCCAGGCACTGCGGATGCTCACAGGGCTGTCCTATTAGATCCTCTCTACCAAACCAGGCAAATAATGTGTTAAATCTGTGTAATACGTAGAAATTGAGACTTAAAGGAGTCAGGATTTGAATCAAATCACCCTAACCAGGTCCTCTTGCCATGTCAGGACACTCTCACACTTGTGTCCCTAGAGGACCAAAACCAGGTCTTGGTAGACTCTGAATACATCCTCTAAACAAAGATTTGTAAGATCTAAATTGAAGCATCTTAGCTGTCAAGTTAACAACCCTTTGATTAGAATAATGCCTTGATATAGATTCTCACGTGGGAGACAATACAATATTCAGCCCAAGTTACTTTTTTTTTTTAAAGGGGATAGTACACTGACATAGCAAAAAATTAGTAAGATAATAACAGACTGCACACTGCCCAAGTGGCCCAGACTTAAATGTGGACTCTTTCCAACAATGAATATTAACAGTTTGCCATATGAAAAATGCTACCCAGTGCTTTTTCCCAGAAGCACAGGGGGACACACCCAGACTGGTGGGGCAGGCCTCCTTTGTAACTTACAAAATCTGTTACCATTATTCCTTGGCCCCTGTCTTCCACATACCATTTTGCCATGGGTAAGCGACACTGGTTGTTTTATCTGGCAGAAAAGCATCAGGCTGGAAGGAACTCAATGCCAAATCACTATCAGACTAGAAAACAGGATGTATGAAAAAAGGATAAAGGAACAGTAACTTCACCTGGTCAAGAGGGAAGAATGGGTGCAGGGACTAAAGAAAGCATATAATAATCATCAAGTCCTAGAGAGATGAGTACAGGAAACTCTAGGAAGTATGCATCGATGGCGCACTAGTGGACCCAAAAAGGAATGGGCTTAAGTAACAGCAATAAGGCATGCATGAAACCTAGCAAATGTTTATTTTGGGCAGACAGGGTAACGGTACAACCATGAGGCTGGGAAAATGATGTCACTGAAGATATCTAATTTAATCGTGCTTCTCTACTTCTCAAAAATTTCCTTTGGCTCACTAATGCCTCCCAATTAACTAATACAACCTGGCCACTGTAAGGCCTTAGCTTACCTTTCAGGACTCACCCTGCACCTGATGGATGCTGGTTATCTTAAGTAACCCAAGCAACTCAAAGTTCCCAGAATGTATGTGAATTTTCTATGGATTTCCTCCTGCATCTAGTATTTGCAATGCCTGCTACCCATTCACCTCTGCTAATTCAAATCCTACATGTGCTGCAATATGCATTTCAAATGCCACTTCTTCCATGAAGTTTGTCCCAGTCCCACTGGAAAGCTGCCTTGCCTTTCTGTGATCCCCCTTTACTCCTCCTTTCTCACTCATGCAGGGGGAGATGGGTCATACCTGTGGCCAGCCTGTGCTGGCATGGCCCCTATTCACAGGAGGCTGTCTATGAATGCTTGCATGATGACATCATTCAGGAGAGTCTACACTGGAGTCATTTAAGATACATTTTAATAGAATAAAAAAATAACCTTAGAAGTTTGGCCCACACAGACCTGACAATTCCAGGTAGAGATGTTTTTCTAATACCCATGTAATAAACTCTACATCATTTCACAATGATCCAACTAAATGGAGATCAGGTGCAACAACATACACAAGCATAAATCAGGGCTTTTAAATATAGCTTATAGTCAGAAAAGAGCACATTTAATAAGTTTAAAACTTAATGAATTTCCAAAAACTGAACATATTATGTAACCAGGACCCAGTTGGAAAAACAGAAGGGCAACTTCCTTGTGCCCCCTTCAATCACAGATGCATCATCCTCACCTCCAGAGGTAACCATGCACATGACCTCAGCATTCTCGCCTTTTTTTGCTCTACACTGTGAGATTCGCAAAAGCCTGCTCCTGCCCTCCTTGTGCTCACAGGATAAAGTTATTTAAAAACAAAAACAAAACCAAAAAAACCCCACCAAACAACCTGCTTGTATTCTCCATTGTGAAGTCCACCACCACGTCTGAAGATACAGAGGTTTCTACACCTTACCAACGGCAGCGGTTAAGTCCTCACCTGTTCTTCCTCCTTTAATTCTCAACCACACTGCAGCTGGCCACCCAACAACTCCGGCATCTCAACACAATGGCCTGGCTCTCTTACAGGCTGCTGGGCCAGGACAGCCTCGTAGACACGGGAGTGTTTATGCCCAGAGGGCTGGCTGACTCTATAATAATGCTTGGCATGTTCATGAGAATCCAG
This sequence comes from Myotis davidii, assembly GCF_000327345.1. Classification (NCBI taxonomy): domain Eukaryota; kingdom Metazoa; phylum Chordata; class Mammalia; order Chiroptera; family Vespertilionidae; genus Myotis; species Myotis davidii. The sequence continues at coordinate 114,247 of NW_006284614.1, forward strand.
GTCAGGGAAAACTACTAGAGTTAAAGCTCAAATCAATCACTCCTAATGCTTGTCCGCAAATCTCAGTTAGAAATGTTTGATAAGGGTAAGAAGTTGGACCTATTGCTGGGCCACTCCTTGCAAGCCTTGTAGTCTCGACTTCTGCAGAGTAATTGAAAGTCAGCTAGACGCCCATACACTCCCTGAACAGAAACTGAAACTTCATCACATGCTGGGAAGAAAGCATGAGGGGCCTCAGCACTGAGGGCAGCTGTACAGTGCAGCTGTTTTAGGGCTGAGACCTGGGGAAGAGGACAAAGGGTCACCAATCCTGGAGCCCCATGCATGTGGACTGTGTGGGCCAGGAGACACGTGTCCCAGTTTTGGCACTGACATGTATCAGCTATGTTGTTCTTTGGTAAATCAAATCACATCTGTGGTTTCAGATTTCCTAATTACAGACAAAGGAGATAGAACCAGACAACTGAGAGCTAACACTGTAAAATTCCATGAAATGTAATCCCATTCCCTGAAATGCATCTTTGCTGTTGAAAGCGGGTAGAAATAGAATGTTGGGGAACCAGCTAGTATTGTAAAAAATATTAATCATGCTCTGTTGACCATGATTATTTTATTCTGATTAAAGAAGGCACATTCTACCCTGGCTGGAGCTGACCTGGAGAAGCAGCCCTTCCTCCCCATTTGGGGCTGCCTATAATCATGGAAAGATTAACAAAGATTTGTTACAGAAACCAGAATCGCCAGCCCTTTGAAGATCCCCAGTCCTTTTGCATATCTGTAAACTGCCCTTTTGCCTACTTTTCCTTTGTACTTCTACCTATATAAGCGCTGGCTTATGGTGGGCTGCAGAGCAGATTTTTGTGGAACCTGCTGCTCTTGCATATTGCCGGCAATACTGGAATAAAGGCTCATATATGATTCAACCCTGTCTGTGCTTAATTGGCTCGAGTAGTGACAGGCAGCACGGACCCATTGTTTGTCTGGTTACACTGTGAGATAGTATCACGGAATAGTCAAGGGCTGGGCTCTGGAGGCAGACTGCTTTGGTTTCCTTCTTGGCACCACTCTTCTGAGCTGTGTGATCTTGGAGAGGTGACTTTAACCTCTCTGTGCCTCGGTTTCCTCTTCTGTAAAATGGAGATAATAATTCTTCAAAGAGTAGTTGTGAGGAAAACTAAGATAATGTACAGAAAGTGCTTAAATACTTCCTGGCACAGAGAGTGGTTTCAATAAATGTTTACTATTGTTATTTAAAAATGTGCCCTATATGTAAAAACTGAAAGGCACAATGGTTATTATTTTTGTACTGGGGGGTTATAAAGAGTCATTCTTCTAATGCTTTCGTATGTTACAATTTCTAAAAAATAATAAACATGAATTACTGTTTTGGCAGAAGAGCTGCTGTTTTTAAAATGACTGCTAGCCTCTCTCAGTTCTCAGAATTACTTGGCTATTATTACCTTACATGAAAGGCGGAACACCACTCCGCAGTGAAGCCATTTCTAATGTTTTCCTTCCGGCAGTAGAAACATTTCCACTGTCACCTCGATGTTCTGGAACAAAGGCTACGGGAAAGCTAAAGCCCTGGACAGACGTCAATAACTGACACAGTCATCTCTGCAACAATCCAAGCCTCCAGCATAGGAGGAAGCTCGGCTCCTCAGCCTGGTGCCAGTCACCACCAGTGCTGCTCTAACACATTGTCAGGGGTCCAAAGAGAGCTGTCCCCTGCCATATCCTTATTTATCCCCTAGAGCTCCAGGAGGAAATGAACAAAAAGGGAAGGAGCACTAGTGCAGAGGCACACCACCCAAACCCCCACCCTTTCTGGAGATTCTTGGAGGGTGAGTACCGAGGCAGGAGTCCCCCGAGGTTCCGGGGGGTCACTGAGTGGTCAGAATGTGCAGGGCATAGAGAGGTCAGAACGAGGGGAAAGAAGCAACTGCCTGCTTAGTCCCCAGGCCGGACACAACGAACCTTTGCTTAAAGAAAAGCTGCGTGAGCTCAGTCACATGAGGAAAGGGTCAGGAATTTCAACTGGCCGTCATTCCCAGGCAGCAGGCATGTCACAGCCCGCGTGAGGTGGGGTTACAGACAGGCGCCTGATGAGCTGCAGGTTCAGTAGCCAGTCTCCCACAGGTGAGGCTGAGGTGTCTGAGTCAACACAGCTGACATTCGGGAGTCATTTTAGCTGAAATCTAACTTCAGGGCTAGAGTTAAGAACGGCTATATGGTGTGCCTGTCAGAATTTCGCCAGGCTTTGCTCTGGTTACAAACAATGTCAAAGTATCAATGGCTTAAAAAATAAAGTTTATTTCTTGCTCAGGATGACACACCTGCCAAGTCAGGTGAGGGACCCAGGCTGATGGAGCCTGTGCCTTCTAGACTGTGCCGGTGGTCATGGCAGGTGCAGGGAGCCTGGTGAACCACCCACAGGCTCCTAAAGGCTTCTGCCAGGAGAGACACCTGTGACCTCCGCTCACTGCACTGGCCCCACCTCACTCCAGGGAAGTACAGGACAGGGAGGTACAAACCTGCCACATACCCAGGAGGAAAATTTCATGTCAGTGACATGCGCAGTATCATTGTTAAAACCTCAGAGGCAGGTTTTACTTTTATTACTATTTTACAAATGAGAAAACTTGGCACAGAGGTCAGTACACTGTCCAGGGGCACACAGCTAGCCAACGGCAGAAGCCAGGACTGAAATCCACTCACTCTGTCTCCCTAGCAAAAATGACGGAGAACCTTTTTTACTCTGACATTATGCTAAAACATTTTTTCATATATTCTTTTTTAAAAATTCTTAATTGTTTAAAGTATCACATGTGTCTCCTTTTTCCCCCATGGACCTCTCCCCAGCTGCTCCCACTCCCCAGCACATGCCCTCACACCCCTACTGTCTGTGTCCATTGGCTATGCTTATATGCATGCATACAAGTCCTTTGGCTGATCTCTTATAGCGGCCACCCCGCCCCCTGCCTTCCCTCTGAGGTTTGACAGTCTCTGTTCGATGTTTCTATGTCTCTGGATCTATTCTCTTACCATTTGCAACAGCATGGAGAGCATTTTGTTACGCAAAATAAGCCAATCAGAGAAAGATAAATATCATATGATCTCACTCATTTGTGGAATATAATGAACAAAAACTGAGGAACAAAAATAGATCGTATATTCTTTACACCAATCCTATCTTATGAGAAAAGCAAGGCTTATAAAGAATACATTTTTCTCAAAGTTCATGAATAAATACTAAATAGCTCAGCTGGGGCTCAACTCAGATATATAAACAAGGCAAGACTTTGAAAGACCTGTACAAGCTCAGCCACTGGTCATGAGAATCCATTCTGTAGTGTCCCAATGTGGTTCTCCAGACTTGTGTGGAAGCTTCAGGCTTGGTTTAGACTACTGTGTCAGAAATTCTCCCTCAGGCTAGCCTCGAAACCATCACCCATGTAACTTCCTACCCCTGGCCCCGGGTTGTGGCCTGGAACTGCACCAATTTTGTCTTGGATACAACTTATAAAATCCACTTTTCTTCATCCATGTTCCAAAATGTAAATAGTGAACTATGCAAAATAATTTTATGAGGGTAAAAAAGATTATGCTTTTATCAAAATTGAAAGGTTTAATCATGAAACAGGGCTCTGACTTAGCTGGGGCTAACAGAAGGAGCTCCTTCTGCAAACCTAAGCCTTGCACAAACATGCCCCGAGTGGTTATTTTACAGAAATTCCTGAAGACCATAACCCTTGCACAGCCCCCAGGAAGAAGGACGTCTGACGCCAGTAGAAGGACAAAGGGCAAGGCTGTAAAACTGGGGTGGGGGTGGGGCGGGAGGTGAATGGTCCTGTCAAGCCGAAGCCCCATCTGCAGCTCTCCCTGAGCACATAAAAAGCCTGCTCCCTCCCCACTCACCACTGATTGCTTTTTGGAACTCAGTCCACCTGCACCCAGGTGACTTGAATAAATATCTTTTTGATTACACTGAGCCTTGAGTCGGTTCTGTGCGACCCTGGCCCAACCCTGAACCTTTCAAAAATCACAGTCAGGCATTTATAATCACTAAGAGAGGAAAGAAAATAAGAGAAACAAGACTAAGAAATGTAAGGCCTCTGGAGAAGAAGCAAGGGCCTAACAAGGGAGGGGGTGATACCTGGACCCGTGTGGGAAAAGGCACTCGGCAGACAACCACGGACCTGCCTGGAGAGAAGGGAATGACCCCTCCTTGTGCTGTGCTCGGTGACACAGCTGAGAGGATGGGGCAGGGCCCTGCAGGGGTACCTCTGTATCTTCTCCCAGAAGAACACGAGTTTTATCACCTTCCTACCTGTAATATATATGATACTACTAAGCCATCTTCCCTCCTGCTAGCTGAGGTCACTAGCCATGCACTCGGGAAATGTCGCACCAGCCAGTGAACATGGAACCTAGGGAGGCTAGCCAGTCATAGATCTCAGCATCAAACAATTGGTTTTCTTGCTAACTGAGCTAACCTGTCCTGGAAAAATCACTCTGAAGGCTTGATAAGCATCCTCCTTATCGTGACACTAGAGCAGGAGTGGGCAAACTTTTTGACTCAAGGGCCACAATGGGTTCTTAAACTGGACCGGAGGGCCAGAACAAAAGCATGGATGGAGTGTTTGTGTGAACTAATATAAATTCAAAGTAAACATCATTACATAAAAGGGTATGGTCTTTTTTTTTCCCAATAGTTTTATTCATTTCAAACAGGCCGGATCTGGCCACTGGTCATGAGAACACATTCTGCAGTGTCCCAATGTGGTTCTCCAGACTTGTGTGGAAGCTTCAGGTTTGGTTTAGACTACTCTGTCAGAAATTCTCCCTCAGTTTGCCCACGGCTGCACTAGAGGCACGATGCATGAAGATTCGTGCAAGAATAGGCCTTCCTTCCCCTGGCTGCAGGCACCGGTTTCCCTCTGGCACCCAGGACCCAGGCCTTCGCTCTGGCCGCCACCTCCTGCCTTCCCTCGGGGGCCGGGTGCCACCTCCCGCCTTCGCTCTGAGCCAGCCACCACCATTTTTGTCGTGTTAATTTGCATATTCCCTCCTCATTGGCTGTGGGCGCTGCCATCTTTGTCACAAAGTGATGGTCAATTTGTATATTCCGTCTTTATTAGATATGATAATTAACACATTCATGTGGATACCTATACACAATACCATAATACCTCTATTTCAGAAGAAAGCCACTTCCCCCACTACATGGCTAGAAATGAAAAAAATCTTATGATCTTCTCATAATATCCAAAAGGAAATTAGTAAAGTATCTTAGTGACATGTTTGTTCTAATTTGTTTACACAAAGAACATTTCCTTTTGTAGTTCAAGTCTGACAACAGCACACTTTGAACCTGAAATAAGTTCATGGTGTACAGAATGGGAATTGAGTCACTAGTTTGGCCATAAAGGTTCAGTCTACCCCTCCCCTCCCTCTCCTAGCATCCCTGACAAGAATCTGTAGTGTCATCGTTCTCTGTCTTGCCTGCAGGTGAAGTAGACCTCATAACTCAATCAAGGATCATTCGGAAGGGAGGCTGGGATACGGTCCCTGTGATAGCCAATCCTTCACCCACCGACACTGCTAATTAACAGTGTAAAGTGTTCAAGGCTCTCAACAACAAATTCTTCAAACATCTTCAAGCACTTACAAACACTTGATACAGTAATTAAAATTAATTACCTTCTCATTAAGCCTCTACCAGGCAACAGTGATAACCTACTTTGAGTTACATGCACTAGAGAATACATATCTCTTCAAAATAATTTATAACTCATACTTTCAATTAATACAAACTAACCCCTTACAAAATTAGCCTGACCTGGTAGATTTACTATATACTGTGTAATTTACATAAAAGTTAAATTAAAGGGGGAAAAAGGCCAGATTTTAACAGACTGCCTTGAAGGGCAAAAAGGGAAGGCTATGGTAATGAAAATCAAGCAACTTAAGAGTAGCAACTGCAGGTAAAAAATAGCCAAGGGTCCTCTGTGGAGGAAACTGTAGAGGGGTTCAAGGAGTCACCCAAACACCCATTGGGGGCTATTTCTAAGAAGAGGAAGCAGTCTCTGGGGACCCCACATTCCTGGAAGATAGGCAAGTTTGGGAAAGGGAAGTGAGCATCTACCACCTGACCCTCACCTCTGCAGGCCTGGACCCTAAGAACTCGGCCTTCTCATGGTGAGATGGTGAATTCTCACGTAAGGGAAGCAGGAAGCCCTGATATTAGGACAATTGCAGAATAAATCTCATTGAGGCTTTTAGTTCCTATGCTCAGAAGAAGTTGAGGGGAGGGGTGAATGGAAACCCCTGAGCACTAAACTAACTTCGGGAATCTTTTCCACCCATGCTTGTTATTCCCCATTGGCTCCGGGCAGTGTCTGTCAGTAACAACTCCCCAGGAAAAGGACCAGAGCATGTGGCTTGAAGGCTGAGGGAGAGGAAGGCATACCACATTCCACTCCAAGACAGCCACCGCAGGAACTCAGGAAGTGAGGATCTGGCGACAGCTCTAAAGAAGAATAGTAACTGTCACCACCCTCAGCCAGTGAGCAGAGAACGCCAGCCTGGGCCTGGGAGGTAGCTAGGAGCAGCAGATCTGCCTCCATCCCAGGACTGCGACCCCAGCCTTCTGCAAGCATGTCAAACTCGCAGCCAGCAGGCCGCATGCTTCGTTTAAATAAACCAGGCGTATGATCTGCTGGCCATGAGTTTGACATGCTTGTACCTACAGCATTTATTTATGGCTTCCCTTACCCTCAAAATACAGAGGGTGGGCGTTCTTGTGTGCTTAACTAAGTTTCTGAATGATAGCTACAAATCCAACACTGTCCTACCCAGTACTCAGCACCTCCAATCGGAAGGCCTTTGAGGCATTCTTAGGGCCTCTTAGGCACACACAACAACTAACTTCATGTGAAGGGCACCGACCTGCAACAGGAATTAGACTTTCAGAGCTGGAAGAATCCTTAAAGGTCTCACTTGGCCTACTGTCTGCTTTTAAAGGCCGCTTGAATATGAAGCCAGGTAACATTTCCTTTTGATCCATGCTCTATACATTATAGCTGCCTTGCACAAAAGGGAAAGGAACTTGTCTGCTGAAGTACAGCTTCGTAGGTAAATGCAGAATGAATTCAGTGGTGAATATGATAGTGTGTCTATCGGATAACAAGCACGTTCCCTCTTTGCCTTGGATGCTAGAAGTGTAGAACCAAACTTAGAGTAACTGTTAGACCTGGGGCTTAGTCCTTTTGCTTCCCCCTCCTTTTTTCTTTTTGATTTCTGGACATTATTGCTACTCTATTTTCCATGTGCCTTATCATAACCTGACTCTCAGTGGAAAGGGGTGGCTGAACTTTATAGATGCTAAGCATGTCATGCTGTCTGGAGATGAACGCTGTAGTCACTCCCAAATGGAATGGGGGTAACGTGATCAAACATACCCAGCTCATAAACTGGCATAGCTACTTCTATCCCTACTCCAGGGCACCCAGAGGAAGCTGCACCAACGGTTACAACTGGGCTCGTGTTTTTTTAGAAGTTGATAGATAAGATTGAGCCAGGAAATAGCAATTGGTACTCAGGCCCCAAAGCACATTCCCAAAGCAAACCTAAGCCTCAAAATTTAGTCCGTCTCTGCAGGTAAGGGTTGAGTTTATTTCTGGTACCATAAAAAATACTGGGGTGGGGGTGAGGGAAACATATATACCAGATGATTTGTAGTATAGCATTTTGTTGTAAATGGATCAGAATACTACTAGCCATCAGACAGGGCTTAGAGATAACACACTTACATTTGAGGGAGTGGAAGGAAAACTGATCTATATTAATTTCTTTTCCTTTTGCAATAATGAAGTTGTTTCGAGCAATTATATTTTTTCTAAGACAAGCCAGCAGTTTTGTTGCCAAATAGCAATTAGAAATAAAAAGCTGTTTTTAGTTAAAATAATAAATAGCTTTACATTTAAAGAAAATAATGTTAATGTCCATGAAAAATGCATTCAACCAACACTTTAGTATTTATTTCTAGTAAGGAAAAGCAACCTTACTTTGAAGTTGTGTTGGATTTTTAAAAGAGGATAATCAATATAAAAAAAACTCTGACCTCTATGGGTCAAATAAAGTGATCTTTTAGAAAGGTAAATGAGGTCATGTCCTATTCTTTTGAAAACCTTTAAAGTTCCTAGATTAAAGTGTGAACTCCTTAGCAAAGCTAAAATTCTGGATCAGGTTCCCTATCTTAGCTATATTCCTCCAGCGGTTCTCAACCTGTGGGTCGCGACCCCTTTGGCGGTCGAACAACCCTTTCACAGGGGTCGCCTAAGACCATCCTGCATATCAGATATTTACATTACGATTCATAACAGCAGCAACATTACAGTTATAAAGTAGCAACGAAAATAATTTTATGGTTGGGTCACAACATGAGGAACTGTATTTAAAGGGCCAGAAGGTTGAGAACCACTGCTATAGACCCATCCATAATGATATTTTGAGCACAAGGCACTAGAGCAGTGGTTCTCAACCTTGGCTGCTTTCCGGAGGATGAGGCCCAGAAATCAGGATTTTAAAAAGATTCCCAGGTGATTCTAATGTGCAGCCAAGGTTGAGAACCACTAACCTAGAGGGGCCTCCCTGTCTCCATCCCAATTTACCTTTTAACTACTGATTCAAACAGCCACCTCCAATCTCAGCTGAAACTAATTGCTTCCTTTGTGCTCACCCCCACATCTGCCTTTACCCCTTCTACAGTAAGCACTGAGTATAGTAATAAGTACGTGTGTAATATTTGTCCCTCTACTACCATGAAGCCTCGAGGGGTGGGAATGTCTAATAAACTAGCTGTGTCCTGCCCCACATTCCTTCCTCAATAGGATCTCAGTATCTGTTGCCTGATTCAGTAATTGACAAACAGCCAACTGGGGCAGCCTCATGTTTACATTCGCCCAGCTGTTTGCACTGAAAGAACCTGCAGCTGAGGTTGTGCTGGATTACTTTCCAGGCAGACTGGGCTGTTAATGTTGATTCACGCCAGATCAAACATTCAGGAAACTGATATGTCTTATACGGCTCCAAGCAGAATATAATGACCACCCGGCCAGTGTGGTTCAGTGGTTAAGCATCAACGCATGAACCAAGAGGTCACTGGTTCGATTCCTGGTCTGGGCACATGCCTGGGTTTCAGGTTCAATCCCCAGTAGGGGGGTGCAGGATGCAGCCAATTGATGTTTCTCTCTATCTCTCTCCCTTCCTCTTTCTAAAAATCAATTTAAAAACATATTTAAAAAAATATAGGTGACCTACTGCCAAGTGGTAAATATTAAGGTCCCCATCGTACAGAATATGCAGTTGTACTCCCTTTCTCCCTAAGTGACCTTTTCCCTGGGGTGACCATCATAATTACGGCAGGGAACCCAGGAGGCTGCTCCTTCTAACACACATATTCAATCCATTAATTGTGATGATAAAAAGGCAGTCTTGCACTGCATTAAATTAAAAAACTTAAAAAATAATTTATTTAATGCATTAGCAAAATTATCAAGTAAATATAGTTCCTTGTCCCTCAGGAAACCACATTCAATAGAACGTGGACACAAAACAAAGGAGTCCTTTAATCCTCCAGGGTCTAAGAAGTCAGTGACTTGTGTAAAGGGGAAAAGCAGGCCTCAAGAAGAATGGTCAGATGTAATTATTTATATCAGGATATTTAAAATTCATTTTAAATAAATTGGCAGGGTATTTAAAATTTATTTTAAAAAGAGAAGTTATCAGTTGCTAAGGCCTTGTTAAGCATCATGTAATTTTCCAAATGCTTCACATATTTTATTTTTGCTTTCAATCATCTAAGGTTAGAATAATCACTTCTATTTTATATGGAGAAAGTAAGTTACTTGTCTGAAGCCATAAGACAAGCAAGTGGCAGAGCGGTGGTTCCAGCTGGCTTCAAGGTCTGGATGCTAGTAACAGCCCTGCCTTTTATCGAGAGCCCACTGCATATACCTGACCCACGACCCCTACAACCTCTGAAAGGTAGTTCACTTAAGTCACTGTGTTACCATTAAACATTACAAAGTGAAAAATATGTATAATGGAGAAACCAGGACAGCAAACACTAAGCAGACAGCTTTGGACAGTTCTTTGGAGATGTTTCCCATTTGCCATTAATAAGAGAAGAGACTAGCTTAAATCCCAGGATATCTTACGTAATAAAAAATGTAGGTAGCTTCTGTTTTAACCACAAACAGTGATTCTCGTCTCCAGTGATGCATGCCAGCTTGTACATGCCTCCCTCTCTGGCTAAAGCCCTAGTGATACTGTAATCATTAGATGCTCTGCAACCAGACGCAGGCGAGAGAAGGTTTCCTTTTTTTCCTTCTCCTATAGCTACAACAATTGACAAGCACCAAAGATTTATATCTCAGAGAATAGTCCTCTAGGGACACAGCGTTTTGTAATCTGGGAGAAAGGAAACTACAAAGAAATAAATTGAAAGTGGGTTGTGATTTTTAAGATAAACATACCATGACCCAAATATAGAACCCGAGTCTATATTTGGGTTGACTGTCTTTTCGAACAGAGGGAACTGCCTGCCAGGGCCCCCTCACACCTGCAGCAACCAGCCAGCTCAGATTCGTAGGCAAGCCCTGATCCAGAGCCATGTGTCTTACAACAGAGGTTAACTACACACAGTGGTAGCATAAGATCATGGTTAGAAGCACAGATTCTGAGCCAGACTTTATAGGTTCAAAGCCCAGCTCTGCCACGTCAATTGTATCACCTTGGGTAACTTACTCTCTCTATGCCTTGGTTTCCTCATCTGCAAAATGAGTGAGGACAGCAGTATCTACAAGGGTGATTGTGAGGATTAAATAAAGTAATAATTGTGAAGTGCTTGGAACAGCGCCTTATACAGAGTAAGTGCTTCAGTGTAGGCTATTGTTTATTAAATACAACAACCTCCCCTCCTCCCCCCTGCCCCCGCCCCCACCACCAATAGGTGGGAACTTCAGGAATTCCAGAGATAAGAACAATGATGCTGCTGTCACCATGATTAAGCTCTTCTGGTGGAAGCTGATGACTACCCCTCCCACTCATGAATTCTCCTGTGTATCATCTGAGGGAAGAGAAAAGACACACAGGGCCTCAAAGGCATACCCAGAGGGCCCTTAAGGATCAAGTTTCAAAGTACCTGAAGTGAACAGTAAAGATATCCAAAAGAAGAATACCTAGTATTTGAGTGATTTAACCTGACTTAAAAAGGCATAGAACCTCAAATGACTAAATTTTAAAACCTTCTAATAAGTGTCACTAGTCTTCTCTGTTGCTATTTACAGTAAAACCAGGACTCTATATTAAGACCCTAAAGACAGATGTCTAACATTTTCCATCTCCAAGTCTTTAAGCAAAACAAGGGAAAACTGCATTGGAAAAATTTATCTAATGATTATAACTTGCTAGGTCCTCTAAAAAGTCCCGAAACCTAATTCTTGAGAGTATTATGTCATGGAATCTTGTTTCTCTAGGTAATGTGCAGGGTTATTATGGGCCGGGCTAGAGTTAATTCCATGACCTTATCCATCAATGGCATCATTCTGTAATTTTATCCAGGTTCTCTCTCCTTCAACCTTATTCAAATGGTCACCAAATTCTGTTATTTCTTTGTCCAATAATTTCTCTCTGCCCTTTCCTTGCCATTCTTGGATCCATCTACCTGCATCCACACCCTCACTTCCTACCTTACTTACAAAGGCAATAGTTTAATCAGGTTTTCAATTCTTTCAATGTTTGGCTTCTTCAATCCAGTCTTAGAGAGTCATTACACGAATCTTCTAAACTTCCATCATGGTACATCACTGCTCAGGATGTACAATGGTTCTTCCTTTAATAAAGGAACTGAGTTCCTCCTGCTGCTAGGACTTGATTTTTGAATAATTTTTCCCATTCCAACTATCCAGTGTCTTCTTCCTTGGACAGATTTCAGCACTGTAGTCTACTGAACGCATTGCTGTACTTTTTTTTTTTTTTTAACCCCAATAACTACATCATGCCCTTCTGGACACACCATTTCTGAGGCCTCTGTCTTATCCAGATCCTACCATCCCTTGAAGACCTCCTCCATGAGGCCTTTCCATAGGACTCCTGCCCGTGTTACTTCCTCTCTGTCTATCCATTTTGGCTCCTATTTATACTGTTGAGTGGAACCCTACTTGGTTTGTCTTCCTTGCTGAATTTTTTGATTACTGAAAATATCCACTTTTATGATACCAAACAAAATTCAGCACACTCAGAACTAGCAGTATCACTGAATGGCAAATACCTGTTTTTGTAATTGGCTTCTTTGCTATAAAGCAGTATATTACAAAATTTGGAAGAGACGCACAGTAATAAATACCTATTTTACCAATACATAAATATATTTGTATGCATGTATACACATATGTAATTGAAACATGTTTTATGAAATAATACTTATCTTTACTACATGCAATGCAACTGTCTTTTTAAGAAACAGCCTATATTTTGGACGGCTGTATACCTAGAAATTATAATGAATATTGTTAGGTATATTAATTTTATTATGTAAAAAAGTGCTTGTTTTTAGATACAGATCAGAAACTAAGTTCCTTGATATCTGTGTGTAACTTACTTTAAAACAGATTACATACACACCCACACAAAACAAATATAAAAAGTTTAATTGTTGAATCTGGATAAGTATGTGGGTATCTGCTGTACTCTTTCTTCTGCTTTTCCTTATAAAAATATAAAATGATACTTGTTACTCATTCAATTTATTTCATGGCCAACCAATGAGCTTCAATACTGATTGAAAAATAGCGCTTTATAAATAGGAAAAAGACAATCCACTCCTTCCTATTTGCTAATTATATTTAAGGAGGCGCTAACATACTAAAGAATGTTCTGAGGTTACTTCCTGGAGTGGGTCAATAAAGGATTTAATTTTCCATTGCTCTGAGTCCACTAATCTCTCCTGGAAAACCCTTTCTATGAATTATTAGTACCTTAGCAGGAGAGTGTAAGATTAAGGACTAGTTTTTTACTTGCAGAGATCACAGAATCATCATTTACCCTATGGGACCTTTCATCCTATGAAGAATCTTTGCAGTAAAAGGACTACATATGGGAATGGCAAAAGTTCAAGACAATGTATTGAAACTGAAAATGTCATAATAAACATGCGTCCTGGTTAAGAAAGTAAGTTCCAGGAGCAGAGCCATAACACCTCACTGAACTGACAGTAAGAAGGAAGTGTTATGAATGAAAGAAATTTCCAGAGAAATAAAATTCTTTCCATTTAAAGGCTAACATTTTTAAGTCTTGCTGATTATATATTTCTGAACTTCTAAATTCCTAGAACTGTTTTCCTGATGACTGGGTCACTCATATGATGAAGTTTGCATTGTGATGTAGCACCATGACTGCAGAAAGAAATCAAGACTAGATCAGCAGGGGACCAGGGCTCCAGGTGTAGGGCCCTCATTTGAGAAAACAAGGTAGTCGGACTTTCAACTTCCAAGGCCTCTGCAGCTCTGATACCCAACAATTCTGTACGGCTGGTAGCCCTACGCACATACCAAAGAACATAAATTGAATATGGGGTGGGGCAAAAAAAGGTTTATAGCTGTTTTTATAGAAAATAATACAATAATTAATAAATAATAATAATACAAGAATAAACTGTTTTGCGAACTCAAAATTGTAAACCTACTGTTGCCCCACCCTGTATTTACCCTTCCTTATAATGAATCTATCTTACCAAAAGGAAAATTAAGCAAACAGTAGTTAAAAACCATATGCAGCAAATGAAATAAATGAATAATTCTTAACACAACAACATAGATGAAGCTCATGTATGTCATACTTAATGAAAGAGACCACACACAAAGCATACTTGCTGTTTGATTTCAGGGATCCAGAGGTCAGAACAGTGGGTCACCCTTGTGGGGAGGGTAGGGAGAATGATCTGTGGGAAGGTGGCACAAAGGGGTGCTGGGTGCTGAAATGTTCATACTGGGGATAGCTACTAGGGGCACCCACAGGCAAAAATCATGCAACTGTATAATTGTACATTTAAGGTGTATGCACTTTACAAGTTATTCCTCAAAAAAGTAAAGAATAAAACATACCAAAAAAAATCAATGAGAATACAGGAACTTTTAAAATTACAACTTTATCTTTACAGTACCTATAACTCTGCAGATACTCAATAAATGTTGGTTAACATACAGTGTTGTTCAATTCCAGCAGAAAAAAGAACTTTAATTTCATTAGTGTGTCAATACATATTGCATTCTGCCAGCTCTTTAATATTTTTAATGTTCCCAAAACTTTCATGACACTACCTAATAAATATTTGGTTTTAGTATCTATATATATAAATGGCTAAGATGCTAAGTGTCCGTCTGGGTAATGAGGTCACATAGCAATGCCTGGCTTCCTCTCCCTAGTGACTAGCCTTCTTGGAGTTTCTTCAGCCCAGGAAAAGGACTTGCTTTATAGCCAGGTGGAAACATTTTACACTGTAACTAAATATCAATGAAGCATTTTCCCATATCTCATCTCATTTGACCTCACAGAAGTCCTGGAGTAGGTAGATAGGAGACGTGGTGGAATCCTATTTTCTTTTCATTAGCCAGAAAACAGAGATTTAGAAAGCTTAGAAACTTGCGCGATACATATAAAGCTCTCGCTGATGCCAATCACACGTGTGTGGTTCCATCTGTTATTATTGATTGTGAATTTGGTTGATATTTCTATTATAGAGAAAGGTCAAATAGTGATATTAAAATATTTCTTCTAATAATTTCCTTTCAATGTGAATGAATTCATGCACCGGGCCACTAGTCAGAATATAAAAGAGCAAATGTACAAAACACAGAGAGTAGCCATGTGTATGGCATATTAGTAGCAAGGCATTAATATCTGTGGTATAATTAAGTACCTCAGGTCTACAAACAAAAATATTTAATTTTAAATTCTGCACAATACAGCAACATCCTAAATGCCATGTTGATGCAGGTAGAAAATGGTTCACTCATAATAGTTCTTAAGAAAGCCAATGTTTCTCAAAGAGGCTGAATTAACTAAAGCACACAAAATACAAGTAGGGCTTACTCACTCAGACCAAACTGTTTTATGACTGTTAATGGAATTGATTAATTTAGGTTCCAAGCCAGGCTCCCCACAATACAAAATTTCCACTTCAAAAATGTTTTTCTGGGCATCTTTTGTGAGCAAGGCAGGGTGCTAAAAGCACTCACGGAAAGATGAGTATGGTGAACTCTGCCCTAGGAGTTCCCACTCGGGCGGAGAGACACTTAGGCAGGAAGATGTACAGGATGCAGGGCTGTAGAAGAACAATGTAGTAAGTACTCTGAGGGCACAAGGGCTGGAAGTGAGCAACCAGAAGCTTCAGTGATACAGCTTCCAAGGTGATATTTGGCTCAGACGTAGAAGAGGAGCTCAAAAATCAGCCAAGAGAGCTAGCAAGAAGCACAGACAAAAAGTAAAATATTTAGGAAACTAAAATATTTCTTGGGGCATCTAGAATTTAGAAGGACTAAATGGGTCATTCTAAATCAGAGTATGATTGGGGGCTGGGGTGAAAAAGAGAGAAGGCATGAGCGCCTCACGAAGATAGACAGCCTGGGGCAGGCTCTGTAAACCATGCTATGCTTGAACCTTCATCACGTAGGCAAGGTGAAGCCAGGGTTTTAAACATAGGTGGGATTTTTTTAAAGTATAAAAATAAATTATTGAGGAATAGAGAAGTTGAAATATCCAAAAAAGTATAAGGAAAAAATCACCCTTAATACCTCCCTTAATTACAGACACTGTTGAGAATCTTATTAATTCTTTAAAACATGTAACTGTGCCTATACTGCACACAGGAATTTCAGATCATGTGCTGCTCTCAGTCACACAGGATTCACCGAATCTGTAGGATTTGGTCAATCTGTGGCTGTACCTGCCTGCTGTCCTGCACAGCAACACCAAGGGGCCTCTGACTGGGATGCAGGGATCATATAAGCAGACCTACTTAAAAAAACACACACATTTGAAGCTAAGGATAGTTGTGTTCTCACTTAAACCGGTATTATCCATCACACGATGGGAAGTCAGGCATTTTGCCTTATAAAAACATGATTTCTTCTATCTCCACCTATCTCTCTTCTGGGGACCCAAAATGCTAAACAGACTGATTATCACAGCCTGGTGCTTTTTATCAGAGAGCTCTACAGATGAAAAGGGATACAATTTTCACCCAGGATGAAAGAAAAGGTAGGAGCTAAAGATGACTTCCCTTTTGTTTTTTATTTATGGACTAGAGGCCCGATGCATGAAATTCCTGCAAGGGGCTCGGCCCTCCCAGGCCCAGCTTTGTCCAGAAGGTCCTCCAGAAGGTCATTCAGCTGTCCAGTCTAATTAGCATATTACACTTTTATTATTATAGATTACAAAGAGAAATCCTTCCCTGCACACTGTAACTAAGCCATAATTACAGAAAATATCCCAGATCCTTCTGACTGTATACTGAGGTACACCTATCCACTTTTATTACTCAGATTCTGTCTGAACGCGCCCCCGCCCCCCCCCCCCGACACACACACACACACACAAGTTAGAATACTAAAAGGGGGGGGGAGTGTATGAAGAACAGAAAGCAGTCTGGGAAAATTTCAACACCAGACTTTTAAAAAATCTTTACTGGGCACTGTAATGAACCAAATCATGGGTCTGTACCTGGCTTAGAGCCCTAACTTCCCAATGAACTCAGATAGAACACCTGCTCGGAGCTTATTACAGAACTGCCTGTGCACAGAACTGCCATGGGAAAACATTAATTTAATGTCCAATCAGAAGAATGTCTTTCTTCTTAAGAGGCTTTTACTCATGCATAGTTCCCTAAAATATGTGAACGATGGGGTTTTGTTGTCTTTTATGGGGAAAGCTGATGAGCTTAATAAGGTCCCAATGGCTGCTGTGTAATAGTATTCCAATGTAGTGTACTTTATTTTTATTAAATTGACTCAGTCCACCTACATTATTCAGCATTTCAAAATGTTAGAGGCCCATCTGTTCAAGATTCACCACTGAGAACATTATGAAACCCCATTCAGCCCAAGATGTTACCCTGAATGTGATGAACGAAATTCCTTTGATTTCTATACAGGATAATGCCTCTGATGTCATGCATTACCTCAGATGTTGTTATGACTGACGTTTTCTTAATAAGGCCATTGTAAACATCTGTAAGTGCCACAATCCCTGTGGCAGAGATAAAGTTTGTCTAATTGCTTTTCATCCTGGATAAACATGTAGACCACAGCCAGTGAATATATACTTCATATTACAGGACTGACTGAAAGTGTTTAATTCTATCTAATCAGAGGCCAGGATATGTTTATTTTATTAGGGGGCACATTCTTCAAAGGAAACAAACTTCTTATGCGAACAGTGAAAAAGTGATAAATAATTAGGCAAAAATTAAATGGCAAGCAGATCTAGGCACATCATTTATTTTCCACTTATATAGCATCCTTCATTAAAAATTTCAATAAATCTTGATAAATGTTTTTGTCCCCAGCCAGGATATGATTATCTGAAAGTGTTACAAATCTGTTCTGAATTTCATAATAAACAACTGACAGAGATTAAGTCTTTAGGACTCATTGCTAAGTCGTTCTTCCCCTTTGCCTCATATATCAAGTTCTCTTTCTTTCTTGATATTCTCTCCAACATTTGATACCTGCCTGGACTAAGTCCTTCATACTGCACATCTGGACCACACTTTCTAACTCAACTCACTGTCTCCAGACAGCCCCTCTCAACGGTCACCACAGAGGCTATATACAGGATGAAGTCTAAATTTTGTTAGTTGAAAGTCAAAGTCCTCCATGTCTTGACCCAAACCTGAATCTCTCCATTCACACCTCTTACCTGGACCAAATGGTCTGATCCAGGTGAACTGTGACAAGATCAAGAACATGCCCAGATCAGTTCTACTAGCTCATCTCACCTTTGCTCATGTGCTCCGCCCACGCATGCAGTCTTACCACCCTTTCCACTTCCATCATCTACTGCTCGGTGCCTGCTATGCCCCGTCAGCATGACAGATGTTTGGCACATTTTGCCTTTAATCCTTACCCCAATTTTGTAAGGTATGTTTAGTCAATCATGATAAGCATCACAGAAATCCAGGACTTTGACAAGGTCACAAATTAGCAAGTGATGAGCCAGAGTCTGAACTCATGTCTGATTCTATAGTCTGTGTTTTTTAAAATCTCATACACACTTCCTGAAATACCATCCCCAAACTTCTACTTACCTACACCTTGGGGTTCCTTAGGAGTTTGGCTCAGTTTAACCTTTTCCACACACAGTCATTTCTTATCTCCTCCCATCTAGTAATCAGTGCTTACTCACAACTGCTGCTGCTCTTAGAGTCCTTCCTGTTGCACTAAATCCTCCACTGCCTTGTATTATTAGTTACCTTTTGTGTCTTCCCCTTTTTTGCAGTCCCAGAACCTCACATTGTCTCTTGAACACAATAGGTACTTGACTGTCATAACTGCGCCCTTCTGTACTTTGATATTATTGTCTTTGGGTCAAATTCCATATCAGGTAGGATAATTTCAGTAACTGAACAAAGTAAGTTCAATTATAGTGGCCTTTATGAGCTCACAAACTAAGAAGATCAGAGGACGGGGCTAATTTGGTGGCTTAAAAAATGTTATCAAAGATCCAAACTCTCCATTTATACATTCCAATATCCTCAGGACATCTGCTCATTCCTCCATGGAGGCAAGAGAACTACTGCAGTTCTAAGAGTCACTATGGACAAGTATTGTCTGGCTATAGACAAGTATTGCTGTCTTTTCATATTTTATTAGAGAGGAAAATGTTTTCCAGAAGCTCCCCTTAGGTTCCTTTGGCCACGACTGAGTCCTATGTCCATGAATTAGTTGCAAGGGAGGATGTGGAAGCGCTAACATTTCAGCCTCTACTGCAGGAGCTGGCTCTGCCAGCTACATAGAAAGGGAAGGAACATGGTGCTTGGATAGGCAACTGACAGTGCTTGCAAACACTGTTAGAGAAATATTAATGTAGTAATAAGCTCTGTATAATAAAACTCCTCCAGGTCTAAATAGATGAATTGTCATAAGAAAGGTTTGCTAATCACGTTACAACAAATAATCCATTACAATACAGGTAAGAAAGAAGAAAAATGGAATCTCCCAGCTCTTTAGCTGATAAATTGTAAATACATTCCTTATCCTCAGGTCATCAGTTAAATATCATGATTTCTTTAACCACCATGATCATCATAAAGAAGGAAAGGCAAGTGTGGGTGGAAAACTAGTCCTCTTGAGATTCCATGTAGTTCTCCAAACACATTAAAACAGACAAAAATACCAAAGAGATTTAAAGAACAAAAATGGAGAACAAAGTATTTACAAGCCTTTGCCTTTTCTCCTCTTTTTTGCTGCTTCCAACAGGATAGTCTGCCTCAATTCACCACCACCTGTTTTTAGTTCGAGAATCAGCAATAGATATACAACAACTGGGAACCACTTTAAAAAATTCTAGTACAGCCCTAGCTGGTTCGGCTCAGTGGATAGTGTTAGCCTGCGGACTGAAGGTTCACAGGTTTGGTTCTGGTCAAGGGCACATGCCAGGTTGTGGGCTTGACCCCCAGTAGAGGGTGTGCAGGAGGCAGTCAGTCAACGATTCTCTCTCATCATTGATGTTTCTATCTCTCTCTTCCCTCGTTCTTCCTCTTTGAAATCAATAAAAATATATTTAAAAAAATTTCTAGTACAATGAAAAACAATGCAGCCATTTAAATGGAGGTGGACTTGAATGGCTACCATGGGAAGCTGTCCAAGCTAAACGACTAGAGAAAAGATGCTGAGCTCTGTCTACATACATACTTAGTTGTGCTTTGAAAAGGGGGCAGTGGTGGGGTTTATATAAATGTATACACATGTGCTCTGTATGAAAATCTCTAGAACAGTGGCTCTCAACCTTCCTAATGCCGCGACCCTTTAATATAGTTCCTCATGTTGTGGTGACCCCCAACCATAAAATTATTTTCGCTGCTACTTCATAACTGTAATTTTGCTACTGTTATGAATCGTAATGTAAGTATCTGATATGCAGGATGTATTTTCATTGTTCACAAATTAATCTCTCCCATCAGCTCTTTCTCCT
>NW_006284614.1:134649-152440 GCF_000327345.1 Myotis davidii
TGAAATCCAATTTCCCAAAGAAGTAAAACCATGCTTCAAAAGTTAGTTTTAAAATAATTTTTATAGAATGGAGCTGGTGTTGCCAATTCATAAATATGTAAGTTTTCAAGTAAAAGCCCATAAAAAAATTAGGTATACTAATGTTACATCATTCTTGTATAACTTCACAAAACGCCATCTCCTCTAGGGACCAATGCTACGGAAACATTTCTATGGAGAACTCAGTGTCCAAATGCTCACAACTTAGAATCTGTATTGTGTGGGTGATGGTATTTCCCAAGCAGGGACCTTTAAGAGAGCATTACAGGAGCACACCGGCAGCGTGTGACAGGCATGTCCCTACCCATGCAAACAAAGAGAGTCACAGAGTTCATTCACCTTGTGACTGTCTACATACAGCTCACGTGACTCCTGAGGGCTAGATTGTTTTATTTGTGATTGTCAGATTTTAAAGTTTTGTTTTGCCCTTCAAAATGGTTTTGTAACAACAACTATAAAAAAGCAATAAAGCCATCTCCTAAAGGTTGAAGTTTCTCAGAAGCCAAAACAGGACCGGACTACTTCCATTAAAAAAAAAACACAGAAAAACTTGTTTTGATGGTTCTAGAATTTATTTTTACATGAAAGCAATGCTAAAATGGGATTACAAGATCTATCTGGAATACTTACACTTAATGAATTCTTAAAACATTAAAAATGGTTTGGCATTTGAACACGCATGTGCTCCAGAGGCCCAGAAATTCCATTCCTAAGAACAAATGCCCATGGTTCAGAGTGCACTGAAAATATTCATAGCAGCAATGTACACAACAGAAAACACCAACAATAACAGCCACCCAGAAATAACCCAAAAGTCTACAGGCATTTGTACAGTGTAATAAAATGAAACATAGCTACAAGAATTAAAATGGGTAAATCTTAAAAGAAGCAAGTGAAAGAAGAAGACAACAAGCAGTATGAATTCCATTTTATAAAGGTCAAATGCAGGCAAACCCTTGTGTAGGTCTGAACACCTATGTTGTAAAATGACAGAAAAAGCAAGGAATGGCTAACACAAACCTTAGGACAGCATGTCCTAGGGGTAGGAAGGCTTGTGATGGAGAGATATGCAATCAGGGTCAAGCTTGATTTCTTACCCTGGGTTTTAGGTATTGTGGCAGTTCACAGTCATTTTTTAAACACATATTTTCTATATGTAGCATTTTACAATTTATGGACATTTAAATTTAAAAACTATTGACTAAATTACATGGTAACATAATTAAATGTGTGTGTCTGTGTAAGTTATATTAACATCATATTTAATCCTAATGCTCTCTCTAGCTCTAAACCTAACTCTGGATAGCAGGTCAAAATGTAAATTTGAGGCCCTATTTAAATTGTGACCTGGACTCGAAGGGCCTGAGGCTATCAACTGCAATATGTCCTGACTATCTTTTTGGGACATTATCCTAACTGGTCACACCTGGGAATGTGAAGGATCTAGTCAGGAAAGAGCCCCAAATTTCCCCAAGGTTACAGATTTGCAGCCTGCAAACCATCCACGTTTGCACACACACTCCTGGGTCACACACTCCTAGGTCACACACTCCTGGGTCAGTGGGAGGAGCCTGGAGGAGGAGTGGGAAGCGCTGAGAGGGCTTCTCCAGAGGAGCTGTCAGCCAGCAGCCGGCAGGAGGAGACCTTTCCTGCAGCTGTGGGAACAGCCTCACAAAGAAGGCAGCTACACTTGTTTATTCAACAAGCAGGGCTCTAGCAATTTGGGTGGGAATTTCCCCCTTTCTTTCCAACTGAAACTGTGCATGTCAATCTCTGTCAAATGTTGCACTCAGATGCCATGCAGCTATTAAGATGCTTTGCTGTTAGAACAACTTGTGTTTTTTTTTAATAACAGAAATTTAATCTCCGAGATGCAAAGGATCAAATGTAAGCAGCAAATCCTTACAACTTTCCAGACCCCTCCTCCTACCCCTACTTGTTTTATTTTCTAAAGGCTAAGAATCGTTACCCACAGGAAAGCAGCCTTCTGTGACATTCCAGACAAACCTCTGATGCAGAGCTAATTGAAAAAAAATTACTGCAATGAATAAATGTGTTCAAATATTTTAATATTCAGGCAATGAAAGACTGTATATATTGACACACACACCCAAAGCCACAAATTAAATATGGATTTCTTATGACATCAAGCAGCACACATGGGCAGGATTCAGGGGAAATGGAACCCTCTCAGCCTCATAGGGGCCTTGTGTCCGGCACCCAGGGGTGTCTGAGGATGGTCGGTGAGCCCTGACTGTTCAGACCCACATTACGCGTCCCCTCCTGCTCCCAACCCAAGGCTCAGGGGCAGCCTCCATACCTTGCTTTCTCTCAGTGGCTGTCACTGTCACCCACAGTCAGTATTAGGGAGTCTGAAGTTGCTAGGGAAGGGAGGACTCAGATATCCAATTGCCAAAAGATCGGATGTTACAGTACAAAGTTAGATTCCAACTCAGTCTGTTTAGACCCACGATTACTTCCAAACTGACAGCGAAGGGGGAGGACAACTGGCTCCTTTCCAGCCAGTTGCCGGCACACTCAAACCCAGACATTGTTCATCTGAAATCACACATGTTGGATTTACATTTTTAAAGGACCAAAGGCGGTTCATTAGGAGTCCAGGCAGGCTAAATACCTAGAAACCTGATGAGAAATAGTGAGGGATTTGGGCAAATATTAAGAGCACAAAAATAATTTGTAATTCTCTCAAATATCTCATAGAACATTAATGACCACAAAGCGCTGCAATACATGTTTACACAGTCCGGTTGAAATTCGAGAGTGTTGAAGAGACTTACCAAACGCCACACAACCAATCAGGAAGTAGACCAGGATCAGCAACCAGCTCCCTCCTGCCTAGCAGACAGCCGCTTCTGCAAGGCCGGCAGGCTAGTCACTAACAGCACCTTCCTATGACTCACCCTGGACTTACACAGATACTGCTCACATATCTCTGGGTATTCCTGTGTTGGTCTTAGAGAAACTCCACGCCCTGCACGGTAAATCAATATAACTGCTAGCAATAATACACTGTATTCAACCCATCGCTGGACAAATGGGCTCTTTGTGTGGCCAGAAGAAAAGATACACATTCTGTATCTTTGCAGGGACGCAGCCTAGGACAGAGTCCTGTTATCACATAACACTGGGTTGACGAGAGAACCCTAGAGACGGTCAGTAGGCACCCCGGCTTACCAAAGCGGAAACAGGCTCCATTCAACAGACTCTGGTTGGGTAGAGTCAATTCAATTCAGTGAACGGAGCACAGGAATCACCAACATGAATGAAGGCAGAATGAGAAGTAGTACAAGTGCCTAGGGAAGGGCAGTGACTCAAAGGCAGTGAGTGAAGTCAAGAGAATCCTTTCTCTGTTGCTTCATTCATGAGACAGATGCTCACTGGTGCCTTTCCGTGTCAGGCACGGCGAGGCGTCCTGGAGTTGCAAAGGGGCACAGCACCCTCCCACCAAGTCTAGTGGCGAGGGAAACAATGACCGCCACTGGTGAGTGCCATGAGAGGTACATGGGTGCTATAAGGCAGCACTTGGAGGGGGGGTGGGTAGCATGGGGGTGGGGGGACAAGGTTAGTATAAAGAGACTTGTCAGTCAGAAGGTGCTTCAGGTAAAGTGAGTTCTGAATCAGTTTCACAGACAGCAGGTAAGGATTTGGAGGATGCAGTGCACCGTGACGGAGGCAGGGGAAGAACTGAGTTGGCAGGCAGAGACCAAACCTTGAGGGTTCCAGTTATATCATGTTAAACTATTTGGATTTCAGCTGAGAGGCCATGTGGCTGCTGCTGAAGGGATTAGAAAGATGAGATCCCTGTTCTAGACCAGTCCTTCAGAGAAAGCTGGGGCAGACTGGAGCCTGCGGTAGTACTCTGAGGCAAGAGCTGGTGGAGGCTGGGTGTAGGGTGGTAGCAGAGGAAGGAGAGAATAGCGCCTAAATAGCGTCAAAGGACTCTGCAGCAATCAGCTGGCTGTGGGGATTAACAGGGGGAACCAAGGAAAACCCCACTCTGGCTTTGCATTCCTTGTCATGGCCAGTAAGATCATTCACAAGACTGACAACTGAGGAGAGGCCAAGAGGAGGTGGAGGTTGGGGTAGAGGAGGAGGAGTCACATTCAGACACAAAGAATCTGAGGTTCTATTGATGTTTAAGCACAGACGTCCAGAAGAATGCTCAGAGATATGGGGCTGGAGAAACAGAATTGGAGCCTGCAGGGACAGTGCCTTGGGGCAATTCACTAGGAGGGTATGCATGGACTTTAAGGTCAGGCAGGCCAGATCAACGGCCAGTTCTGCCACTGAGTAGCTGTCTGACCTAGGGCAAGTAAATTAGAGTTTTTAAAAAATATATTTTCATTGATTTCAGAGAGGAAGGGAGAGGGAGAGATAGCAACATCATTGATTAGCTGCCTCCTGCATGCTCTCTACTGGGGATTGAGACCACAACCCCGGCCATGTGCCCTGACCAGGAATCGAACCGTGACTTCTTGGTTCACAGGTTGATGCCCAACCACTGAGCCACACCGACTGAGCTAAATTAATGTTTTTAAGACTCTAGTTTCATATGAGAACATTCCTCCTAGAAATTAATGAGATCAGAAAAGGACCCCATGTCATGCCAGACACAGAGATATTTAAAGGTTTCTTCTTGCCCTTTTGTGGTCATGTACTGCTTTGTATTATAATTTCAGTACTAACCCCTGCAAGAATATAAGCTTTCCTGTTGTCAGTCACTGGTCTTCAAATCCCTTTTGAACTTTCTTGTCTGAACAGATTCTCCAATACCTGAATTGCCATAAATCATATAAAAAACTCAGACCAGAATAGTCCAGGGGACCAGGGGTTCCTTGCTCTTGACATTAGATAGCAAATGCAAAGATCTCAAAATTGTTATGTGGTTGAAGTGATATTGATTTAATTTTGTGTTGGGGATACGATGAGGGAGAAAAGGGCAGTGGGGTTTGGAAAAGGGAGTGTTATCAGTCTAATAAAGTCTTGACAAAGTAATAGAACTTTACTCTCTGTGTAAAAGTATACTGTAATATTTAAGAGAAAGAATGTTCCAAGGTTAATCTATTGCACAGCCTCTATCCTCTAGCTCCATTCAAGTAAAGGTTTAAATAAATGTCAAATAACAAATTCCAGCAAATGGATCTTGCTTTAACCAAATATTAAATCAATAGCATACTTTTAATATAAAAATACATAATTTTTTGTTAGGTTCATTTTCCTTATTCTATTTATAATTTAAAATGAACATTTAAACTACAATAAAGATTTAAAAATCAGACTGACCGCTACTGTGGCTAAGGCATACAGAATTCAATTCCACACAGACAACCCTGTGCATTTTCTTCTGTTTTTGCCTTCAAATTTGAGCTCCAATTTGTCTCACCTATTTTTATGGCTACCTTCCCAGTCTGAAAATATCTTGGTCACTGGACATTTTATTTCATCTCCAACTTACCTGTGTATTCACAATCACATCTTCCTTCCTCCTACTACCTGATCCTTCCCTGGTAGCTCCATGTATTTTCATTCTTTCATCCGCAGCCCAGTTCAACATACCTATTTCACTCATAAATATCTCACACTAAAAAAAAAAAAGAATTCACAAAGTTTCTAATATAAAATTCCTTGATAATTGCCTCAAAGCTCTCTAGTCATTTGGCTCATTTAATTATATTGGTTAAACATAGAGAAAGATTTGGTTGGGAACTATAGTCTTTGGTACTTGTTTTATTCCTGGCTGTCTTCAACCTGGCCACGTGTGACGTGGCTCAAGCATGACCAGTTTGAGAGGGCATTTGGTCCCTAAGTGCTGAGGAAGAACATGCACCCTCTCAGCCAATATGCCTAGCACTGACTTGGGGTTCTTGCTGCTCTCAGACTTTTAGGACTCTGGATAGTTCCCTTAAACTCACAGTACACCTGGCCATCCCTCTTAGCCAACCTTTAAGATTCGGTATCCACTGACATGTAGACCCAAGATACCTCTCAATTCTTCCCTGCCTTGACTAGACTTGAACTTCCCATTCTTGAATAGACTCAACTTACTTTCTGTGCCTGTCAGATCCTCTCCTATCTTGTTGCCAATGGGGGGCAAATGAAGGCAGGCAGATGGGTTAGATGGTATCTGCCACACTAAACCAGTATCCCCATGCCACCTGACTCCTGATCCGCACAGTAACCCCTCAAACACTAAGGAGCTGCACACAGTCCGAGTGAGTGACTACTGAGACCTAATTCTTTTGACTCAAACATTACTTTGAAACAGACACATAGATACCCATGACTCACATCAGAGGTATTGTTCAAAATGAAGAGCACCTCACCACCACAGTGCTTCATCCAAAAATGCCCTACGGCCTCTACCAAAGGAGGTCATGCCCAGGAAACAGTTTGCCCAAATCTAGAGCAGGGTTTTCTCACTGGCCCATTCTGCTCCAGGCTGTCTTACTTTCTGCAGAACCCAGCTCAGGTTCCGTGACCTTCGGTGACTCAAAGTTCTTTGCTTGAAAATCTGGGGTTAGCTACTTGCTTTACCTAGCCTTTCTCTATCGTCTTTCCCTCTGAACACTTTGGGTACCTTTTAAATTCTTCTTTTCCTTATGAAATGTTCCATTTAATTCTTCCATCTGAGGCTCTGAAGTGAGCCTCAGGTTTTAAGTCGACAAGGTAATTAGCTCTTTACCTGCTGCATCAGAATTAACTGCCGCAGGAAGGTCTTTTGAGAACAAAGATTTCCCAAGTAAACTGGTACAGCTTTGGAAGGATATTTTGTTCCCATCTATCCTTATTTAAAGACACATAAACCTTGACCCAACAATTTTGCTTTTAGAAATTTATCCATATATGGTTACCGAAAAAGAGGTACAAAAATATTCAGCCCAGTATTACAAAGCCAAACAAACAAGGGAAAAAAAAATCACCTTAGAAGGAACTTAAGTTGTCTATGGATAGAAGACTCATGGATATAAACGTTTTGTGCAGAAAACATTTCTGTAAAGATGCATAAGAACACAACAGTGCTTAACTCTGGGGATTGCACTTTTTTACGTTAAGCTAGTTATTAGGAAAAATGTGAACCTTCATAATTTAGGCTTATATGGATGATCTACTAAACTCTTCATTTAACAATGTTATTTAATCTTTGTTAAACAGAAAATAGAATAGAAGAGGCACAAATGGAAACTCTATAGGGCAGGTTTATATTAAAATGTGTTCACCATTTAGGAAACCTTGCCTTAGTCTCAGCAGATCAGCTTTTTCCGCTAAGGCCCCTGAGGTATGTGTTACAGATGCCTTTACAATATGAACAGCTGGACTGAGCCATCTCCTGGTGCTGAACATGTGTGTTTACACTTAAAGTCGTTTTTAACTGTTAGCTGGAGTGAGGTTGTGAGGAGAGGGAAGTCACAATATTTGTCAAAACATTAAAATAAAACCCACCACAAACCCTTCAAATTTTTTAAAACCACTCATCAAGAACAATAAAAAACACACACAAAGACTGAAGCCCATGCCCTGCATAGGACTCGCTGAATCTTTGGATTTGGGAGTCCAATCTCTGCATGTTTTTACAACCTACCCTGGTGATTCCTACGCTGCTGGTACTGCCTCATGCACACCAGAAGTAAACATGCTTAGTGAACACCATATCTTATCCAAAGGAAACAAGACAGCACAGGGTAGAAAATGCTATGAACAAAAGTGTTCACTCCTGCACAACACCAAGATTCTAAAAGAAGTAACTTTTAAAAAACACCAACAGGGAGCTTAGAGCTAGCACTGGGAGCTAGCAGACCCCTTCAGGTCCTTCCACCAGTGCAACTCCCCTGGCTCATTTGAGGGGGTCAGCGGCAATATGTGAAAGAGCCACCTTTGGGGCTGGAAGGCAGCTCGACTAGTATAGACCAGTGTTGCCAAGTTGTCACTTCCATCACCTGTATCCTGAGCCCTGCCTAGACTCAGGGTTCTGGGGCAGAACCTGGGGATCTGCATTAGGCAGCTCCTTTCTCCCTCCCACCCCACCCTCATTCTTATGACCAAATAAAGTTTGGTAACTGCTGAGCTAGTTCGGTAATTCCTAAACATCACCTGGGGCTACTGCCATCCTAGCCCTGGCCTAGCAAATCAGCTCTGTGACCTAGCAAATCAGAATCTGTTAAACCAGTACCCGAGGTTATTCTTAGAACAGGGAAGTTTGAGAAACACCAATCTAGGTCAAACTCTTCATTTTAAGATAAGGAATCGTGGCCCAAGAAATTAAACAATTTTCCCAAAGACTTAACAGCTGACGAATGATAGCTGGGACACAGGAAACTGGCAAGCTAATTCTTGCCTCTTAAACCAATACCAACTATTATGTTTATCACGTGTATCTGTTAGGTTTCTGATTCACCATGATGAGGCTGTGAGTGACTAAGTCTGAACCCAGAAGACATGTCAGAATGCACTGCTGGTTTAAAGGGTGACGGGTGCTGTAAGCTGTCCGACATCTGCCTGCCCCTGGGGTCTTTCACTCTGAATATCAGGATGAGAAGTATGAAACAGCACATCTCACAGAAAAGTAAATACAGCCCCACACATTTATAACTACATGAGGGTGATTTGAAGTCCTCAAATCTCACGATGTCTTAGTCAAGTATTAGGACTTTTAGTGAAAGAACTCATTTAATAAGTCACCCACTTGGGTGATAGCATTAGCCTGCATCTTGCTGGTGGTAGAGAGAAGAGGATATGAAGAGACCCCACAACCTTGCCCTGGAACCAGCATCTCTGAACCCACGAATGCGAAATGTGGATGGGAAATGAAACACCCAGGCTGGAGAGCACACAGCAAGCTGTAACCCAGGGAGTGTCCAATCAGTTAGGATTGCCTCTCCTTAGCCCTCCCACACTGTCTCACAATCCACAGCTGTGATCAGCTTCACAAAGAATGTGCTACATTTTTTTTCTAGCTCTGAGATCAGATTCATCTCGTTAGGTTCTTGCCATTGCTATTTTTAAAAAATATATATTTTTATTGATTTCAGAGAGAGGGAGGAGAGATGGAAACATCAATGATGGGAGAGAATCACTGATTGGTTGCCTCCTGCATGCCCCCTACTGGGGATTGAGCCTGCAACCAAAACATGTGCCCTTGACTAGAACCGAACGCAGGACCCTTCAGTCTGCAGGCTGACATTCTATAAACATGTGCCCTTGACTAGAACCGAACGCAGGACCCTTCAGTCTGCAGGCTGACATTCTATCCACTGAGCCAAATCGGCTAGGGCACCATTATTATTTTGAATTAAATTTTGTGTGTGTGTGTGTGTGTGTGTGTGTGTGTGTGTGTTTTACCAAAATATAAAAAAGGCTGAATGAATGAATAAAAGCAAAGAGGCAGACAGATCTTTTAGGGAATAACCACTGACCCCTATGACCCAATGATAACCCAGTGGGACTCAAATTTGTAATAGAGACTAATGCCAATTCGGAAACCTTTCCGTTTCAGGGCACATGATGCAAAAAACACATTCATCTGGTTGGACATTTTCCATACTCTGATTTTTATCTCTCTTGGCACACTCTCCTCTAATAAAGTCACAACCTTTTGTTGCCATGGAACCCAATCAGACATGGAGCCTGTTACTATGACTTCCCTGCAGGTCTAAAAAAAGATCTAGTGACCAAGAGAATGGCTCTTTCTTAAAACATTTGTTTTCTAAGGCACAGAGGCTCCAAAAAGAATCCAACCCTTTTATATCCATTGACATTTAAACTTTCATGCAGGCTAACCTGAACTCTTCTCAGCCAAAACTAGCCAATGTTTTGTAAAAATTTTTCAGGTGGGACATTCCAAAGAATATGATTTTATAAATTAAGTACCTGGCAAAGAGGGTAAAAATGTGCTTAGTATTTCTTCCCTTTTTTTCCCTCTTCTTCTAGGCAAACCTCCTAAAATTTGAGTGCCTGTTTAGTAAACGTGTCAGTCAGCAGCTACCAAATTTCCACTAATACTTAATATTTGCCAAGAGCTCATTATTTCTCTGTAAAGAAAAGATGAGTGAAACAGTACAATCGGCCCTGTGTTCTGTCTTCCCTGGAGCTGGACTAAACCTGTGGGACAAATATCTGAGACAAATAGCAGAGCTACTTAAGGAGAGAGAATGAACATTTGCTGAGTGCCAGGAGCCTTCATCACGAGAATCCTGCCACAGAGGCATTTCCATCTCTCTGTTTTGCAGATCAGCTACCAAGGCTTACAGAGCGTAAGTAGCTTGCTCAAGCTGCCATGTTGGATTGGCATCTGTCCCTGCAAAGGCATTAGGGGTGAGTTAATTAAATGTTGACCAAATATAGCAGACTAATTTTTAAGTTGATAATTTTGTATGGCCCGAGAATGATGCT
This sequence comes from Myotis davidii, assembly GCF_000327345.1. Taxonomy (NCBI): domain Eukaryota; kingdom Metazoa; phylum Chordata; class Mammalia; order Chiroptera; family Vespertilionidae; genus Myotis; species Myotis davidii. The sequence continues at coordinate 145,096 of NW_006284614.1, forward strand.
ATAAATATCCAAATGGTCCTTGGCAGAAAAAGGTTCCCACCCCTGCTGTAAAGCTTGTTTGTAAAGATGACATGGAATCTATCTTTACTGGCACAAGGTGCCAGTTCTGGCTATACCCAGCTATACTAACTACCACATCTGCACAGCAGCAGCTAACCCTTGGGAGAATCATGAGTAAGTGCCCTGGCACTTACCTAAGATGACATTGAGCCAGACACCTACTGCATCCTCACAGGCTGGCTGCCGACAAGGCCTTCCCACCCCAGGCTCTGCAATGGGCAGGACCAGGAAGCTCATGGTGCCTGCTCTTGTGTGATCATGCGATTTTAGCAATGAAGTCAAAGCTAAGCCACACAACTCACCACAATTATTCTATGCAACCCAAGTTTGGATAACCAGCTTCAACAAATTATTGACAGGAAGAATGTGGTAAAGCATGGAGTTTTGAAGTTATATTATTAATCAAACCAGACTTCTGGCTAAAAATATCTTTCCTATTTCCTTGTATAATGAATACAACTACTTTCAATAAAAGAAATTTCAAAAACCAACACAAAACCACAATGAGATACAACCTCTCACACCCACTAGGGACAACTATAATCAAAAGGCAGATAGTAAATGTTGCTGGAGACACGCAGAAATAAAGACTCTCAAAAACTGCTGGTGGGAATAGGAAATGATGCCGCTGCTGTGGAAAACACTCTGGTGGTTCCGCAAAAGGTTAAACAGAGAATTACCTTATGACCCAGCAATTCTACACCCAGGTATATACCCAAGAGAAGTGGAAGTATATGTCTACACAAAAACTTGCACACAAATGTTTCTAGCATTGTTAATCACAACAGCCAAAAAGTGGAAACAACTCAAATGCCCATCAACTGATGAGCAGATGACTAGATAGATTGTGGCATATCCATACAGTGGAATAGTATTTGGCAATAAAAAGAAATGAAGTACTCATATATGCTACAACATGGATGAACCTTGAAAACATTATGCTGACTTAAAGAAGCCAGACAAAAGACCACATCATGTCTGATTCCATTTACAGAAAATGTCCTGAACAGGCGAATCCACAGAGACAGAGAGTAAGTTAGTGGTTGCCTTGGCCTTGGGGTTTGGGGAGGGAGGAAATGGAGAGCGACTACTAATGGGAATGGGGTTTCTTTTTGGGGTGATGAAACGGTTCTAAAATTGATTGTGGGGGTGACTGCACAACTCTGTGAATATGCCAAAAACCATTCCATTGTACACTTTAAAATGGGTATGGTAAATGAATTAATCAATAAGCTGTTATTTTAAAATAGAATAAAGAAAAACCAACACAACCTTTTTTGTTTTGTTGTGTTTTTGGTTGTCCTATTAAATAAAAAAGTCCAAGTGACACCACCACCTGACCTTGGACAAGTTACTTTGTCTCTGGTGTCTCCACAACGTTTAAGAAACGAGGCTCATTCCTGAACCAAATGTTCTCCTGGCTCCCCCTGAGCAAAGGAATCTGCAGCGCTTTATCTGAGGAGAAAACCCACTTGGATTACACCTCTCATGTAATGTTCAAACTGGGACTCAGACCAGTCTGTCGGCCCTGCCAGGGTCCACCCCACTCTAGCCGAATCTTTTCACGCTTTCCTTGTGCGGTTCTGCCCTTCACCCCCGCATCTGTGCCACAGTGGATTCCTAAACACCTGCTATGTGCAAGGCTTGTTGCCAGACAGCTTCATTACTTTTAGTTCTCAACCCCCAAGCTCCAGGGGAAAGGGTGTCCTTTCCACTCTGCAGTGCAGAACAGACTCAGGGAGATCATGCAGGAGACCAGGGTCCAACAGCTGCAAAGTGGCAGCAGCATTTGAACTCAGAACCAAAATATGAGTTGCTTCTCTTACTCCTACACCTAGGGTTTTCAAATGGGGTCCATAAATATATTCCTGGGGTTCCATGAGTTTGCTACAATTTTAAATGATATGTTTACTTAGATAGCAAAGAACTGTAATAGAACTGCATTTGGGGGTCACAGTGATAACCATCTGCTAACCAAGTACTCTCCTGGGTTTCAAGGTTGTTTGTATTTTCTCTCATGTTAGTATTTCTTTAGTTGTGTGGGTCGACAGAAACACACTGAGAGTATTACTTTCCTAGGACGGCCATAACAAAGTACCAGAAACGGGTGCTTAAAATAACAGAATTCTGTTGTCTCACAGTTCTGGAGGCATGCAATCAAGGTGTGGGCGGGGCTGTGCTCCCTCTGAGGTGCCCAGAGGAACCACTCCGTCCCTCTGTCCTCGCTGCTGGCAGCCTCAAGTCACTCCTTGGCTTGCAGAAGCATCACTCCAGTTCTCTGTCTTTACCACTCCAATTCTCTGTCTTCACATTGCAGGCGTCCTCCCTCCGTCTTCAGGTCACCCAATTCCCTCTTTTTATGAGGACACCAGTGAGTGATACTGGATTAGGGCACACCCTAATGGCCTCATGTTAACCTAATTATCTCTGTAAAGACCTTATTTCCAAGCAAGGCCTTGGGGTCAGATCTTTGTAAAGGAAAAACTCATTCCTGTATCTCCTCTCACGCTAATACCACACTCTGGTCACCAGATGTGTGTGTGGAATTTGGGGAGGGTTCCCACACCAAGCAATTCCACACCACCAGCTGGGGGTCCTGCAGTGTAACTCGGTTCTGACTATCGGATCCCACAGGTTATGGGCTCATCTGGAAGACTGCCTCCACCCTTCAGACACCAATTGCAAGTCCAGGTTGTTACCGGTGCTTCTGACCAACTGGCTATAAACTGGAGGTTCTTATGACCTTCTCTTTGTGTTGACTAATTTGCTAGAGCAGCTCACAGAACGCAGGTAAATGTTTACTAACTATCCTTTTATTATAAAAGGATATAACAGTAACTCAGGAACAGCCAGTTGGCAGGGAGGCACAGGACAAGGTATGTGGGAAGGGGCGCCGAGTTTCCACCTCTGGGCACCATTCTCCTCAAATCTCCACGTACTCACCAACTCGGAGGCTCTCCCCATCCTTCTGGGTTTTTATGTGGCAGATGAAGCCCTGGGCTGCTGGGGAGTAATCAACCTCCAGCTCCTCTCCCCCCCAGAGGTGGAGGGTGGACAGAAAGTTGGTCCCCCAGCAAGAAGCTCCCTCCTTAGGGGCTTTCCAAAAGTCAACTCATTTACAAAAACTCCGGGTTGGTTGAAAACGGCTTATTTATATGAATAACAAGACACCCATTTCAGTTTTACCACTCTCATCGCTTAGGAGAGTCCAAGGGTTTTAGGAGCTCTGTGTCATACATGGGTACTAAGATCAAATATATCTTTCTTATTATAAATCACAATATCACAGACTTCAACATAGCTTTTCGGAGGGAGGAGGAAACACACAATTCAACCCATAACACTGACTTTAACTACAGGTGATGCAGCCATTCCAGGTGAAGGTTAAATGATTGCTCAGTGACCAAAGGTGTCACACACAATCTTCCTAAGAAAAGTTAATGAACTGAGCTTTTCTGAATAATAATATAGGTAAGGGAAGGGAAACATTCCAAACTCAAAACAAAACAAAACAAAACAAAACAAAACCAAACCAAACCCTGCCCAGTGGTAGCCACGACCACACTGCACTGACACTGAGGAGTGATTTAGGTTATCTGTATAGTAAGTTGATGTTAATTTAAATTGTTATGATGTTTATATGTCACATGTATTTGTCAGAAAAATTTCATAAGAAAATGTTGGGCAAAGTTTCCCTCAGACTGTTGATGAAATCTGCTAACAAAAATCTTTCTTCTTAAAGAACACCAAAGTAAAAACACCAATTAGCATCTGTGAACAAACATTTCTCCACAAGCCAACAGCAGGGAGGAGATAAATTTTAAAATATGGAAATAAGAGTACACGTCTTCCTAATTAGACTTATTTAGATAAAACTGTAGCCAAGTGGCTCAGAGGAGCTCAGCCTGGTTGGAAGAGGAGGCAGCATCCAGAAAGGTGTCTCCATTAATTTGGAGTCCTTTCCCAGCAGACTCTAGGGTCCAATGGATGCCACAGGCACAGTCTCCTCACCTGAGGGAGTAGCTCAGCCTGGCTCTCTCCTTCCACATCCCTGGCACTGAGGGACTTAGGGGAGCTGGACCTAGGAGGGGAAGAGGCCCAAAAGAAGTGTTGAGGGCAAGAACAATCCATTCAGAGACTGTGTCTGAGTCCTAGCGCTGCCCCCAGGAAGAAGGGAACAGCAATAGTGTCCAGGTCTAGTCCTTGTACAGGGTGCTTTCTTTGTTTTGTTTTTACTTATTTTTGTGTGTGTGTTTTTTTTAAAAAAAGATAAAATAAGGACTCGGGGAGAGTGGGTATTGTGGAAGGGGGGAGTGGTCCCTGGGGTTGGGGATGTCCTTTCTCCACACCCACTTTCTCCATCTGCAAATACATTTTGGGGAAAAAAATGTAGCCAAGACCTTCATGAATCATTTGATATCTTTAAACACTGAATTCTGAAAAGAGAAAGCCCTGCTGCCTGTTGGAATGTGTGAACTCAAACACTACACTAATCGCTATGCGTGAAATTCTTAGCTCATTCTTCCTTGCTTCCTTTCATTGCTCCATCCATCCAAACATTTATTTTGCATTCTGTGCCCAGCACTAGATATACAGTCCCTGCCCACTTTCTGGTGAGGGGAGAGACAAGTGAACCACAAGTGACAATACTTCTTTCCCAAAAGACTTAGGTACAGTTAGCACCCAAGCCCGGTGTGTGATGAGAAAAAAGAGTTAAAGAACTTTCACTGCACTTTCTTACATAAGCCCTCAACATTATTCTAAGTTAAGAATTATACTGATTTTTTAAAAAATATATATTTTATTGATTTTTTACAGAGAGGAAGGGAGAGAGATAGAGAGTTAGAAACATCGATGAGAGAGAAACATCGATCAGCTGCCTCCTGCACATCTCCTGCTGGGGATGTGCCCGCAACCCAGGTACATGCCCTGACCAGAATTGAACCTGGGTCCTTTCAGTCTGCCGGCTGATGCTCTATCCACCGAGCCAAACCGGCTAGGGCTATACTGATTTTTTAACATGAGGAAACTGGTTCAAATGGGTTGAGCAAACTGCCTAAGATGACCTCACAGTTTTAAGGATCTAAAAACCAGTCCCTTGTCCCCGAAGTCCTGGCACGACACTTCTTTTTTACAGCTGCTTAGTATTCCATTGTGTAAATATACCACAATTTTTGTTGTTGTTGTTAATCCTCACCCAATGATATTTTCCCCATTGATCTTCCAGAGAGAGAGAGAGAGATAGGGACGGGGAGAGACAGAGAAAAACATCAATGTGAGGCAGACACATTGATACATTGATCAGTTGCCTTCTGCACATGCCCTGAACCGGGCCAGGAATGGAGCCTGCAACATAGGTATGTACCATTGACCAGAATCAAACTCACCACCCTTCAGTCCTCGGGCCGAAGCTCTAACCACTAAGCAAAATTGTCTAGGGCACCACAGCTTTTCTATCCACTCATCTCCAATGGACACTTGGGCTGCTTCCAAATCTTGGCTATCATAAATAATGCTGCAATGAACATTGGGGTATGTCTATTTCGAATTAGTGTTTTGGGTTTCTTCGGATAAATTCCCAGATGAGGAAGCACTGGGTCAATAAGGCAGTTCCATTTTTAAGTTTTTGAGGTAACTCCATACTGCTTTCCACAGGGGCTGCACCCATCATGCCCATTCTATGCTCTTGAAAAAATCCTGGCTGTGGATTAGACTGATTGGGAGGGGATGTGGAAATGAGGGGGACATACAACGACAATGGGAAAGCTCTAGCACCTGATTTGTAAAGTTCCAAGGCACATAAAGGGTACTTTCAGCTCTGAAATTCTATGAAGGAACTAAAATACTATTTCTAAAAAGCAAATAAAACCCCACTGAGAGATGGTACTATAATTTCTGGAGTTTAAATCAGTCTATTTTCTGCAGTCAGATAAAAAGGTGACTGGTTTGGGTTACAAAGGCAGTGTTCCACTATAAAAAACCTGCTGGTTACCATGACAATTAACATCTCTGTTCCTCCCTTTTCTGTAGCATCCTTCCTCCATCTGAGTCAAATCAAGGAACCCTTCTGTGATACCCATGATTTAGTATTTCCTTTTCATCAGAAATCTCTATATAAAGAAGCAGGGTCCGTAATGACCACAGGCTCGACCAAACACTGGAAGTCAGTGCTGGGTTGCCGAGGTGACCTAATACTGACTGCAGCCGATGCTGGTGCAGAGACCCAGCACTGACTGTGGAGGGGGCTGCGAATCAGGCCCAGAGAGAGCCCTACAGAGACAGAGGCAGGGTCTGACCCCCAGCCTCCGTCACAGCTGTTGATCAGCCATTGCCTCTCTCTTTCTCTCCTGGCTTTGCCAGCAGCCCCACCTCTGTTTCTCTTGGGGCCTCCTTGGGAGCTGCTGATCAGCTCTGCCTCTTTGATCAGGCCCAGAGACTCTGACTGGCATCGAAACTGACCGATCAGAACCTAATCTGGGTGAAGTGCCAGGAGCCAATGGCTGCCTAGGAGGCAGAACTTTTGACGCTGACTGGCATAGAAACCGACCAATCAGAACCTAATATGGGACCGCTTTGGCAGTACAGTGCATATGGCTATCAGTCCAGATATAGGGATTATGTGTTTTTGTCTGCCAAGAGTATCTCCTCCTGCTTAAAAAGTCTCCTTCCCCCGCCCCCATTTAAGCAATCCTATCCTATAAAATCTGTCTATACTAATAAAAAGGTAGTATGCTAATTAGACCAGGTCGACCGGCCATCTTCCAGACCTCTGACTTCCGGACAAAGCCATCTTGGTGGGGGCCAAGGCAGAGGCCGTTAGAGGAGATCAGGATGGCAGGGGAGGGCCTTTGGGGGCGAGATCAGGCCTGCAGAAGAGGGCCATTGTGGGGTGAGATCAGGCTGGCAGGGGAAGGCTGTTAGGGGCAAGATCAGGCTGGCAGGGGAGGGCAGTTGGGGGCGAGATCAGGACGGCAAAAGAAGGCTGCTGGGGGCGAGATCAGGCCAGCAGGGGAAGGCTGTTGGAGGCAAGATCAGGCCGTTGGGGAAGGCCGTTGGGGAAGGCCGTTGGGGGCAAGATCAGGCTGGCAGAGGAGGGCCGTTGAGGGGGACCAGGTCTGCTGGGGAGGGCAGTTTGGGGTGACCGGGCCTGCAGCGGAGGGCCACTGGGGGGAACCAGGGCTGCAAGGGAGGGCAGTTTGGTGTGACCAGGCTGGCAGGGGAAGGATGTTTGGGAGGACCAGGCCTGCAGGGGAGGGCAGTTTGAGGCAACCAGGCCTGCAGGGGA
>NW_006284614.1:153002-169914 GCF_000327345.1 Myotis davidii
CAAATTGACCATCACTCCAACACACAAGATGGCCGCCCCCATGTGGACACAAGATGGCCTGCAGGGGAGGGCAGTTGGGGGCAATCGGGCCGGCAGGGGAATAGTTAGGCGTCGATCAGGCTGGGAGGCAGAACTGGTTAGGGGCAATCAGGTAGGCAGGCAGGTGAGTGGTTGGGAGCCAGCAGTCCTGGATTGTGAGAGGGTGTCCAACTGCCCGTTTAGGCCTGATCCCCACAGGGCAGTCAGACATCCTTCAAGGGGTCCCAGATTGGAGAGGGTGAAGGCTGGGCTGAGGGACACTCACTCCAGTGCATGAATTTCATGCAACGGGCCTCTAGTATATATGTATACACACACACACACACACACACACAGACACGCACACACACAAAATAGTACATATCAAAGTACTAATTAGAGAACTAAAACCTTGAGCATTGCCAGCTCTCCTCCACTGCCAATAATGTCCCACAAACAACTATCAGGAGACACCATGCAGGAGGTGTGAGTAGGAAGGGAGGTGGGTAAGTCGGCACCTGTTCCTTCTGGTCTAGAGCCTCTCAGGGTGGGCTCTGGGTCAGTTCTTTCCAGAAGGGTCCAACTGAGGCCCAGGCTCCCTGGAGCACTGCCATTATGTGTCTGCAGGTCTGTCCTCCTCAGTCTAAGCTCCTCAAGTGCAGCATCCACACAGGACTGATTTTGGAGCCTAGCACTGACTGGGCTCACAATGATGCACTTAGGAAGGGAGCCTCTCTTTATATCTTAAACTGAGAGCTCGAGTTTGGGCCTAGCCTGCTTTAAATCATCTTATGGATTCATCCAAGGTATAAAAACATGCAAAGGAATGAAACACAGCTTTAGGTTATGTAGACCTCTGAGGAAGTAGGAAGGAGAAGGCATCCAGATAGGTGTACCTGGGACCGTTCATTTCTTAAAAACAAGTGACAGAAATTTGATGCAAACATGGCAGAATGTTAACACCTGTTAAGTCAAGGAGATAGGTATATGGGTATCATATTTTCAAAAATGTTTTTTCCATGTTTGAAGCATTTAGTAATTAAAAAAAAATCTGTCTACTAATGACTTCACCAGAACAACTTGGTTAGGGATTTGATCTGGGATTTCCTCCTGCTCAGAACATTCTCCCCTCTGTGAATTGGTTTACTTTTAAATATGAAGTAAGTTGCTGTTTCTGACAGGCCATTTCATTACCTTATAATTTCAGAATCTGATGTCACTGCATTTACGTCCACAGGACATTAACTTCAACCTTAAATTTAATTCAACAACCAAAGCAAGCATAACCTAAGAAAATGAAAATCCACTGAGAATTTAATAAGCTAGCTGCCCTACAAAAACACTAGCTCCTTTTAGGCCATTGCGTAAATAAACTAAGGAATAATTATTTGAAGGAATTATTTACTAACAAAGTTACTATGACTTCTGAAATGTGCAAAGTATCAGAGAACATAAAATAATCTGTATGCAAATTCAGTGTCTCCATCTTTCACAAGTTATGTATTATTCTGATGCAGTGAATTTGTTATCATTAAAATTACCCCAAATGTGCAACAAATTATTTCAAAAATAAAGACTGAGAAGGCATCAACATTTAATTTGAAAGAAAGCCACAAAAATACAAGATTATTTCATTCATTTTCTATTTTCCTAAAGAAACAGAAGCTCCAGGTATGTGGGTTGGATTGGAGGGCTGTTTTGCAAAACTGCCCTCAAACAGCAACAAGGCTGAAAGGCCTCATTGTAAGTCCTTCTTTAAAACTAAGAGCCCACTTTGAGTTCTGAGTATTTACAACACTTCAAAATGACCAGAGTGCTAGTCAAATTTCTCAATAGTAAAATTTAATATTACCCCCCCCCCCCAAATAGCAGTGCATTCCTGGTTGCTAGAAACAGATGAGGATTTTGGTATAAATACAAGCCCTCATGACTCCTCAGGTGATACCAGGACATGAGCCACTTTAATGGAAACAGAAGGCATAACCAATAAACGCCAATTCAGTAAGTACCTCTAAATTGCTCAGCATATGAGGTAAACTTTGGCTGGCTTTATGCAACAAATATTTAAAATGTCAATATACTTGACAATGCTTAAGTCAAAATGTTTTTACAAGCATGAAGCCATTCCAACATTAATGAGCTCTTGGGTCAGGTTATGAAACTTTAAGTGTTAGTTTCTGGTAACAGCCAACAGTTTTAACCCCTCTCTGTGTCAGATGCACAGATTACAAGGCAGGTGAAACTCTCAATAATCAACATAAAGGGAATATAACAACCCCTAAATATCCAGTGATATGTAGTAAACCATAGGGGGTAACTTACAAATAAGGATAATTCAGCCAAATAAAGAAACAGCTTATCACCTACAAACATGAAATCTTGTATTCATTATCCTAACATGAGAGACAAATCAACTTAAATTTCCTAGTACCGAGGACAGCACAAGTGTGCTAAACATATTTATTGCATGAGAGGAAGACAAGCCTGAAAGTGGTCTGTTCTCTACAGAACACAAGGTTAGGCGGGGTTCCTGCTGTCCATCTCCCTAGCTGGGGGTGACCACAAGTGACTAAGGCAGCAATGATGGTTTGTTTAGGAAGCAACAATACACAGTCTTTACCCCATAACAGCTTTTGCAAACATGTAGAAGGGCAGGGTTCTATATTAAATAAAAACTGAGAAGTAACAAAAAGAACTGAAAGCAAATTAAAAAAAACAACAAACAAACTTGACCATCTCTTCCCCTCTACCTTTTGAACTTCCCTTACTGTAAATGAAACTGGAATCTGAGCTGTTTGCAAGTTTCTAAATGCATGAGCTAGAGTTCTCAAATTGCCCATTTTAAGTCCTGGTTTTGGGGAAGGGAGAGAATATCAATCCAGAATAAATGCACCAAAAGTATAACTTTTGAATTGTTTTAAAACCCAAAGAAAAAGTAGACGTTTATAAAAATAAATATGTAAAATAAACACATAAATGTGTGTTCAGTGCATTTAATATATTTATTTATATGTATAAAATAGGAAACAAAAACAAATGTATAAAAATAACTTGTATAAAAATTTATAAAATAACTACTCAGAAAATGGTGCCAGGACAACTATGTCATTTATATGTAGATATCTTAAAGGAAAATAAATAAATTCTAACTGGATCAAAGTTAACACATATAAAAGTGAAAATCATAAAATATATTAGAACATAGTGTTTTTTTGTTTTATTTAAAAAGAACCTCAAAGTATGAAAGGCCATTCTAAGAATGACACAAACCCAACACTTTTAAATTTCTTTAAGTCAAAGTCTGATTAATATTTATTCAATGTTTGCTGCATGCTATCTCTATCCTCACTCAGCACACACACAACACTTCAGTAAGTCAGTGTAGAAGGGAGAATTCTAAGACAGCCCGCAGGATTCCTACCTGCTGATGTACAATCCCAGTACTAATCCTTCCCCTTTATGTGAGCAAGACTTGTGGATATGATGGGATTTCACTCTCAAGATTAGGCCACATTATATGGCGAAGGTGAAAGAATTTAGCAGATGTAATCAAGGTTCTCTATCAGCTGACTTTAGTTAATCAAAAGGTGGACTACCTGAGTGGCAGGGCCTAATCAGGAGAGCCCCTTCAAAGAGGGTCTACAGGGAATGGACAAAATACAACAGAGTTACTCTCCTGTTGACCTTGAAGAAACAAACTACCATGTGATGAAGAGGGTCACCTGGCAAGGAGCAGTGGGTGGCCTCTGAGGGTGAGGGCTTTAGTCCTACATCTGCAAGGAATTTAATTCAGTAAAGAACCACGGAACTTGGAAAAGATTTCTAAGCCTCAGAAGATACTGTAGTCCTAGCTGACATCTTGATTTTAGGCTGATGAAACTCTGAGAAGAGGATGCAGGTAAGATGTGTCTGGAATCCTGGCCCATGGAAACTGTGAGATGGTAAGTGGGTGTTGTTTTATACTGCTGAATTTGTGGTGATTTGTTACACAACAGGAGAAAATTAATACAGTCATAAATAACAACCTGAAAATATGTTACATGCAAAACAATGTATTTAATAAGTAAAAAAACTTCTACAAATCCATTGAAAAGACTAATAACTCAATACACAAATAGCCAGAATATAAAAAAGATAGTTTACAATTTTTGTTTAAATTACGTAAAAATGTAATAAACCTATTATATTATAGATGTAACCATTGGGAGGTCCTGGGTGAGGGATATATGGGTAGCTCTATACTATTTTTTTTTGCAACTTCCTGTGGGTCTGTATTTATTTCAAAATAAAAATTAAAAAATACGGTCAAGTTTATTTGTATCAGGAAAAATATAAGTTAGAATGAGCTACCAGTTTTCACCTATCAGATTGGCAAGGATCAAAAAACTTTATAATACATGGTGTCAGAAAGACTTGAGCTGAGGCATGCTCATACATGGATACGGATGGTTATATAAACTGCATCATTTTCGTTCACTGCTGTATCCTCAGCTCCTCGTGTTTGACACAGAGTAGATAGAGTGTTAAGTTTGGCAATATCATAATTTAAAATGCCTATACCCTTTGCTGAGGAAGTTCTCTTTTAATACTATATAACCCATTAACATATACATATGTATATATTTTGTTGTTATTGTTGATGTTAATTCTCACCAGAGAATATTTTTTCCATTGATTTTTAGAGAGAGTGGAAGGTGGCAGGGCGAGAGACAGCAATGTGAGAGAGATACTTCCATTGGTTTCCTCCCACACTCGCTCAACAGGGCCAGGATCGAACCTGCAACCCTTTGGTTCATGGGCCTACACTCTAACCCCTGGGCAACACTAGCCAGGGCTAACATATTCTTCACATATGCACAAAAGAAGTATGTCCAAGGGCAGTCACTGAAGTACCTGATTGGACGCAGTATTAAATAAATTATGAAATACCCATACACTGCGACCCTGTTCAGCAATTAAAACAAGGTAGGTTAATCTGCATTGATATAAATCAAGAGTAGAATGTTTTCCAGCTTCCCAAGTTCCATAGTGCAATTTTACGACATACCCTCATTCATTATTTACAAAGCCCCATCTACCAGGCTCCATATGTAGAGAAAAAGAATACGGCCATCTATCTGCATGTGGAAGGAGGGAGCAGGTGCACACAGGCCAGGCCTGGGAGTCCAGCAAGGATACCAGAGCTCAGAGCAGCGAGTGGATGAAAAGTCAGATCGGAGACTCTGGGTGTCAGGCTGAGAAACTGGTTGAAAGATTTAAAGTAAGATACTCTCAAGACACTATGCCAAGCATACACCTGCTATAAAAAGAAGGAGTGATGCAGCTGGAGAAGTTCAGAATCTGGAGACAGCTCCAATCTCATTAGAGGTGTTTTAGGTACCTCAACTTGCACACTTGTGGTAAGCTGAGTCACCCCAAAACACCCCTTCATCTCATGCGTATAAAAACATGAGGACAGCATGGAGTCCTCTTCAACCATCTTACAGGGTGGATTCAAAGGAGATACTCAAGACATTTTCCTCATCTGGAGAAACATTTACAAGAAACCCTCTCAAGCACCTGGACATGCTGCACTCCATCAAGTTCTTTCACCAGCTCTACACACACAACATTGAATCAAAGCCGCAAACCATTAAACTGCACTTGTTCTATCTTCTTCAGCCTTCTGTGCTTTTAAGGGTCAAAGCTTTCAAATACTTTGATGCCAACACAGCTGAACAGCTTTTACTGAATGGGCCTCATGTTTTCAGATAAATTAAAATCTATGCCAACTAGTGATTCAAATCTCAAATAGAGGCCACCTGTTCCAATTAGTGAGATTAAAATAGTGCAACACTGACTATCTGAAATGGATTCCAGGCCTTCTGGATTATCACACCATCTTCACAAAGACAGAAAAAACGAACGTTGACCTCAGTACACAGCTGCGCACCCTGAAGTAAATATATTGAGGTGTTGAATGTATTTACTAAGGGCACAGTTTTCACTTTATTTTTAGACAAGTGCTTATATAAAAATGTCAGCGAAAGGCGGCAGCACCATTTAATTCCCTCTTATTACAACAAGCCTATATACCCATCTCAATTAGATTCAACTTTACTTTAAAAAACCACAGAGTTTAAATTTCTCCACCCACCACGTTTTGTCCTTCCCTGAAATTCCCCAAGACTCCATGTCTTCCAGAATGGTCCACTGTTTAGCCTAAGACCTTCCATTGCCTCAGTTTATCTCAAAGCATCAGAAGACCAGAGACACAGCCTGGAACAGGCATACCTCTCATTTTTCCAACCTCATCCACCCAAGTATTCATACCCAGACAAGATTGCCTTCAACTCACCAGGATGGGCTTTTGTTTAGCCCAGCACTCAATTACCCAAATTTTCACAATCCATAAAAAAAATATTTTTTAAAAGGTAAGAATACCCACTTTCTTTTTTTCAATATTTTTATTTTTAAGGATTTCAGAGAAGAAGGGAGAGGGAGATAGAAACATCAATGATGAGAATCATTGATCTGCTGCCTCCTGCACGCCCCGCCCCCTACTGGGGATCAAGCCCAAAACCCAAGCATGTGCCCTTGACTGGAATCGAACCTGGGATCCTTCAGTCCGCAGGCTGACGCTCTATCCACGGAGCCAAACCAGCTAGGGCCATAAAAAAAAATATTTTGAAGCAACTTCTAGGCCAGGGGTCTAAAAGAAATATTCCCTAAAAGAACTTGGAGAGATGATACATTAAGACCCGTGTGTCCTCAAATGGTTCTGAATTATTTTCTGTGGTATAAATTGAAAAGCATCAAATAACAGAATCACTCCTCAACCTGTCCAGTTGATTCAGTTGAGGAGGAAGTTTGTCAAGTGCTAAGAACTCTCTAACAAAGCTTCCACATCCACTGATCCTTTTAACCTGGCACTGTAGGCCTAAGAGGGCCAGACAATATTTGGCTAGAACAGTAACACTGATACTTTAAACATAAATTTAAGTTTCAAGGAGTGAACTGATTTAGAAACACTAAGTAAACAATCGTACAGGTGGCACCAAGCTATGTGTAGGTGTGGGAATGACTGAGGTTTGGGAAACTCTCTGGAAGACAATGACTCAGCAGCAGAGCAACAAATGCTGTCATGGGTTTCCTAACGCCACTGGTCAAGGTTGCTCACACACTGGCAAGTGGAGGAGTTGACATTCAAGTTTGACTCCTGAGTCCATACTCCTAACCCTTCACTCTAACCACAAACCCAGAAGTAAACTAAGGGAGTGCTGTTGGGGATAATGAGAGAAAGGTGACTGAGAAAATACACACTGGATGTGGTGTGTAAGTGGGGTGACTGAGGAATTTCCCAGCATCTAGTCTGAGGATCAGCTACATGGGAATAGTAGTAGCCAGGAATTGGGGTGGTCATTTGAGAGAATGTATTAAGTGTGACATACAGATTTTGAGGTGCCTGTGGGGCATCTATGTAGAAGTGTCTTGTTTATACACTAAAGCCACATCTTATTCCAGGGTTGGGCTCTCAAGTCAGAGCATAAGGCAGAAATCACAGATTTTCTCCAACAGAGGCACTTCACTGTGGGTTGGCACTGTATGCACCTTCTCTCAACAGGCCAACAAACCCTCTCCCTGTCTTCACCCCTAACCCCCATCCCCGGTGTTGGAACAGAACCAGATGATGTTTTTGTGTTTATGAAAATTATATACACTAAAGACACTTGGCAGAGGGGAGGGGGTTAGGGGGACAGGAGGAGATTAACCAAAGACCATATGTGCATATATGCATAGCCTATGGACATGGGGGCGGGGTAAAATGGGGGACATCTGTAATACTGTCAACAATAAAAAATAAATTTAAAAAACAACAGGGTGCTGGAAGATGCTCCCAATGAGAGACTCAGAGGAACAGAGCTTTAGAGGCGAGAGTAGGCTCGGGTTGAATTCTAAGTTACACATAGAAGATACACTCCATGACGTGTGCATCTGGCATATGTTTTTACCCAACATCCTATGCCAACAGATGGAAGGTCAACACAAAGATGAACTCATTTCTCAAAATTTTATTTTGAAGAAGAAAAAAAGACTAAAAGAGACCTCAGTCAGAAAAGATAATTTGTACAAAATGGCAGCAAATCCAGTGCAGCTAAGTAGTTTGATGTGTGAATTGTCACCTCTCTTCATCCTAGCCTCCCCAAAATCTGGAATAAATTCAGAAGGATGAGGGCTTAACACAGCGGTTCTCAACCTGTGGGTCACGACCCCTTTGGCGGTCGAACGACCCTTTCACAGGGGTCGCCTAAGACCATCCTGCATATTAGATATTTACATTATGATTCATAACAGGAGCAAAATTACAGTAATGACATAGCAACGAAAATAATTTTATGGTTGGGTCACAACATAAGGAACTGTATTTAAAGGGCCAGAAGGTTGAGAACCACTGGCTTAACACTAAATCATTTAAATTCACTTTTTTCCCCACCTAGAAAACTCACAAAAATTCAAATCTGTTCAATTAATTCTCTACTGAAAAAAATTTTGAACTCTCCTTCTACCTTGTTTAATTTTGAGATGTTTATCCCACACAACTTAGCAATTAACTTGGTATTTAAAAATATTTAAAGCATGCCCTGGCTGGTGTGGCTCAGTGACTACAGCATTGGTCCATACAATGAAGAGTCAAGGGTTTGATCCCTGGTCAAAGGCGCATACCTGGGTTGCAAGTTTGATCTCTGGCCCTAGTTGGGGCTCATGCAGGAGGCAACCGATTGGTGTTTCTCTCATATTGATGTTGGTCTTTCTTTCTCTCTCTCCCCCCCCTGCCCCCGTCTCCCCCCACTCCCTTCGACTCTCTCTAAAAATCAATGGAAAAATATCCTAGGGTGAGGGAGAGAGAGAGAGAGAGAGGGAGAGAGAGAGAGAGAGAGAGTGAGAGTATTTACAGCAGTTTTCTTTTCAGGAATTTTCTAAGACAGAACTAGTACACTGGTCAGTCCTAATCCGTCTGTCTTAGCTACACAATTTTACTGCTTACAGTCTGGCTGGACGTCACTATTCTGTATCTGCACATGGAATGGGCTGGGGTTAATGTCTGAATCCCCTTTCAATCCTATCATAATAAAACCTTTAAGTCTAACTTTATAACCCTCTGCCTTAAGTACGACAAGCACACACTTTAAGTCCAGTGAGGCTGAGCCCTACAGGGAGAGCTGGTGAGGCCAGACTGCGACAAGAACCACCCTTGTTATGTCCTTCAACTGCTCATCCTCCAGAGATCAAATATTAGGCTAGAAGATGGTTTTTTAACCCTGTTATTAAACACGAGCTTATTTAACAGCCTTTGGGACTTCCCCAAATTATCAGCAAAATTCTTATATCCGAGGCATTATAAAAAGCTCCTAGATTATCACTCGAAATCATTCTTTCACCAAATGTTTACTGGAGATATAGGACTATATGCAGCGGACTGGCAGAGTGCTGTGTCATAAGCATCTCGAGCACACCATTTGGCTAGGTGCCCTGCAGAAGTGGAACACATCCAAGCACTCCACAGGTTGATGAAGGCTGGACTGCTCTCCAGCATTCGCTTCAGAGGCAGAAGATAGGGGAGTGGTTAACATGCAGGCTCTGGAAGGAGACCTGGGTTTATAAAATGTGAACTCTACCATTTCCTAATAGCCACAGGTCCTTGGCCAAATTACTAGAATGCCTGGGCCTCAACTCCCTCATCTATAAAATGGAACTATAAACAGGATATCATGAGGATTAAGGAGATGGTGCATCCAAAATTGTGCCTGGTGTATAGTAGGGATTTAGGTAGTAAATGTTGGCTATTATAATTTCTACTGCATTCTTCTTTTAATGTTCTTTTGCATCCTTACAGAGGAATAATCAACACACACACTAGGTTTTCCTTCAAGTAGCATTCCCCTCCCCACAACTCAATGGACGGGTTGGATTATGCACTGATCATGTATCCTGATGTTCCCTTTCTAAGGAGTGTAAAGTCCTCATTCTGATTCATAGGACAGTGATTCATGGTTCTCTTCCTCCTCCCTTCCCTCACCTCTGCCCTCCTCCTACACACACAATGAAACATAAAAACACAATCAAAGAAACAGCAGGGCTGCCCTAACTGGTTTGGCTCAGTGGATAGAGCGTCGGCCTGCGGACTTAAGGGTCCCAGGTTCGATTCTGGTCAAGGGCATGTACCTTGGTTGTGGGCATATCCCCAGTAGGGAGTGTGCAGGAGGCAGCTGATGGATGTTTCTCTCTCATCAATGTTTCTAACTCTCTATCCCTCTCCCTTCCTCTCTGTAAAAAATCAATAAAATATATATTTTTAAAAAAATTCTTAAAATCTTAAAAAAAAAAGAGAGAGAAAGAAACAGCAGGGCTGAAAGCTGCAGCCTCGGTGAAGTCAAGCACAGGCAATCTCCATCCAGAAGGACTAAATCGATTTCTGATTTTCACAGCAGCCCTGGAGAATGGGGCAGTGGGTCTGAAGCAAAACTGCTCCTGTGACCCCACTTGGTAGCAGCTACTGTGGTGTGCAACAGGGATGCGACAATCAGGAGTGTTGGTGGCGGCTGGCAATTTGTTCTCTAAAGGGAGGACTGTTGCGCTTGCAGCAAAGCATAGCTCAAAATACACATACCACATCAATCTATCCATCCTAAATTTAAGAAAAACCCGACCTGGAAGACTCATCATTATTCACTTCCTTTAATTAACTCATCAGAATAAAGCAAATTACTGATTCAAAGCGTATTCACAAAATGCTCAGTTCACCACTTCACTAGATCAGGTTAACCTACCATAGAAGTGTGTTTCTACTCTCTCCAGTTCCTGCCCAGGAAGTAAGCATGTGATCATCGCCTTACTGTGTCTCTGCCCAGCCATTTCCACCATGAGAAGGGCTACGGCATCCTCTTTTCCTTGACTGCTTTTGGCCATTACTCATCATACTGTTCTGGATCGATTTCCAAACCAGAGAACACAAGATGTACTACAGGGGGGGCACCATGGCTGGCAGTTTTTTCCTTCAGATGTTAGAGACTGTACTTATAATCATTATTTCTTACTGTAAAAAGGAAGGGTATTTCCAGAGCCACAAGTAGAAATAAAATGGAAGTGCCTGACATTACTCTTCTGGAGAGGCCAGGCTGTCTGTTTCAATCGCCTTTATATTACTGACACCTAGAGTGGCAGCTAGCACGCAGAAGGTGCTCACGCAAGTTACTTAGTGAATGAATGAAGCCTCTTGTGCTCAGAGTTGCGAGTGTCTGTAGTTTATAAACATGTAAATGACAGGCATGTGAGAAATCCATGTGATGAGGAACAAAATACCAGAAAGACTATACTACTCACAAAATTAGCAGTCTTGCCATTTTCAAGCTTATGATCACTTCTTATATAGTCACTAGCGTCCCGGTGCACGAAATTCGTGCACGGGTGCGGTCCCTAGGCCTGGCCAGCAATCGAAGTGCAGGCATCGGCATGGAAGGGCAGGTCCCAGCTGACCTCTGGGCCCTGGGCAGCACCTGGGCCCCTGCGCACCCCCCTCCATGTGAGTCATGGCGCCCGAGTCCCCACGCGGAGATGAGATGAGTGTAGCCGGACACCGCAGGCTGGGGCGCAGTGTGGGCCTCTGGGCCGCCCAGCAGCGCTGCATAGAAGCCGGGTGGGCAGTGCGCTCTCTCCCGGTTGGCCTCGTAGACCGGTTCCTGCGCAAATCCATGGGGAGTCTGACTGGCCCCTGCAGTTCCAGTGGCTGCAGGGCAGGCCCCTTGCGGGCACCCTTCACTTGAATGCGTGGGCTTCCCCAGCACAAGCCCTGACGCCCTGGGGGAGGGTAACAGGGGGAGTGAGAGCCAGCTTGGCAGACACCCCGCATTCTCACCACACCTTTGTCCCCATCACCCCTGCCCCCAGATAGCTGGTGAGGTCACAGCCCCCTGCCCAGGCGCCACAGGAGGTTGGTCGCTGCCACCCACCCCCAGTTCCCTGTCCCAGCCTGGGGCCTGGCCCTGATCACATGATCAGGACCTTCTGTCTGCTGGTTGCTGTCTGCGGGGCAAGAGGTTGGGGGAGCCACCCACCTGGCTCCCTCAGTGCCTGGGAGCTGGGCAGTGGTGCTGGAAGTCTGCAGGGTGATCCGGCCCCACTTGCACCAGCCTTGGCCTGGTGCTGCTGCTCACCTGCTCCATCATCCCACCGCAGTCTTGCTTCTAATCGGGGCCCATCGGGGCCAGCAGCGCCTCCACTGTTGCAGCCCCCTGGTGGTCAGCACACATCATAGCGAGCAATTGAACTCCCAAACAATTTGCATATTAGGCTTTTATTATATAGGAGGATAACAAAAATGGCTACCATCTATTGAGTTCTTACTGTGTACTGGACATTTCATAGAAATTACTGCATTTATTCCCAGTAACATCCCTAGGATATGGAAGAAGAAACTAATACTTAGAAAGATTACAGGGTCCCAAATCCCACCA
The DNA here is from genome assembly GCF_000327345.1 of Myotis davidii. Classification (NCBI taxonomy): domain Eukaryota; kingdom Metazoa; phylum Chordata; class Mammalia; order Chiroptera; family Vespertilionidae; genus Myotis; species Myotis davidii. The sequence goes on from NW_006284614.1 coordinate 165,512, forward strand.
CTGGTCAGCAGCACTAATGCAAGATCCGTCTTCTGGGGGCCAGCCTGATGAGAGTGGTTCTGTAGGCAGAATACTCTAGTCCTTGCAGGCAAGACGGAATGGAAGTTGACAAAATCACAGAGCAATGAGGAAGCTAGTGCACCAATTATCTCTTCTTGAGGTTCATAAGTGGCTAACCTAGATGGGAGATGACAGGAGGAATGAACCAACTCAAAGGTCCAGTGGAAATGGCTGGTAGATTAGAGATGGGGGAAGAGTAAGCACTCAGGATGACTAGAGTTCTGATTAGTGGTGGTACCAACAGAACAAGAAAAAAATTATTCACCTTACATAAGGATCAAAAGGCTGCTGAAAGTGGCCTTTTAGAACATTTAAAATTAGAACATAAAATTTAATTCACACATAATTGATTAAAAAAACCCAGACTGCCTGTATTCTTAAAGAAATGATAGGCTTTAACTATGTAGGGCATGAAAAAAAAAGTAGGAGTCTAATTATGTATGTTCTTTCTTTTAAAGTAGGGGTATATTATGTGCATCAAGTTAACATGCACATTTCTGAATTTTACCCAGATGAAATTTAAAAATGTGAATGATCTGACTTGTCAGTTTAGAGACAATCACAGAATTCATCAATTATATTACATTTTCACTGAAGGGGACAAAAAAAAAAAATCTAGGTTAATCCACCTGGCTGTAAAAATAGACTTCTCCAATGTGAAAATAGTAAACTGCCTCATTATTATTCTAGTCTCAAAGGCTTAACCAAGCTCAGCAAGAGACATGTGTATTTTCCCTGTTCTCTCCACAAAGTATCAATTTTGAACTAAAAAAAAAAAAAAAAAAGACCATTTGGTAACCAAGCATTTGATCTCATGGAGTCTTGGGTCCTTCCTAGGAGGAAACCACACATCTCTGAAAGGTTAATAAACTCTTCCCATGCATCTCCAGTTCTCCTTAGTTACAGTGTTTTTAGGGGAGCTAATTTACTAAATGAGTTCACAAAAGGGTTCTTTTGAAATACTCTATTAGATAGATGGCTTATTACCAAAGCGAGGATGACATCAATAAATTAAACCAGCTGGTGTGGCTCGGTGGTTGAGCAGCGACCCAGGAATAAAGAGATCATGGTTCAATTCCTGGTCAGGGCACATACTCTGACCAGGAATTGACCCCCAGGGTTGCAGGCTTGACCCTCAGAAGGAGGTGTGCAGGAGAGCCAATGGATGATTCTCGTCACTGATGTTTCTATCCCTCTCCCTTCCTCTCTTTTTAAAAATCAATAAAAATACATATAAAAAATTAAACCCTAATACCACTTGACGTTTTCCTTTTGCATACTTTCTGAGTATAAAGAAAATATGGGTATGTCTTTATAACTACAATGAAGTGAATCCCACAAAACAGGAGCTAGAATCACCTAATGAGATTCTCGCAAGAAAATTATTGCTGCTTTCCCTTCATTACAGCAGGCTTACAGCAGCTTTGAGGACAGACTCAAAATTACATCAGCTTCACTTGAGAAAAGTTCTTATACAGTAACAAAATTCCCATTAGTTCTCTCTACTCCTCCTGACTCAACTAGAAGCAACCAAGAAGTTTAAACAGTGATATCAGCATCACTGCTATGGAACTTGTGATTTTATCCACTAAAGTTCCAACCCTCATTGGTTTGATTTCTTTTAGATTTCATTTGCTCAGTAAGATAATTTAGAATAATCTGTATATACTATAATGTCTAACTCCATTTTAATATACGGTCTATTTAAAAATCAGGTATAGTCATGCACCATGTAACAACATTTTGGTTAATGACAGACCACATACATCACCATGGTCCCATAAAATTATAATGGAGCTGAAAATTTTCTATCGCCCAGTGACATCTTAGCAGTGCAACACATTACTCATGTGTTTGTGGAGATGCGGGTGTAAACAAACCTACTGCACCGCCACGCATATAAAAGTAGAGCACATACAATTATGTACAGTCCATAGTACTTGATAATGATAATAAGTAACTGCTACTGGTTTACGTACTTACTATACTATACTTTTAATCATTCTTTTGGAGTGTAGCCTTTCTACTTATTAAAAAAAGAAGTGTGCTGTAAAACAGTAGCTTTGTTACGCTGGCAGACATCCATCTTGTGTTTACCATTCTTGACCGCATTGTGTTCTCTTGTTCTTGATTTAATCTCATGTTGTTTTGTACAGTAACATGCTGTGGCCTGGGAGCAATAGGCTATATACCATACAGCCTAGGTGTGTAGTAGGCTATGCCATCTGGGTCTGTGGAAGTGCACTCTATCCAGGGGTGGGCAAAAGTAGGTTTACAGTTGCAAGTATGGGAAACCCAGTTTATTTTTGTATTATTATTTTCTACTAGAGGCCTGTTGCATGAACGTGCACCAGTGGGGTCCTTTGGGTGGCCTGCAGGATTGGGCTGAAACCAGCTCTCTGACATCCCTCAAGGGGTCCCGGATTGTGAGAGGGCGCAAGCCAAGAGACCCCACCGGTGCATAATTGGGGCCAGGGAGGGACATGGAGGTTGGCCAGCTGGGGAGGGACCACGGGAGGGCTCCAGGGCATGTCTGGTCTGTCTCGCTCAGTCCAGTCCTGATCCGCCAGACCCCAGCAGCAAGCTAACCTACCAGTTGGAGCGTTTGCCCCCTGGTGGTCAATGCACGTCATAGTGAGCTGTTGAGTGGTCTTAGCCTATCATTAGCATATTATACTTTGATTGGTTGAATGGTTGACCAGTTACGTAGCACATTAGGCTTTTATTATATAGGAAGGAAGGATACCAATGACTGTAAACCTACTTTTGCCCACCCATATGTTCCCACAACGATATCACTTAGTGGCCCAGTTCTAAAAGCTATTGCTAAACCATGTTAAGCGGCATATGACTCTATTTCTACAACTCACCAAACAATGTAGTAGGTAAACATCCTGGGAATAATTTTTAAAAAATAAGAAACCTTCACACAAGGGCGTGGCACTTTAACATAAAAGAAGGGTGTAGAAAGGAACGATATAGCAGAAAAATTAAGTCTGCATTTAAGTACTCATTTGCTTCACCACTTCTCATCATAGTAGTTGAGGTACAAACTTTATTACCACCATATTACTGATTATGAAGAGTGAATTTTTAGTAGGTTCGGTGAGTTTTGTCAAAACATTTAAATGATTTCACAGTCAGCCATCCATCCCTCAAAGATTACTAATCTTGTTTACACAAAGATTATCACAGTTGTGACAAGTGAAACCAAGCTTCCAAATTTCAAGTCTGAAATTTCTTGTCACCTGAGACATTAATATAGACTCCCCCAATTACAAATGCATTAGAAATAAAGACTGTCAACTTTCTTCATAGTGTGACTGTGTTAGCCAGCTGTCAGCCTTCCGAAGTGTACACAATAGAACTTTCTGTTAAAGTGCCACAACCTTTTGTGAAGGTAAACAAATAGCCTTTGTCAATGCTTCTTCCTAAACGAAGTTTCTGGTTATTTTCGTAACAAATCGTTATGAAACATTTAAAGAAAGTGCAAAAAGTAAGAGAATTCTTTTGGGGCAGGAGAGTGGAGTTGATGCAGGAGGTATTATTATTCCACCAAATATATTTAATCTGTAAAAACAAATCATTCGGTTAAATTGATTAACAGATGACACAGGAAAAAAGGGAAAACAGGTAAGTAGACCAGGGAGTTGTCACCTCACTTCTGGGGCGAATGATTACTTCTCTGAATTACGATTGCACACCCACATCCTCCTGCACGTGGGGCGGCGCCGCACTTCTGTCCCTGTTGCTACTTTTCCCATCCCACTGGCCGGCTGGGCTCTCTATCTGGGAGGTGGCAGGCCAGAATCTGAGCAGGACTCTTCCTCCCTGAACTTTACACAGGGAAGCTGACACTTTAATGCTGAGGTCTCGGACGAGCGAGTACAATTAGCTGAGCAAAAAACAAATCCAGGTAGCTCCTGCCAGAACGAATGCCAAGGTGGAGGAGGTGCTGTTGCAAATGGCATTTCAATGGGCCAAGGTCGGGGGAAACGGGGCGCAGAGAGAGCCTGGACGATTCAGCAGCCCGGGGGGGAGGGGAGGGGAAGGTATCCCCGAGGAGGGGTATGGAGAAGGATTCCTCTTACGTCTTTATTTGAAGCGCTAGAAGAATCGTCCCTGCTGCCCGCTCTGAAGAGCTATTTTCACCCACAGCCAAAATCAGCAACAGCCAATTACACTGCAATCAATGGAGAGCGCGCTGCTCGGCTCAGCGAGAAACTCCGAGAGGCAGCTGGAAGACTGACTTCTCTCTGGGCAAAGCCCCTGGCGCTCCCACCACCTGCCCCGCGCCCGAAACCCCGAGGGGGTCAGGCGGGTGGGGAGCCCGTCCCAGCGCG
>NW_006284614.1:170395-184918 GCF_000327345.1 Myotis davidii
TGTGACTCCCCTGCTCCCACCCTCGCTGAAACTTGACTCTGCCCCCTCCCGCACTGCCCTCTTTTCCTTCAAAAGATGAGAGACATCTATTTGTTGACTTATTCGTATTATTATGACAGAAGGTGGATTTTTGACAAGATGTTGACGCTTGCCTTAAATGCTTGCTTTCAGGTGTTTAATTATCCAACGTGCACATGTTGGGCATCTGCCATGTGCCAGGCCCTGGGACAGGGACCAGAGGTGTTCAAAGCCCCTGTTTTTCTTATAATTCACTGAGCACAAAACACACTTCCACTTGAACAAATATCTGTGGTGCTGTGTATTTTAATTTTGCAAGTCTAGCTCACCTTTTTATGTCAGCCACCTGAAAGTCAAGACATATCTTTTCATTTTAGTATTCCCCATTTCGAATAAATAGTCCCCCTCCTCAAGAAATTTGGAGTCTAGCCCTAACCGGTTTGGCTCTGTGGATAGAGCATCGGCCTGCGGACTGAAGGGTCCCAGGTTCGATTTGGATCAAGGGCATGTACAGTGGTTGGGGGCACATCCCCAGTGGGGGGTGTACAGGAGGCAGCTGATTGATGTTTCTGGCTCTCTGTCCCTCTCCCTTCCTCTCAATAAAATATATTTAAAAAAAGAAATTTGGAGTCTAGAAGAGAAAGGACTGATTGGTGAACAATTAAATGTTACCTAAACCAACATTCAGAACACAGGGTCTGGTTACCTAGGGCAGTGGTCGGCAAGCTCATTAGTCAACAGAGCCAAATATCAACAGTACAACGATTGAAATTTCTTTTGAGAGCCAAATTTTTTAAACTTAAACTATATAGGTAGGTACACTGCTATTAACTTAATTAGGGTACTCCTAAGGCTTAGGAAGAGCCACACTCAAGGGGCCAAAGAGCCGCATGTGGCTCGCTAGCCGCATTTTACTGACCACTGACTGATCTAGGGTGAACTAGGGGGAGACTGAGTTGAAATACTGGAAGTGCAGCCGCCTCAGAGAGGAGTCATTGCAAAGGGACCAGACAAGAAGAAAGGAAAGATAAGCTTCCCCCCCCCTTCAAAGGGTTGAGGGGCTAGGGGAGTGCAGGCAGAAGAACAGTACTGAGCATAAAAACAAAGGCACATTTGGAAAACCTCAAGTTATCAGTTTAGGGGGGTGTCTTTAAGAACAGAAGGATGTGCTGGGAAAGGTAGGTGGAGACTGTGTGGTGCAAGTTCAGCTTTAGTATGTGTGTACAGTAGGTCCTCGGGTTACGTCGGAGATCTGTTCCTACAGCAGAATAATTTTCGCTGTAGTCGGAACCCACCTACATAAGCACCTACGTCACTCACATGGAGCACATACACAGCAGTGATAAAGTGAAACAGAAAAAGAAATTAAAAGAAAGATAACAATTCCTGACCTTTACTCGTGGTAAATAAATAATAAAAAACATAAAGCACATATGTACATATGTCGAAATGACGGAACTTTTCTTTTTATAAATAAATGGAGTCCGACTTAACCCGAAGACTGCCAGTATTGGGAAGCAGCTGGAGCTTTCTGAACAGGGAAAGGATGACGTCAGGACGGGAATATAAGATCTACGTGATAGCCATGAGGAGCACTGACTGAAGATGGGTAAGGGACACTTGTTAGAAGACCATTGCCAAGACTGAGAACAACCTAAGGTCTTTCAGAAGGAGACTGGGTGTAAATGATGACACACCCAATCAGTGGAGTATTAGGTAACTGTAATGGAATGAGGCAGCTTTTTATGTGTAGCTATAGAAATATCTCTGGAATATATGGTTAAGTGAAAAAAGCAATATGCAGAATAATTTGTATGGTATTCCATCATTTATGTACAAACCATATATGCTGGGGTCCAACCCCAGCGGGTCCAGGGGTTCCCAAAGGTGTGGACGGAGGCGGCGAAGAAGGAATGACACGGAGACAGCGTTCAGTTGATCAGCAGCCTTGCCAGGATCTCTAGCCACAATCTCTAGCCAAGTTCTGTGTCCATGTTCTCTTGCTAGGTTTTCCAGCCAGGTTCAGTCACCAGGTTCTAGTCAGGTTCTCTTGCCATGTTCTATCCAGGTTCTGTAGCCAGGTTCTGTCTCTAGGTTCTGTGTCCAGTTTCTGTCCAGGATCATTTGCCATGTTCCGTCTCTAGGTTCTGTCTCTAGGTTCTGTAGCCAGTTTCTCCAGCCAAGCTCCATAGCTGGGTTCTGTCCAGGATCTTTTGCCATGTTCTCTCCAGCTAGGTTCTTCTGTCTCTAGGTTCTGTCGTCTAGGTTCTGTAGCAAGTTTCATGGCAGGTCCCTTGAAACAGCAAGGATGGACCAGCTCCCGGCACATATATGTATGTGCTTATATATGCATAGAAGATTTCTAGAAGGATAAACAAGAAACTAGGGAGATAGATAAGAAACTGATAGCAGGAGAGGAGAACTAGGTAATTACAAGGAAGGAATAAGAGATTTATTTTTCACAGTATATACTTTTTAAAAATGTATCTTTGTTGTTGAAAGTATTACAGATATCCCCCTTTTTTCCCCATTGCCACCCCTCCCCCCAGGCCTTCACCACACTATTGTCTGTGTCCCTAGGCTATGCATATGTGCAAATAAGTTCTTTAGTTAATAACCTCCTACCCCCACCCTGCTTCTCTCTGAGATTCATCAGTCTGTTCCATGCTTCTCGGGCTAGGCAAATGTGTATATTCCTGACAGTTCCTGGCATAGTTTGTATTCAATACATACTTGCCGTATGAATGGGTAAATTCAACAGTTATTAAACGTCTACTTATTGTCCAAGCACTGGGGTTTTAAAAAATGAGTAAGATATAAGCAAAAGGTAGCTTTTGCCTTCAAGGGGTTGGAATGAATAATATATAAGGATAAAAATTTGTTGAATGATGAGTGTTACCAATTTTCAGATACTGCCTAGTTACTGAAATTTGTGCAGTCCCCAATTATTTATTCAGCACCATAGGTGTGATAGACTCTGTTCCTGCTTCTGGGCGTAGAAAACTAACACATGGTCCAGTCTGCAGAGACATGCCATCTAGATAGGGAGACAGTAAAAAAAAATACTGTAATAAGTTGCTACCTAGGTAAAGACAGTTCTGTCCCTGGCTCAGTGGTAGGGCAAAGGGAGGTGTCTCCTTAGGGGCTCACTTTCTGAACTGTTTCACGTTTACCATTTCAATACAGTAGGTAGAAGGAAATAGACGTGGAGGAAAGCCTCATGTTATAGAGAAAAAGTAAGCCTTTTACAAAGTAAAGAAAAACGTTTTTCCTTTCATATTCCATTTTGGTTAAATAGTACAGGAAAGTGTTTCCCTTGGGGGAAAGACCTATAAGACAAAAAGTACAGTAAGTCCCCCCCGCCCTTGAGAATGTAAGAACAGAGAGCGTAGAGAAAAAATAAATCATATTTTAAAAATGTATTAACTAGCCTGCGGTGAATGCATGCTGATCAGATGTATGTATGTATGTATCAATGTATGTTGAGGATCAGAAGTTTCCAGGCCTGATGCAAACAGAATCTCTAATTTTAACTCCCTGGTTTACAGCCAACTCAAAGTAACTACTCTTTTTTTTTTTTTTAAGTAACTACTCTTCACATTTATATTTAATTTTTAACATACCATGTTCTATACAAGAAAACAATGACTACTATTTACTTAGCATCAGCAATCATCTGGCATAGAAGCCAAAAACTTCCACTTGGTAAGATTTTGATAAAAAAACAGGAAAGTGGAAAGACTCAAACTCTGCAGGCTGGTAAATTTGCCTTCTAAAATTCCTTTTTAGCAAGATGCAACAATTTTGTGCTATTGATTTCTCAAGAACAATGAATCTTAAAGAGAATTCTACAGGGAGCCTTCAATATTCTGGAAACTGGTCTCTAACATTTGCCTTCCCTGCAGACTTGAGGCTACATTAAAAAAGTACAAACGTGTTTTACTCATCAAAATGCAAAACCTTTGCTTTATGAAAGACCTGTTAAAAGTATGAAAAGACAAAATACAGTTGGAGAGAAAATATTTGCAAAAACACATATCCAACAAATTAGTTGCATTAGTATCTAGAAAACATACAGAACTCTCAAAACTCAATATTAAAAAATAAACAATCCACCTTTAAAAATGGGCAAAAAAACTTGAACAGACATTTCATTGAAGACAAATATAGATGGCAAATAAACACATGAAAAGATGCTCATTAGCCATTAGGGAAATGCACATTAAAACCACAAAGAGATATTACTATATACCTATCAGAATGGTTAAAACAAAATGCGATAGCACTAAATGCTGGCAAGGATACGGAGAAAGTAGATAATTTATACATTGCTGACAAAGATGTAAAATGGTACAGCCTTTCTGGGAACCAATTTGGCAAACACCATGTGACCCAGAAATTGCACTCTCAGGCATTTATCCCAGAGAAGAGATACATGTTCATGCAAAAACCTGTACACAAATGTTCATACAGCTTTGCTTATAAAAAGCCCCAAACTGGAAATATCCCAGATGTCTTTCAATGAGTGAATAGTTAAACTGTGGGACATCCACACCGTAGAATACTACTGACCAGTAAGAAGGAATAAACTGACATACAACAACTTGGGTAAGTGTAAAGGGAATTACGCTGTGTGAAGAAGCCAATCTCCCAAGGTTATATACTCCCAAGGTATGATTCCCTTTATGTGACAAAGTTATAGCAATGGAGAAGAGACTAGTGGCTGTCAGGGGTTAGAAACTAGGTGGGGAGGCGAGGGGGCTGCAGGAGGGAGGTGGATGTAGTTATTATCAAAGGGCAACACCACAGATCCTGTGGTGACGGAACTCTTCTTTGTCTCAGTGGCACGTGGTGGACAGGACCTGCTCATGTGGTGAAACTTCAGAGAGCTAAACATACCCGCCGTACCCTCCCCTCACCACACACAACTACAAACAAAACAGGAGAAACCTGATTATGACTATGGATTGTATCAATGTTAATATGATATTCCTACCATAGTTTGGCAAGATGTTACTTACCCCTGGAAACTAGGTAAAGGGTACACAGGACCTCTCTGTATTATTCCTTACAACTGCATGTGAATCAACAATAATCTCAACATTAAAATTTAATTTAAAATGTATTTTACGCCCTGGGTACTTTGGCTCAGTGGATAGAGCATCAGCCTACGGGCTGAAGGGTCCTGGGTTCGATTCTGGTCAAGGGCATGTACCTCCATTGCAGGCTCCTCCCTGGTCCAGGTTGGGGCGTGTGCAGGAGGCAACCAATCAATGTGTCTTTCTCACATCGATGTTTCTCTCTCTCTCTCCCTCTCTCTTCCATTCTCTCTAAAAAGTCAACAGAAAAATATTCTTGGGTGGGGATTTAAAAAAATAAATAAAAAAGAGAATAAATCTCATTAAAAAATAAAATGTATTTTACATTTTAGGTGCAATTGTGGTAATTTTCACAGGAAAAACTTTGTTTGGGAGGGGACAACACAGCAAGTAGGAATGGGTGGTGTACGGATTTTTTTCTCTGAACTTGTTCACAGAACAGAGTTCTTCCAGGTTCTGGCCCCTTGTTGCCCCAGAGAAGGGGGACCACCTGTGGAAACTGAGGGGCAAAGGAGAGACGGCAGGTGGTGCTCATTAATGTGATGCCCTCCATCAGGACCTCACCACAGTGGACACTATGAAGAAACTGAGGGCCAAGGGCAGACCCCCTCAGCGTTGGTCCGCCAGTGTGGAGCACAGCGCCTGACGAAAAGCCGTGATCCTTTAAGGTTTTTGTTAAATAAAGGACTGACAATTAAGTTGGATCTGGTTGGAAGAGTATGTTAAAGTTCACAAATTTGGTTCAGGCTCAAAATGACTTATGGTATACCGAGTTTTTTAGTAAAAATTTACATTGTCAGTAAATTGTAAAACTCTACAGATTTGTGTGCTTCCTCCTATTGTGGGTTCCCATATTGGTTCGAGTCTTTGTTTTATGTTAGTTACACACACATTACAACATGAGCTTTGTTATTTCTGACCCCTGACCCTCCCATTTGCGAGGAAAGGGTTTCCCTGTCTGATGGCTGTGAGTGACTCTTGGCTGCCGTTTCCCAGAAGCCCACATCAATGACGGAAAACAAAGGGGGATGAAAATGCCTGGCTGTGCGCTAGGCACAGGGTGTTCTTGCTGGTAAGTCTTTAACTGGAGCTGTGATGCTAAGGGTTCCTACTTCACTTGAGGCAGTTCTCTGGAGAACTCTAGCTGTCTCCGTTCTACGCATAGCCAGCCCAGGAAAATTCTTGTTCATTAAGCACATATTAAATCTGAAGGATGAGCTAGCTACACTTCAGAAACACATTGTGCGAGAATTCACTTTGCATTTTATCCCCAATTCACTTGCAAGATAAGAATGGTTGGTGGAATATGAAACTACCAGAGAAATGTGATGTGATGTCCCAAAACAGTCCAAGTCACAGTCCTATTGAAAGAGAGGGTGCTGCTTATTGAGGCCTTCCTTGCCCACTGCAGTAGGCACTCATCTCTCCCTTCTCTGAATTCTGACAGTATCTGCTGCTTACATCACTCCTATAAACATTTAAATATAAATGATCTTGTACTGTTACAGGTCGGGGAGGGGGAATCTGCCTGGATTCAAATATCTGCCAAGAAAACAAGGTAAGACCTAAAGTTTGTCTTCATGCGATAACTTCTTTCCAGTAAGATGTCAATGACTGCTGTTATCCTGGAACGTGTCCAATTAAGGAAGAGAGTGCACACCAATATTCCACCGCATCATCAGGTACTCTGGTGCTAGAACTCAGAGAAAGTGGGAACCTCTGGCGAAGCTCTGGGCCCTGACTACTGAGAAAGGCAAACTTCCTCTTACACGAAGATTCAATTCCCTCAGTCCTCAGGGCACCTGCTCCCACATATAACAGAGTTTCTTTCTGCTTGTACACTTTGACCAAATTATTCCACTTTTAGAAATCTATCCTAAAGAAATAATACAATACAGGGAAGGTTTTACAGACAAAGATTGCCCATTATAGTGTTTTCTCATCCTGAAAAGCTTGAAAGCATCTAAAGGATTGTTTATGAAAACTAAAGGGCGGATTATACAAAGTGGAAAACAGTCATACAAAAAATAAAGTATAATTGCCGCAAATTATATTTGGAAAGAATTTGTAATCATATGGGGGAATGTTTGTGCACTAATATTATACAAAAAGAAATCAGGATAACCCTACCAGCCTGACAAAAATGAAAAAGTTTTATAATACTTAGTGCTGGCAATGATCTGCAGCAGCAGGAACTCTCCCATGTGGAGGAGGGAACATCAACAGTTACAGTCCCTTTGAAGCACGAGTTGGCATCATCTCATAAACACGAAGCTATGCGTACCCTACGCCCCAGCCTCTCCACTCCTATGGATACACCTGGAGGACACATGTCAGTCAGGACCCCCATTCAAGGATGTTCATGGTGGTTATGGTCTCATCTGGAAACAAACGAATTGTCAACAACAGAATGGCTAAATAAATCACAGCACAGTTACTTTCCAATTAACATCAGTCATCTGTTGCTGAAAACCCAGCAGGCAGGCACACCCGCTCACATGTATGAGCACGCATTTAACACACATCAGCAGAAATGATCAGAAGTCACCAGGCATGCAACATGTAGGTTTTACAAAATATTCGCAGAGTTTGGTCATTTGGAGTTAAAAACAACAAATATTCCTTTCAAATATGAAAAGGGACTCTTGGAGGTTATAAGAGGAAAACAAATAAAACAAGTGTTCTCTATGAAAATGCTAACCAGAGCTTATTTCCCATGACCTTAATTCATTTTACAAAGTTAGATTTCTCTGGTATATGTAGCCGAACCTAATGCTGATTAACACAGACCCTAACAAAATGCCTGGTATGAAGTATCACAAATGTTGACACTTCCTGCTCACTCCATCCCTTGAAAATTCAGGGCAAAAAGATCACAGAAGCTCTGAAATATTTTGCTACAGAGGGGTAAGAAAAAAAATCTTTTTCCATTTCTTTTGTGTCTTCCTATAGCACCTCTATAGTACTCTGTACAGAGTCAGCAAATGACAATAGTTATTATTTATTTAAGCCTACTGCATCTGCACCAGAACTTAAATACATCAACTCTGAGTTATGCCAAACCTCTTCCTGCCCCCATCTCTATGATGGTAGGTGCCATTATTTTCCCATTTTACCGAGTAGCAATAGGGTCTCTGAATAGAATAAGTGGTTTGACCAACTAATAAATGACAACAGGGGAATTTGAGTCTGATTCTAGGCTTATCTTATGCAAAAGCTCATTTACCAAGTGTATATCCTTGGACAATTTCTGCAACCTTTCTAGGCCTCAGTTTCCACACCCGTAGAATGGGCATAATTGCATCCATTAAATGGTAACTGTCTCTTAATCAAAGGCCTATGCTGGCACTACTGAGAATATTAATGGGAAAGAAACTCAATGCATCTGGAAACTCCACTGTTGCATGTCTCCTCACATAATACTTAACTCACATGAACTTGACTTGCCCCCACTCCTGCTTGACCTTTCTCTGCTTCTCCCAAACAGTTTAATGTACAGGATTCCCAATAACCCCACAAGAAAGGTCTTGTTTCCTGTTCTTTCCCTGAAGAAAGAAAACAAATAGAGCTTTCGAAATTAAAAGTCATACCATTATGACTTTATCCTCCAGCTGAAGGCTCCTTGTAAATCTTTTGTTTTTAAATCACTTCCAAGCACTTTTAGATTTCCAGTTTTGCCCTTTAAGTTTCACAAAATGAGATATCAATTTTCATCTCACTTTAGAAGTGAAGGTCAAATTTCCTACAAGTATTTAGAAGTACTCACGTTCCTAGCTGACAGTTTTGAAAGGTATTCTACAGGTCTATGATTTCTCATTGCTTCTTCCCAGATCAGCTGTGCCTGATGCACTCCTAGTTAGTATTTCTGCCATTCCACTGAAGGGATGTCTTTCACAAAAAGACAGTATGTTGGGGTTTGAGAGAAAAAGAAGGTTTTAAACATGTTGCAGATCATGTGTCCCAGATCTTCTCTCATGTGAGTGGTAACCAGAAGCCACCATGCATGCAACATGTAGGTTTTTCAGAATATTAGCAGGGTGTGGTTTTTTGAAGTTAAAAAACAAACAAACATTCCTTTCAACTATGAAAAGGGACTCTTGATGGTGATAAGAGGAAAACCAAACAAATAAAAGATCTAAAAAGAGACTGAACAGCTTGTAAAGCTCGAGTTATAATTTCTGCTCTACCCAAAGAAGCAGAAAGTCCATATATTTCACTATAGTCTCCTGAAACCCATAACTGCAAAACTTTTTTTCTAGACAACACTCTAGAAATGGGAGGTTTTCCCATTCTGGCTTATTTCCATCTTTTACAAATAAAATTGCATTTGCCTTAATCAAAAAATATCAGAATGTTTTAGATATAATCAATTAGAATATAGATGATCAATTAGAATATATATCACTCATAAAACCCTACAGATACCTATTTATATTACTATGCTGCAAACATTTCCCTTATTTTGATATCAAATTGATTGTCTAAAGCTATACTGTCCAATAGAGTAGGCCTTAGCCACATGTGGCCAATGAGCAAATTTCCTACAAGTATTTACAAGTATTCACTTTCCTAGCTGACAGTTTGTACCCAATGGAAATAAAAAGGAACAGAAATGATAGTTTCTAAGGACTTACTTTAAAGGTGCCCATGCAACAGGGTACCTGAAACATTTTTTTCTTCTTTAATGTACTGAATCAGGTCAGAAAGTCACTGTGGCTTAAGGAGGTCAACATCTTAGAATTGAGGCGGAGGCCAACAAGTAAATGGAGGGACTCAGTCACTGTGCAAGTACGTACTAAAATGTGCATACTGGGGCGGAGGAAGTGAAGTTTAAATTTGATTTTATTAAATATTATTTAAAGACTGTATAAAAAATTCAAAATATCTCAATATTTCTTATTTTGACTAGATGTCAACATAAACAACAAAGGCCACTTTTATGTAGTTGCCAAAATATGAAAACACAAAGGCTAACAAGTTTTTTCTACATCTTTTTATAGGAATGTGAGATAAATATTATATAAATACATTATACTCATATTATGCATATAGCTCTTTCCCCCAAGTGACCTCTCAGGTAAAAATTAATCTTCCTTTGCTAGTAGCATATTATGTATAATTTTAGCATAGTATTTATAAGTCTAACTTATATTATAAATTATGTATATATCTACCACATCCCTATTAGAGTATGATCTTTTTGAAACAGAGGACTAATTTGCCCATTTTAAAAATTCATTACTGCCCAGCACAGTTCTTGCAATGGAAATCCTTCCATAAATGTGTGGGTATTTGAATATAGGTATACTAGAGGTATTTTAAAAAATTTATTGCTCTATGAAAGAAAGCCTAAACCTAATATTGAAGTATTCCATGATCTGGGAGTGAAAGATGCAGTGTCCACCAGTTGTCAATTTGCCCCAAATCAGTTGATAGATGAAACAGAACCCAATCTAAAAGGGCTTTTTCTAAACTTGACAAGCTTATTTTAAAGTTCAGTGGAAGAAAACCTAACTTTGAAGAAAAACAATATGGTGAGCTGGGGCAGGCAAGGTAAATTCTCTTTACCAGATATCAACACATTTTATAAGCAACAGTAATTCAGTTACCACGACTAAGAATAAGCCTGTAGACCAGTGGTTCTCAACCTTCCTAATGCCGCGACCCTTTAATACAGTTCCTCATGTTGTGGTGACCCCCAACCATAAAATTATTTTCGTTGCTATTTCATAACTGTAATTTTGCTACTGTTATGAATCGTAATGTAAATACCTGATATGCAGGATGTATTTTCATTGTTACAAATTGAACATAATTAAAGCATAGTGATTAATCACAAAAACAATATGTAATTATATATGTGTTTTCTGATGATCTTAGGCGACCCCTGTGAAAGGGTCGCTCGACCCCCAAAGGGGTCGCGACCCACAGGTTGAGAACCGCTGTTGTAGACCAATGAAGAGAGAGCTCAGAAACAGACCAATGTGTATTTGGAGGCACAGTCTGTGACAGAGGCAGCCCTACACATCAAGGGAGAAGGAAAACATTGGGAGTTCACCTGGAAAAAAGTAGAAAACTATTTCATGCCAAAATAAAAAAAAAATTCAGGTGCAATTAATCTCTGACAATTATGTCATATTTCCTATTGCTGGTGAGTCACTGAGAATTCCAAGTGGACTGTGCAATGCATGAAGTATACATTGTTTATAGATTGTTCGTACCCAATGGAAATAAAAAGGAACAGAAATGATGGTTTCTAAGGACTTACTTTAAAGGTGCCCATGCAACAGGGTACCTGAAACATTTTTTTCTCCTTTAATGTACTGAGTCAGGTCAGAAGTCAATGTGGCTTAAGGAGGTCAACATCTTAGAGTTGAGGTGGAGGCCAACAAGTAAATGGAGGGATTCGGTCACGGTGCAAGTACATGCTTCTGAAGACTTCTTTGAAGTTAACGCCATAAAGCTGAAACCACAGTCTATCTGAACAGCGACCGTGCTCCTGTGCTAAACAGCACCTCTGACCCACCTAAACTTGGTTGTTAACCGAGGCAAAGCTCATCTCACCCTCACCTGCCTGGAACTTAGCTACTCTCAGGGTCACCACACAGACACTCAGCGCCTCAGCAGGGAGAGAACTCCTCTGGGTGCTTCAGGGTTGCTTCCACCTGTAGCTCAGAGCCTGTGGTGACATTTCTTCCCTGACTTTGAGAGAGAGGGAGGCCAAACCCCCAAACTTGGGCTTTGAGAGAAAAAGATGGGTTTAAACACGTTGCAGATCACATATGTCCCAGATCAACTTTCACGTAAGTGCATTTCCTGCTTAAAGTTGTTTTTCCTGTTTTCCAGCTCTTATATCTTGACTTTCCTGTTTGATCCTGCAGTGATCGCATAACACAGATGTGGCACTGCTATGAACATTTAAAAAGTATTTTTTTCTATTACAGTTTACATTCAGTATTACTTTATACTAGTTTCAGGTGTATAGCAGAGTGGTTTGACAATCACATACTTTACAAAGTGGTCCCCCTGATATTTCTGGCACCCACCTGGCACCTTAGTTATTACAATATTACTGACTATATTCTCTATGCTAACTTTACATCCCCACAACTATTTGTGACTACCAATTTGTACTTCTTCATCCCTTCACCTTTTTGACCCAGCCCCCCAATCTTCCTCACCCCTGGCAACCCTCAGTCTGTTGCTATGAACATTTATATGAGTTTATAAGACTACCATAACAAAATGCCAGAGACTGGCTGGCTTAAATCACACAAATTTATTTTCTCATCATTCTGGAGGCTGGAAGTTCAAGATCAAGGTGAGAGCAGAGCTGCTTTCCTCGGAGGCCTCTCCTCGGCGTGCAGACGGCAGCCGCCTTGCTGCCTGGTCACCCCTCTGTGCACATAATCCTGGGATCTCAGTGTCCAAATTCCCTCTTCTTATGAGGACACCAGTCAGACTGGAGTAGGGCCCACCCTAGGGCCCCATTTTAACTTAATCACCCTGTGAAGGACACTATCTCCAAAAACAGTCATATTCTGAGGCACTGGGGGTTAGGGCTTCAACACATGTTATGTTGGGGGAGGGGCACAATAAGCCAGAACAACATTTATGTGATGATTAATTTGGCAAATACATGTAAGCAGCTGTGCTGTGAGGCCAGGAGGAACAGCTGTCTGTGAAAGAGAGGGGGTCTCTAAGCTGACGGAGAACTCCCCATCCCTGGAAAAATAAAACCCTGATTTCTTTTGTTGAAAACTGCTCATTTCAGTTAGGCAATTTCTTAAACTCCTACTTTCATCAGAGAGAGAGAGAGATGGAGTTATGTAAATAATTTTATCAAAAGAGGTCACTAGAGAGGTAATGAGGGGTTAACTGTCTTGAACAGCTCCTGCAAAAGACCGTCTTTTCTCCTTCCGAGCAGCTGCAATTCTCAAGATGCCAGTCCTATGTGCAAACACGTGTGCAGGGCCCAGTGATAAATGGGCCAAAAGTGAGAGTGTAGGGAGAGGAACGGAAGACGTGGGAGAAAAGGGAAACCAGTGAATTGAGGTTTTAAAGAAGGAAGTGCAGTTAAGAAAAATAAACACCCTATGGAGAGATAAGAACACATGGCAACGGTGCTTCTCTGGATGAAACCCTGGGGTAGGACTAACCAAGTGGACTTCTGGTGTGGAGAAGAGGTAACAGGAAGGAAAAAGCAGTATAAGGTATTTACAAAACTCAGTGATTCCTTTTTTAAATGAGATGTAGTCCACTTGGGAGATAGGGAGAGCATGGAGTTGTTGGTGGAGACAGCACCATAGCCACTGGGGGCAGGACTATGTTCTGCAGTCGCTGGGTCAAATGAGGAGTGGATTTTTCAGGTCAAGTACACAATACCCCCAAAGAATTGAACCTGAGATTAGCAAAGGCTCTACAGTCCCATGTTCTGGTGTTAAAAGTCTATACCATGCCTAAATAAGTATATTTAAAGAGCTGTAGCCGAAGATGAGATTTTATAATTAAATATCGATTTATATTGGATTTCCCGCTTGGCTGCAGAGTTTGGGATCTTTCCAGCATTACTTCCCTGCCAACTTCTAGGTAGCTTATCGTAATTTCCAAGTACTTCTGAATGTACATTTTCAACAGATGGGACTATTAAATGCTTAGTGAAAACAATGATCCATAGATGTGTTACCACCCACCAGTAGACAAAGCAGATCTCTCTGCTCCACTCTCATTCCAATAAATATTTACACCCTTCCCTGCACTCATTTCAAGACTGCAGTATATGGAATTTCATTGCTCTTTTACGGTGGATGCAAAAAACAGTTGATGATTTCCAGATTTTTCAATTAGTTTGCTCTCAGAATAATTCATTTTAAGCATACAAAATAGGCGCAGTTCATGGTCTGTAGATATTTTCATTTATATTTCAATCATACTTCTAAGTATGGTACCAATATTTTCTTTTCAAGTAGGAACTGTCTTTTAAAAAGTATTTACATAAAGCCTAGAACTGTACTACTTGCAGAATCTTCAAGAGTGTGTGGTCCAGCTTTCTTTTTTTTAGATGAGAAACTGAGACCTGGATTGTGTAAAATGGCTTGCTAAGCAGTGGCAGAGGCAGAGGAAGAGGTAGGAAAAGGAGAGAAAAGACTTTACTGTTACTGTGGAAACTGGCTGGGTGGCCAGATCCAAGTCTGTGTTCTTTCTCTCTCTCTCTCTCTCTCTCTCTCTCTCTCTCTCTCTCTCTCTCTCTCTCTCTCTCCCTCTCTCTAACACACACACACACACACACACACACACACACACACACACGAAAAAAGTCTGGAAATGAATCCTTGTCATGGTCTTAGGACAGTGGGGCTGAGACAGCTCAGGTAACTTGCCCTTGTGACTCTGAGTGCAATGCCCT
>NW_006284614.1:185061-189228 GCF_000327345.1 Myotis davidii
AAAACTGATATTTATAATGGCATTATACAAAATTAGATTCAATAGCTTATAAAAATCTTAGTATCTGAGTTTATTTCCTACTATTCAATCTCTGGATTGTTACTGCTTCCATTTTGGCAACATAATTGACATTTTGTTAAGAAAGCATGAATTAAGACATTATTTGGTTATAAATCAAGTGAAATCCTGGCTGTCTGACCTTAATTTATCAGTGATTAAAAAAATTCCATAATCTGTTGGGTTTTATTTTGAAAGCAATTATTTGAATGAAAATGCAATGCAGGCCCTGGCTGGTGAGGCTCAATGGTAGAGTGTTGGCCTGGGCACCAAAGGGTTGAGGGTTCAATTCCCGTCAAGGGCACATACCTGGGTTGCAGGTTCTTCCCTAGCCCTGCCAGGAGTCAACCAACTGATGTGTCTCTCTCACATCAATCTTTCTTTCTCTCTATCTCTATCTCTATCTCTATCTCTATCTCTATCTCTCCTCTCTCTTTCTCCTTCCCTCCTTCCACTCTAAAAATCAGTGGAAAAAATATCCTTTGGTGAGGATTACAAAAAAGCAAACAAACACAAAAAACAAAAACAAAAAAGGGAAATGCAATGCAGTATGCTTTAGCATGTCTTAACCCAAATAGGAAATCTGACCACATACCCATCACCAAATGTTCATGCTGAGAGACACAAAAAGGTACAAGAATCAGCTTGTTACTGATTCAACTCAAGACTATTTGACGTCAGAAACCAAGCCAAGGAAGTATGGAATGTGTGT
Organism: Myotis davidii; assembly: GCF_000327345.1. NCBI lineage: Eukaryota > Metazoa > Chordata > Mammalia > Chiroptera > Vespertilionidae > Myotis > Myotis davidii. The sequence goes on from NW_006284614.1 coordinate 185,831, forward strand.
TTAAAACAGATCAAGCTATTTTAAATGTTAAAACTTACAACTGAGCCCTAACCGGTTTGGCTCTGTGGATGGAGTGTTGGCCTGCGGACTGAAGGGTCCCAGGTTCGATTCTGGTGAAGGGCATATACCTTGGTTGCAGGCACATCCCCAGTAGTGGGTGTGCAGGAGGCAGCTGATCAATGTTTCTCTCTCATCGATGTTTCTGGCTCTCTATCTCTCTCCCTTCCTCTCTGTAAAAATATCAATAAAATATATTTTTTAAAAAACAAAAATGTTACAACTGAAAGCTTCTTAAAACCCTGCATTTGCTTCACAGAACTTATAGTCCAACTGGAAATGGTTTATCAAACCGAGCACTGGTGCTCAATTTCTGTGATCCCATTAATAAACAGTTTTATTTGACTGAAAGAAGGAATCATTCATATTTATGTGATATAGTCTGTTAACTATTCACCCACAAATAAACTCACTGCTAAACCCTGCTGGGCTTCAGAGCGAATGAGACCTGATGCTTCACACCTATTGATTCAAAGTGAACACAAGGTCACCCTTAAGTCCCATATGGTACAGTGAACTGCATGAGTGATTAGGTAAGAGTGTGACCAATTGTTACTGCTCTGAAGACAGCTCAAAGGGCATATACTCTGACTGTTTGCAGGAGCCCAGTGGCATAATGTTAGTTTTCAACAGACAGCAAGTAACATTCATTGGCAGACTTTGTGTGTCCTTCTGCTTATACTTAATGCAAAAGGTTAGAGTCTAAAGTCAAAGCTGTTTTTCCTTAATAAATACTCAATTTTCTTTCAGATGGCTTTGAAAATCCAAGCCTGCCCTGGGGTCACCCTCAGTAGAATGGAAACTGGGAAAGGAATGAGCTGCTTTTGTTTTTATGTCATCATGTCCGCAATTAGGCAGTGTTTTTCAAAAGAGAACCACCAAAAAGTCAGGCACAATAACCTTGTAACCTTGTGCAGTTCTGCAATCTAAAGCAGCACGCTGACAAACCTGGTAATTATTCTTTTTTTAATTTCAGATAGCCTTCTCTTATTGCCAAGGGTGTATTCAGTAAATCACATCTACTTCCTTCAGTATTTTAAACCCCATTTGTATCCCGGTATAAACACACATTTCCTGAGGACAAGGAGCCATGTCTTTACAAAGGAAGTTGAAGTCTTTAAGCTTCAGATAAGTCTTTTCAAAATGAAAAGCAAAAACAAAACCCACCTTTGGCAGGACTTGAGTGCAGCCTATAGCAATGGAAATTAGAAACCTGTTCTTTATTTCATGGCTACTGCTATAGAAATTATAAAACATACTGGTGAGTCAGTCCTATGAGCCAGGGCAAGTGGAATAGGGAAACTGAGGCAGATAGCTGAATAAACTGACAGAGCAACTTACAGCAGATACAGAAAGACACCTCCCTAGAAATAACATGTAAGCCTCAGTTGTATTTCAGCTCCAGACCCAGAAAAAAGCAGCTTCAGTGACTGATGCCCTTGCCCTGACACTGACCAATCAGTGAAGACCATGGCCCGGGAGGAGCACACCTAGAAAACTAGTTAATCTCTGTTGAAACCCTGCCCTGTGACCTCTCCTAAGATTCCCACCTTTGAGAAAGAGATAAAGCTTCAAGACAAAGGACCTAGTGTATGCTCTCCCTCGGGGGAGCCCCCGCCATTCCATTTCCCCTCTTCTTCCCCCACTTTTCCCCACAGACATGCACCTGCAGCCCAGCCTCGGCTCTCCTGCTGCTTCCTCTGTGCTAAGCCCTTTCTTGTTTCATAGCCCAGCTTTAATAAGCACTCCCTCACAGTCATCTGGACTCGCACTGTGAAATTCTCCTGCACGAAGACAAGAACCCACACGCTACCCACACAAGGGCCAGGTCCCCCTTCAGGTAACATTGGTACCACATGAACCAACTACACAGGAAGTGTCTGCAGGCTCAGAGAGCAACCTTACTGAGGGGAGGGGCAAACATAACTAGACTTTTTTCAGGTTTGTGAAGACACTCTGTACTGTCATTGTCCCAGACTCCGCTTGACCTCAGGGAGGGTGCCTTAGGCCTAGATTGAGAGGAAGCCTGTGTTACTGGATTAGGCACATGAAGTCAAGTCCTCACAGTTTATGAAGCAGGACCAAGAGAAATGAAGCCCATGAAAAGTCTGATGGAACAGCCAAAGGACCATCTCAGCTTCCCTGCTCTCTGTAGTTCACCACCTCCCTTGAAAACCTATTTCTGTTTTTTAAGAGGTACTGTTCACATAGCTACTGAACCTTCCTGCTGTTTAACGAAAAGGATCACCAAATTAATGAGTGTCAATGCCAATCTCCACTTGGAAAACATTTTGTTTTGTGAAACAGCTTGACATTTACGGCAGAATCCAAGCAAACCAGCCAGTAGACATTTTTGGAGGGCCTACTGTGTGTCAGGCGTTGGCCAGGCTGCGGGGAGACTGGCTGAAGGAGACCACCAACAGAACCTGGCCATGCGGAGCAAAGCATGGATCCCGGAGGAGAGACACTGAGCAAGTAAGTGCAGTGTGATCTGGGCTCTCAGGAACGCAAACGCTTCACTAACTTAAAAGGCTGCTCCACTGTGAGAAAGGCCCATCCTTACAGAAAAAATTTTTCACTGTTGTTCATGGAGTCCTGCACTTCTGTGAAAATTCACTTGACAGTCAGTGTTAGCTAAAGGAGCAGAGTAGGCGCCAAGTCCCAGTTAGGAGAAGTGGTGGCGGCTGGCGCAGGGTAAGGAGCCCCTCTGGGAGAGGGGGTGGGACAGGGCAACAGGACTGGCGGTTCCCTGAACACGATGCGGCCCGTAGGGAGAGACTTTGAGGAGGAGGCTTGAGCAGTTGGTTGAGTGCCATTTACTGAGTGTGGGACTAAAGAGAGGTCGGGGCGTGGAGGAGCCGGGGCACATTTGGATGTACTGAGTGGTCAGCATGTGTAGATGGAAGTAAATAAATGGATACATAAGGCTGGAGGCCGGAAGAGAGATAGGAACAGGAGAGCTCAGTGTGGGAGCTGTAGGCACACAGATACTATTTGAAGCCTCGTGGTCCAGGAGACGCAGGATGTGAGAGGCAGGGTCTGGGAGAGACCCAGAGAAGTGCTGGACCATTTCGACAGCCTCCTATGTGGACGCTGGCTTCCGCACTTGTCCCCTCATGGTCTTTTCCTTAAAACCCTGCACTGGCCTCTAATTTTACTCACAGTAAAGCAAAGCCCTCATGCTGCTTGGACAATGCCACAATATCTGCTCTGCCCCCTCTTGACCCCAGGCTATCCCCTGCCCCCCCCTCCCCCGCCTCCCGCTCTGCCCTCCCACTGGGCACACTCTGATCCAGCGCTCCTCTGACCTTGCTGTGCCCCAGAGGCACCAAGTACCCTCC
>NW_006284614.1:189329-190371 GCF_000327345.1 Myotis davidii
CAGTCTCAGGACTTGCTGTTCCCTTTGCCTGAATGGTTTCTTATAGACACTCTACAGGAATGTGCTGCGCTCTCACTTCCTCAGGGCTCTGATAAACACCAGCCAATCAGTGAGGACTTCCCTGGGCATCCTCCGCTAAACTGCAGCCTTCATCCACCCCCCTTCCCCGGCCTTCTAAAGCTTGTTAACATCTGTATGATATATGTCCACTTGACATATGGTTCATCATATATAATGTGTTTGTGTTATATCCACATGTTATATACCATATTTATATTTACTACATACCAATTATCATCTGGCATATTATACATTCAAGTTTATAGTTTACCACCCCCAATGTAACTCCAAGAAGCCAGCAACTTGATTTTGTTCACTGCTCTATCTCTAGAGCCATAAAAAATTCCTGGCATGAAATATGCACTTGCCAAAATATTTATTGAATGAAAAACTCCAACATTTCATGATACCATAGAAGAGTAGAAGGGACCAAGGGCATGGGAGGAAAACAAAAAAACACAGGGTCACAGAAACCAAGGAGGAGTGTGCCATTCAAGTGACGGATGACATTTACTGCTGCTCAGCCCGGGGGGCAGACGCTGTGCGCACCACTCCCACGGGCTATTCAGTTAGACCTCCTATAGTCCTATGAGGAAAGCACTACCCTCACCTAATAAAAAACTTACATAAGTAATAAACTGACAGAGCAACTTACAGCAGATACAGAAAGACACCTCCCTAGAAATAACATGTAAGCCTCAGTTGTATTTCAGCTCCAGACCCAGAAAAAAGCAGCTTCAGTGACTGATGCCCTTGCCCTGACACTGACCAATCAGTGAAGACCATGGCCCGGGAGGAGCACACCTAGAAAACTAGTTAATCTCTGTTGAAACCCTGCCCTGTGACCTCTCCTAAGATTCCCACCTTTGAGAAAGAGATAAAGCTTCAAGACAAAGGACCTAGTGTATGCTCTCCCTCGGGGGAGCCCCCGCCATTCCATTTCCCCTCTTCTTCCCCCACTTTTCCCCACAGACATGCAACT
>NW_006284614.1:190799-191941 GCF_000327345.1 Myotis davidii
ATGACAACCCAGCCACGCTTCCAGACTCTCCCTGAAACACTTCCGAAATGAGGCCTCACTTAGGGCAAGATCACACATGACTCTGGCCATGTACCAATTCCCCTGCGATGCCCATTTCTCATGGAGACATGGAATGGCCACCTCCATTTAGAATAGGGGTGGAGAACCTTTTTTCAGCCAAGGGCCATTTGGGTATTTCTAACATCATTCGAGGGCCATACAAAATTATCAACTTAAAAATTAGCCTGCTTTAAAAAATAATTAGCCTGCTATATTTGGTTAAACATTTACTAACTAACTCCCCCCTAATGCCTTGGCAGGGCCAGACCAAATGATTGCACAGGCCTTATACGGCCCGTGGGCTGGAGGCTCCCCACCCAATTTAGAGGCACAAAAACAGAAGACAATCATTTACTTTTAATTTTTAAACCATTCAAGGCCTGCCCTTTAGTTATTCCTGTACATTATAAGTATTGAAGATGCTGGACGGGGGTGGAGGTGGGATTAAGTGTTACAGAGACCAAATGCATCTGGCATTTCACTTATGTAACATTCTGGGCTCCAAGAACCTCTGCGTGGGCATGAATCAATCCCATATCCAAGCAGATAACAGCTGAAGTCACCCTCTCAGCACAATTTCTCCGGGCATCCTCTTGTGTCTCTGCAAAATAAGGTTGGCTCTCCTTCCTCTCCTTGATCCCCAGGCCTGGGGCCCAGGCTGCTCAGTGACAGAAACACCCCAATCGCACTGTCTCCTGAACTGCTCAGGCCCCTGCGGCTGGGGCTAGGCATGAGCATGGCGGGGCTGCGGGGAGAGTAGAGTTTGGGTGCTGCATTCGAAGCTTATAAAAGGGGCGAGTCCAGTGATGTCAAGAGTAATCCTGTTGCCTCCTAAGTCTGCAAGGGAATTCTTGCCTCCAAGGCGGTATTGGTTAGGATCATGAGTATGATAATTGCAGAAAACAAAAGATAGGGCAATTCTTCTTTACTGAGGTATGGACCAGGAGATTAATATGATGAGACCGTCCACCCACTGCCTGTGGCCAGCCTTTCCCTCCTCCCTGCACAGCTCTCTCACCCTCTGTATCTTAGCCACTCTGTGTTGCTCACCATTCCCAACATCTGCCCCTCCCCCCACCCCC
>NW_006284614.1:192073-192599 GCF_000327345.1 Myotis davidii
GGAGGAGTGTGCCATTCAAGCGACGGATGACATTTACTGCTGCTCAGCCCGGGGGGCAGACGCTGTGCGCACCACTCCCACGGGCTATTCAGTTAGACCTCCTATAGTCCTATGAGGAAAGCACTACCCTCACCTAATAAAAAACTTACATAAGTAACTGTCCTTAGTTCGTGAGGATGTGTAGTAAATTCTGCTAAGAGAGGAACGAGTCCTACAAATGGCCCCTGACGATTTGCAGGGAGCCCATTAGTGACCTTAACAAAAACCTGGGCAGTGTCCAGATGGAGAAGAGAGAGGGAGAGAGGGAGGGAGAGAGAGAGAGGGAGGAAAAGAGGGAGAGAGGGAGAGAAGGAGGGAGGGAGGCAAAGAACCGAGGATGGGGAGCCAAAGCTGGCCTGTGAAGAAGAGTTGGAGAAAGGACTGGACCTGTGGTTAAAGAGAAACACGGTTTTATTTTAGGTGAAAAGGAAATAATTTGAATTTCTAAAACCCAGCCCTCTTCAGACTTTTTTTTAGCTTGTGTATA
>NW_006284614.1:194247-196666 GCF_000327345.1 Myotis davidii
CCCCCACCGCTGCCTCATCTCTGTGCTTTGGCAGGTTATGTTCCTGCAAAAATATAACCTTTATATTTGCAGGAACAAAAACATAAAGGAATGACTCCTCCTCTCTCAAATGCTCCCCCTCAAAGAAGTCTTGGTCAATTACTAGATGTAATATCTCCTTCCTCTTGCCACCAATAACGTTTTGTTTACAACAATAGTAAGTTAGAAGAGCTGGTAATAAGATTACTTATTGAGCACATCGTATGGGACAGGGATTGTGTAAGCACTTTATAAATATTATTTTATTTATTAATTCTTACAATGGCTTCCATGTGGACACGCTATTATATCCTCTTATAGATGAGCAAACAGAAGCCCAGAATGGTTAAGCACTTGAAAAGGGAAGTGGGTGCACTGGACCTGGGCCAGGCCATTTGATTCTGGAGCTCACACACTCTCCATGTTGCCTTATATTGTAACTAGAGGCTTGGTACATGAATTTGTGCACAGATGGGGTCTGGCAGGCCCGCCTGAGTGGGGCCGATCAGGGGTGGGGGGGGGCACAGGAGGTTGGCAGGCCAGCCTCACCCCAAGAACCGAGGATGGGGAGCCAAAGCTGGCCTGTGAAGAAGAGTTGGAGAAAGGACTGGACCTGTGGTTAAAGAGAAACACGGTTTTATTTTAGGTGAAAAGGAAATAATTTGAATTTCTAAAACCCAGCCCTCTTCAGAATTTTGGTTAGCTTGTGTATATGATGAATCAGCATAGATGAGGTATTTGTTTTCCCCATTTCCTGCTCCACAGAAATTCAGATTTTGCTCATAAATTTCGTTTAAAAAGTCCTCGGCTTTGCATAAAATTTGCTTCCCACATCCTACAGGACAAAGAAATCTATAGAGAAGAAGGTGTGTACTTGGACCAACATAACAAAGAAACAAAAAGATGACCTACTGCGGTTCTCTTGGGAAGATGAAAAATCAGGGCTTTAGAAAAATCAATCCACAGGCTACATTCTGTGACAACATGGAGGAGAGGCCACACACTGTGCTGCTGACTGCTCCTTCTGATTTAGCCAGTTTGTCACCTGTGCAACTCGCGCAACTTCAGTGTCAGGATGATGTTTATTGTACCTCTCTTGGTTCTGAGCACAGTCAGAGGAGGTGGAGCCAGTAAAAGTGCTTTATACACATGCAAGGTATTCCCAGTATTTCTTGTAAATAAAGATAAGCCCGACCAATTCCCATTCTAATGTGCACAGCCTGGAAGCAACCTGTTTGGATATGTGCACAGACATTTACTAACTGAATCAAGAGGGGAAAAATGTCATAATTGCTTAACAATCCCACATGGTATGTACTTAGAAACACCTGCACATTTATCTGTCATTCCTACAACTGGTGCTGCTGAAGCTGATTTTACTGGGATTCAGGTTGAGCCAGGCCTAAGCTTGAGGCACTGTCTGCTCTCTGAGAATGCTGTGACATACTTTTCTGTTTGCTCTGGACCTGACAGTGTAATAATCTGTACCCATGTCCTGCTACATAGCAATGCCAGGCATGTGCTAACCAAAGAAAAACCAGTATAGCCAGTCTGATGACAAACCAGCCACGCTTCCAGACTCTCCCTGAAACACTTCCGAAATGAGGCCTCACTTAGGGCAAGATCACACATGACTCTGGCCATGTACCAATTCCCCTGCGATGCCCATTTCTCATGGAGACATGGAATGGCCACCTCCATTTAGAATAGGGGTGGAGAACCTTTTTTCAGCCAAGGGCCATTTGGGTATTTCTAACATCATTCAAGGGCCATACAAAATTATCAACTTAAAAATTAGCCTGCTTTAAAAAATAATTAGCCTGCTATATTTGGTTAAACATTTACTAACTAACTCCCCCCTAATGCCTTGGCAGGGCCAGACCAAATGATTGCACAGGCCTTATACGGCCCGTGGGCTGGAGGCTCCCCACCCAATTTAGAGGCACAAAAACAGAAGACAATCATTTACTTTTAATTTTTAAACCATTCAAGGCCTGCCCTTTAGTTATTCCTGTACATTATAAGTATTGAAGATGCTGGACGGGGGTGGAGGTGGGATTAAGTGTTACAGAGACCAAATGCATCTGGCATTTCACTTATGTAACATTCTGGGCTCCAAGAACCTCTGCGTGGGCATGAATCAATCCCATATCCAAGCAGATAACAGCTGAAGTCACCCTCTCAGCACAATTTCTCCGGGCATCCTCTTGTGTCTCTGCAAAATAAGGTTGGCTCTCCTTCCTCTCCTTGATCCCCAGGCCTGGGGCCCAGGCTGCTCAGTGACAGAAACACCCCAATCGCACTGTCTCCTGAACTGCTCAGGCCCCTGCGGCTGGGGCTAGGCATGAGCATGGCGGGGCTGCGGGGGGAGGAGGGGTTGGGGGCTGCATTTGGAGTTTAT
>NW_006284614.1:197266-201812 GCF_000327345.1 Myotis davidii
TGTGCACAGATGGGGTCTGGCAGGCCCGCCTGAGTGGGGCCGATCAGGGGTGGGGGGGGGCACAGGAGGTTGGCAGGCCAGCCTCACCCCCAATCAGGGTGGTGGGGGGGCTGAACAGGGGCCAGGCTGGTGGGGGGTAGGGGCCACAGGAGGTTTGTGGGGGGCCAATCAGGACCTGGATCAGGCCAGTTGGCTGCCACAGTGTACATCATAGCGACTGGTAGTTCCAGTCATTCTGCTGTCTGGTCGCTTGGCTTTTATATATAGATGATTTCTGCACTTGTTGCATCTGCTGTATGTATTGGGTATCCCATTCTATTAATTCAGAGCCTGGCTCAAAGTGTGTGCCTGAATGAGAGCAAAAGTAATCTGGTGTGGTTTTACATATTTCTAGACAGACCACCGTGGTTGATTTTAATAGGCATGCTATCCCTGTCTATTCTATCTTTAATTTTGCATATATATAGGTCAACAGTAGCAATTATAAAATTATAACTGGGCTTCCAAAGTTAAGAATCCAAGACCCAGAGAAATAAGAGAAAAAGAGAAATCTGGCCCCTGAAACTTTCTTGAGGCACCGAAGGGGCCATGGGATGTAGGCAGCATTGTTCCTAGTGTCAGTGATGAGGTACCCGAGACACGAAAGAACCACCTCTGTGTGCATGAGCAAGGTATCTGAATGGCATGTCTGGGGTCCTTTCTTTGCAGGTATATAATAAACTTATATTGTGTTACCATCAATGTTTCTTCAGATTCTCTGTTTTTAGTCTCTAGAGAATAATAAATTCTACTTGTGAGAATAGGCAGTATGGTTCAAAGGTTAAAAGCAAATGGGCTTTAATGTTAAATGGACTTGGTCTGAATGAGGCCTATAGGGGAGAAAAAAGTTACCTGACAAAGACATTAATGGGAGAAAAGGACACACACTTATTTAATAAAAGTTTTACATGACACAGGAGCCTTCATAAGGAAGTGAAGACCCAAAAAGCCATGAAGCACTGAGTACTTTATACTAAATTTGATGAAGAGTGGACAAAAAAATGTGATAAGATAAAAAGGTAAGAGCTCAGGGTAGCAAACTGGAGGACACTAAGGCCTATATATTTGGATTCTTCTCAGTGTCCCTTGGTCTTTGGAGGTTAGGATGCTCCTGTCCTCTGGGTGAAAGAGGCTTATGGGATCAGGAGAGAAGAGAAGGTAGGAGTGACCTTTCTGCCTCTGCTATTTTCTCAAACCCTTTCCGCTTAAAATATTCAATATGCCGAGGTCCCATATCTTGGGATGGCATGTCCTGAACACCACCAGTCCCATCTCTGTGATTGGGATAAGTCATTTATGTCAGTACCTCAGTCTCCTGGTCTGATATTGGAGATAATATCAGCACCTTCTCATTCATAATGTGATTGGGAGGGCAGAATGGAATAAAACATATGAAGTCTTAGTACAGTGCACTTAATAAACATTAGGTCTTCTTATTCAACAACTAGAGGCCTGGGGCACAAATTCGTGCACCGGTTGGGTCCCTCAGCCTGGCCTGTGGGGATTGGGCCAAAACAGGCTCTCTGACATCCTCCAAGGGGTCCCAGATTGCAAGAGGGCGGTTCTCAGGTGATGCACCCTGGAATTGTCCTCCCTTCTCTCTGGTTCCGGGTACATCACCTGAGAACCACAGCTGCCAAGTCACTACAGCTCGGCAGCTCCTGCATTGAGTGTCTGCCCCCTGGTAGTCATTGTGTGTCATAGCTACCGGTTGGACAGTCGAATGGTCACTTAGGTGTGTGTGTGTGTGTGTGTGTATGGCTCTTATCAGTATTAAATGGTACTCTTGGCAGTCATGGTTCATAGCTCATAGGGGAACAGGTTTTTCATGTGAGAGTGTCTTCTGAAGAGTACTGATAAGTACTATTCTTTCTGCTCAACAGAGCTCACAGTGAAGCTAGACACCTGCAGCTCCAAAGCTAAAGGATGAAGAGACATACGCTGTAGAGGTATCATCTGACAATTAAAGCTGCTCAAAATATGGTGGCCTCTGAAATTATAAGTCTCCCCCCTTTCCCTATCCAACTGAAATTGCCTCCTATGGATGTTGCCTTTGGTTCAACTTAAGGCCCAAGTCCAAGATCCTAGCCAATTTAACCCAGCCACATCACATACATATGTAATCAGTCCTCAAAAGTCTGCAATAAAGGGTGTCAGGAGAGAATGCAGCTGCAAATACTGGATCTGCTCCAGGACTGGACAGTCACAGTATTTCTTTCCCTTGGCTCCAGAGACAGGAGGCAACATAGCATTTAAGATCACAAACCCTAGGGAAGACTGCTCAAGTTTCAAATCCAGCCCCTGTACTCAGTACTGTGTGATCCTGGGCAAGGTACTTAACTTCTCTGTGCCTTAATTTCTTCATCTACAAAATGGGATGTTGTAAGAATAACGCTGGTTCATATGAATGTTTTCATTATTGGATGATCATGTGGCCCAAACCAAGCCAATGACTCTCAGTCTTGGGAGGTTTGCTGGATGTGCCTCTGCCAGAGTTACTAAATTGGTAAGAATGTAAGCTGAGAACTGCCAGGGGCCACCTGTGGAGAACGTCCTCCTGAGAGAGAGGTTCCCGCTGAGGAGAGAGAGCTGAGGGATGGAGAGGACATCCAGGGTTTAATGCTATTGTTGGAGGCTGGGATCTAACCACACCTCCACATCCGTGTGGGGCTTTTCAGCCACATGGACTATTAAATCTCCCTTTTTGCTTGAGTCAGTTTCACTTGGTTTCTACCTCTTGCAAACAAAAGAATTTTGACCTAGCTTTATTGAGATCTAATTCACATACCATACAATTCACCCATTTTAAGTGTACAATTCAATGATTTTTAGTACATTCACGGAGTTATGAAACCATCACTATGATGTAGGAGTTTTGATCCAAAACTCCTCAGAGATGGCTCCGTAGGCATGGGGTGTGGGTGGTAGTGGGGACGGTATGAGCAAATCTGCTTCCAGAGTCACCCCCATTCTGAAACTACCTATGAAGTTGGAACCATTGACTTTTTAATTTGCAAGTGGCTTAAAGGCTCAACAGTTAGCTGGAAAAGGAAATGAACTGGGAGTCAGAGCTCTGGGTTTCTTTTGAGGGAAATTAGAAAATCCCTTTGTTACCTTGATACTGTACATAATTTTATAATTTTAGTCAAATCCTCTAATTTGTCATGATAAAACTGAGGAGCAGAGAGGCCAAGCCAACTGCCCAAGTTGACGGAGGCATTCAATGTGAGACACTTAAGATCATAGTTCAGTTTTCTGTTGTTAGTTTGAAGGAGTTCTTACTTGTCCTGCAGCATGTCATCCTCAAGATCCAAGTCAACCCATTAACATGATTGGAGGTTAAAAGAGTGTTTGTGATACTAATCGAATACTCATCCACTCATTCATTCATTCACTCATTCATTCCAGAAATACACTGTGATTATGGGTATTCCCCATATTTTTGTTCAATTCCAGTGTTTCTCTTCAGATAGAACTGTTCTACCTATAAACTAGAAGAAAATTAATATACTTTCCTTAAATCAGGATGTAATGGTGAATTTAAAAAATATTCTATGGTGTAGACAGCATCAGGCAGATAACAGATTGGCAAGTTTCTACATACATTTGTGCAATCATCTTGGTTTGCAGGACCAGGAGGTTTAATTACAAAGAAGTGCTGCTGGGGATAAGGGTGGATGACAGTTAAGGGGATGAATACCTGATTCTTCATCTAATAACAATGAAGTAAATTGATAATCAAACTGGAGTTTGAGAATAATTTCACTTCTAACAGCCCTTAAGGTTTCAGAGGGTTTAGCAAAAACATACAGAACAACCCTTTAGTTACTAATTGCAAATCTGTGTATCTGAGCTCAAGAGAACCCTCTATGCAGGCTTTGGAAATGTTTAGAAACACATTTCCTGGAAGGACCCGAGAGGTTTGGATCTGGGCAACGAAAGGCAATGCAGCCAGGGCAGGAAGTACTGCACTTAGCTGTATTCAAGGACAGAAAGGCATTTGCTCTACCTGGGACTTCCTGTGAAAATACATCGAGGACCCAGGGAAATCTCATCAGCAGGGATATTATTTGTGGTCATTGCTGCTTTTAAGTGTTTTTTCCTTTGTGACTAGACCAATGGTCAGCAAACTCATTAGTCAACGGAGCCAAATATCAACAGTACAATGATTGAAATTTCTTTTGAGAGCCAAATTTTTTAAACTTAAACTATATAGGTAGGTACATTGTTATTAACTTAACTAGAGGCCCAGTGCACAAAAATTTGTGCACTCGGGGGGTCCCTCAGTCCAGCCTATGCCCTCTTGCAGTCTGGGACCCCTCGGAGGATGTCCACCTGATGGCTTAGGCCCACTCACTGGGGGATTGGGCCCAAGCTGGAAGTCAGACATCCATCTGGAAGCCTGGCAGCCCTCGGGGGATGTCCACTTGCCAGTGGGGAGCAGGCCTAAGCTGCAGGTGGACATCCTTAGTGCTCCCACCACCTCTGTATTGGCAGCTGTCAGGCT
>NW_006284614.1:202606-210119 GCF_000327345.1 Myotis davidii
GAGTTGCAGCTCAGAGGCCTGCAGCAGGTGGGGAAAGGTTGGAGTCCTCCGTGACTGAAGCGAGCAAGCCTCATGTTAGTTTCAAGCTGCCTGGCTGCCGGCCGCCACCTTGGCTGGCAGTTAATTTCCATATTGCCCTGATTAGCCAATGGGAAGGGTAGCGGTCGTATGCTAATTACCATGTTTCTTTTTTATTAGATAAGATTAGGGTACTCCTAAGCTGGCGTTTGCTAAGAACGTCCTCAATCTGATTGAGGTACATTCGCTGAGGTTGACCCCTTCCAACTCTCCCATCCACACTCGTCTTGTATACTTGTTTCGTCTATCTCCTTTCGTTCATCCCCTCTATATGTCCACCCCCCACTTCTTCTAACGCCACTTTTTTAAAATAGACTCACCCAGGCCAAAAACCGACTTCTGTGCATGGGCCACGAAGTTTCAATCGCACTGTATTTGCACGCCCGCATGTGGTATTTTGTGGAAGAGCCACACTCACGGGGCCAAAGAGCCACATGTGGCTCGCGAGCCACAGTTTGCTGATGACTGCTCTAGACAAAACAAGATGAAGCCTGTAAAAGAGGCTGTTTTATTTAAATTACAAGCAAGAGGTGGTCGAATTTTTAAACTACGTTTAAGGTGAGGTCCTTGGGTGGAATTCAAGGGGAAAATAGTGAAAAAGAGAAAAAAAACTGTTCAGGATTCCACTACTCTGGTACAACTACTATGAGGACTCTGACACATTTTCATTTACTTTTCTCCTAAGTATTCATTGTATATATAGTCGCAACTGGCAAGACCCTCTTCCACAGAATTACCCTCCCTCCCAACACGTGTATTCTCAGCCTCAGGCCCGGCCTGTCACGTCCTTTATCCATCTAAGGACAGTCACTGAAGTTGGGACCTGCAGAGATGCAGGCAGGTAAGCATCATCACTGGGCTGCTACCAACACAGTGCTGACAGCCCAATGCCCAAACCCTCCCACTCTGTCCTCCAAGCCAGGGTCTGCCTCAGTGATGTCCTCTCTATCCCCAAACTTTCAACAGTTTCTCCACTTTCTGAAACCTGGTCTCCCTGAGGACACTGCTCCCGGTGAGTGCTCTCCCACTCCTGTTGTGCCCCAACCCTGCTGACCTCCACAGTCGGCCTCCTGGGCCCCCTCCATCCCCCTCCCCATATCACTGGCCTTCCTTTCTCTCTACACTTGCCCCCCCTTTCAGAGGTGCTAGCAGACATCACCCGGCTGCCCCTCTTTGCTGCAGTTGTCAATAGAACCACCTAAATTGTCACCTTCTCCCATTCCTCCAGGATTTTAGCCCCTGACTTGGTTACCTTTGCCAACATCACTCAACTATAAGTCCTGGGTGATTTATAGGAACACTGCCCCAGTGTTTCTTGACCACTTGTCCATCAAATATCTTGTTCTCCACCTGACTTCAGCTCCCCGCTCCCCCCGAGTCATACTCCAGAGCATGTCCCTGCCTCCACCATCCATTTCAATTTTTCCAACCACAGCGTGGGTACCCAGCTCACTCCCTTTAGTATACTCCCAATCTAAGAGGATCTACGATGCATTGATTCTACCATCTTTTCACTGTTATCAATATTCTCCACATCCTCACTTCTTTTTTAAAATATATCTTTGTTGATTTCAGAGAGGAAGGGAGAGGGAGAGAGAGAGATAGAAGCATCAATGAGAGAGAATCATTGATCGGCTGCCTCAAGTTCACAACCCAGGCATACACCCTGACTGGGAATCAAACCCTGACCTCCCTGTTCATAGGTCAACGCTCAACCACTGAGCCACCGTGATAGAGCTTCACTTAACTTCTTAAACAGCTTATCATCATTCACTCACTTATTCCCCAATTCCTTTGCCTCTCCTTCTCTTCATAATATTCACCCAGCAAAGCCTCTGCCTCAGTTAATCGGACTCTCCATGTAACTCCGTGTCTGCACCCATGCAGCTCAACATGGCTAGGCAAAAATAGCCATGCAGTAGTCTCATTTTAGACTCTCAGTAAGAAACCAGGATCATGATCTGGGCATCCTACAGCATCTCCCTGGTCCACTAACTCTCCCTTCCTCCTAGCAGGTTATAGTTCATATCCTCTGTCCTCAAACCTCTAACACCTCCTCCTCCCCACCCTCACTCTTGGCTCATGATCTTGCTCTCTACTTCTCTGGGGGAAAAAAAGCAAGCCTTCTGAGGAGAACTTCCCCGAGTTCCCCTCATCAGCGTGGTTACTCCTAATGTATACTCCTAGCCACAGAGCTTTCCCTATGGTTGCTCTGGATGCACTTCTGTGGCCCTAGGGCCGGCCCCTCTCATCCTGCTCCATATCCCAATCCCTTTCCTACTCAAGGGCATCGCACCAGCAAGCTCCCCTTTCCTGCAGCATCGTCTTTTCTCCTCCATGTGTTGTTTCCAAGAGCAGGCAAACATGCTGTTAGGTTCCCAGTCCTTAAAAACCTCAAAGTTAATCTGTCATTAACCCTGTAAAACTGTCTTGTCACTCCTGCTCAGAACACTTTAACAGCACCCATCTCACTCAGAGAAAGGCCGAAACCCACAGTCAGACCTCACCTAGGACTTGACCCTCTGTGTTCTAGCCAAGCTGGCGTCTCTGTCTCCACTTTTCCTAGAACCCATACCAGGCATGCTTTCTTAGGGCTTGGCACTTGCTGTTCTCTCAGACTGAATGCTCACCCCCTCCCTTCACATCCTGAATCAAAAGCCATCTTTGAGTGAGACTTTCTGCAGCTTTCCTAAGTAAAACTGCATCGCCACCACTCCGCCCCCATTCCCAAACTCCTGCTCCCATCCTTGCTATATTTTTCTTAGCACTTATAGTTTTCTAACATGCCACATAACGTACTTACTTGTTAGGTTTATTGACTGTCTCCGCAGTCGATATTCAGGGAACTAGAATATAAGCTCCGTAAGAGCAAGAATTTTTAAAATTGTTTTTTTTCTGCTGAGTGTATTCCCAGCACTGAGTCCTTGTCACATAGTAGGCGCCCAATAACTATCAGCTGCAGAAATGAATGATGAAAATCACAGACACAGACATAATGTCGTATACTTTTAAAGTTTTCACGATCATGCTTACTTATGATCCTTCTATGGCTTCTGCACTGAGGGTCTCTGAATCAAATGCATGGACCTCCCTGTGATGCTCTATCGCACACATGTCTTTGTTTTTCAAATAGAATGTGGTTTCAGAATGAGAAAAGTTAAGCTCCCAAGAGCCATCAGCAGTCCCCTGAGTCTCCTTCCTGGCTTGCATTTTGGTTTATATCAAGTCTGGTTTGGAGGGAGAAGGTCTTTGTGTCTGTCTTGGGGAGGGAGCAGAGATCTTGGGAGGACTTCAAAAAAGAATATTTGGCAACAGAAAGCAACATTCAGAGCTTAGACATAAAACCCATCAGAGTCTACGGGGGGAAGGGGGAGCTGGAGAGGAAAGGTAGAATCAGTCATGTCGCCTGAGACTGGTTCTCTGGGTCATAGGGCATTGTGGCCCAAAGCGGCTTCCACGGATCAAATGTGAAAAAAAGGTGGCATTCCACAACAGCAGTCAAGATTTTAGCCATGACTGAAAGTAAAAATAAAAACAAAACCACAACAGGAAGGAGGTTCCAAAACAATAGGGGGACAGTAGCCAGGGAGGTGGAAAGACCTGGGTTGAGGCTGAGGGTCAGCCTGGCAGGGGGTGCGGAATTCCCTCCACTCCACCTCCTCCATGTCCAGAGCCCAGCACAGAGCCAAGGCTCACAAACATCACTTTATCGAACATGCCTAACCCAGGAGCACTAACTTCTCAAGTTGAGCTGCTTCTACCTTCGCACCAGGCTTCACAGAACTGGCCTGTTTTTTTTTTTCTCTTTCCTGAACCCTCTCCCCTTCTGCTCAACCCACTGCCGGCATCATTTTCCCATTTGTTGTTTGTGTCCCCACTCCACAATGGAGCCGGCGCCTGCTACGTCAATCCCGGAGCTGCCAAACATGAATTTCCATTCAAAAACAGAGTTTCGGGGAGAAACAGACCAAGGAGGCACCGTGCAGACTCCAGCCTCCATTTATTACTCCAACTACAGGGTTCTTAGCAGGTTCTTGTTTTTTCTCCTCTGGAGGAAAGCTTGTTTCCATAGGAGGATTTCCCCCCTTTGTGTTCCTTCTTTGTTCAGTTTTAGTGTTTACTTCTGCTTTTTATCTTTGCATAACCCTTGCTGTTTCAAGAATCTGAAGAGATCCTGGGCTGGAATCCCTCACACTTCCCTGAAACCGCTCTGCCCCCTGCCATCAGCAGCGACACATTTCCCTCCTGGTCCCTTTACATCCAAGCTGTGAAGGAGGCTGGTGAATCCTGAGGACAAACCTCGGATGACCTGGTGCTTGTTGATGGGGTATTTTTCAGGTCTTCAGCCAAGATTTGTGTAACAATTAATTTGTTTCAATAGAGTTCCTGGAGAGAGGGTTCCAGTGGGTGTGGGCTATGTGTGTAACCACTGGCCTATTCAGAAGGCCAGCCAGGCTGGGGCGGTGGAGGGCCTGAGTGTAGGAGGAGGAAAGCCCACTGCTCACAGCACAGCTGTGCCCACTGAGGCCGGTGGTTGCTCCCCAGGACTAGCTCATAAAGCAGCAGGAGAATGGGGGCTGGGGATTGCTTAGAAAACACTGGAGCAGCAGAAGTGACACCGTGAGGGCACCCCCAGCAGACAACAACCTCCATGAGTGCGGGGCTCTTCTTGTTTTGTTCACTGCGTCCCCAGCACCTAGTTGTGTGCACACGTTGTGACTGGTGTTTAGTAAATATTTGTGGAATGAAAGAATGAGATACATAAGGGCAGGGCAACACAAGAATCCTCTTGAATAAAAAGGAGAGTTTTTGAAAGAGTTAAAGCTGCTGTTTTCATATTTGCTTTTATTACAAAACTAGAGGTATGGTGCACAGATTTGTGCACCAGTGGGGTCCCTTGGCCTGGCCTGCAGGATTAGGTCGAAACCGACTCTCCAACATCCCCCAACGGATCCCGGATTGTGAGAGGGCACAGGCCAGGCCGAAGGACCCCAATGGTGCATGATCGGGGAGAGACATGGGAGGGCTCCAGGGTGTGTCTGGCCCATCTCACTCAGTCCTGACTGGCTGGACCCCAGCATCAAGGTAACCTACCAGTTGGAGTGTGTGCCCCCTGGTGGTCAATGCACGTCATAGCTACTGGTTGACTGGTCGACTGTCTTCCCCCTGGTGGTCAGTGCACGTCATAGCGAGCGGTTGAGTAGCCTTAGCATATCATTAACATATTATGCTTTGATTGAACAGTCGACTGGATGGCTGGACACTTAGCATATTAGGCTTTTATTATATAGGATATTCATAATTCTGCTGAAACCTTGGGTTGGTGTGCTGGAGAATAAAACATGAGTCACTAAAGCTTTTTGGGGGCTTCAGGCAAAGACTATGGTGTCTAGTTTTGCCAAATATGATGAGATGAGAAACTGTGTGTAGAGGTGTATTATGCATGTGTATATACACCTATACATACACAGAGTTACAACTTATTGAGCACTTGCCCCAAGTCAAGGCACTAATTCTTCTAATACCCCTAAGATGTTGTGGCATTATTATTTCCATTTTATAGAGAAAAATTGAGGCTCTGAGAAGTTTTAAAAAATGACTGAATATAAGGCAAATAAAGTGATTCTTCCTTTTCCCAGTGAAAATATTTCCCCCTTACAATAATTTTAGGCTAACTTGAGTAAAAATGCTTTTATAAGTGAGTACAAAAATCTCTTTATGCACTGTTCAAAATAGGGGAACTACAAGAGGTGACTGATTTAATTTTTCCTTTGGCCAAAATAACCAATGTATTCTTAAATCATTTCTATAGGATACAGGGCTGAGGTGGGCTTATTCCTAATGTTTTTTCTGGCCAAAAGACAAATAAATTTTGGAGGATCCCTTTCTTGCCAAAAAAATCAAAACTTTATATCATCTTTGGAAGTTACAGTTACTAATCTGAATAATGCTATCCCATGGCAATTAATTAGCTTGTAGTGTTATTTCCATAGGAAATAGTAAAATTCAGAAAGTCTGAATTCTCCAAGTGGATTTCCTAGAGACAACTCTGAAAAGACAATAAATTACTAAACACAGTGTAGGATTTTGATGTGGGAATGTTTTCAGTCTTCAACTTTACCCAAGAGCTTTCCCCTCAGTGGTTTAGGGGTTAGCACCCAGCCTCCTTACTTACATCAGCAGACTCAGATGCCAGGGTTCCTTTTACCAGCAACTGCCAAAAAGGAAAACCGCAGTTTCAGGCCACAGACAAGACTTCATTTGCTGAGTCTGAATCAGACACACAGCCCCTAAATCTAAGGCTAACCTACAGAATATGGGAATAAATACATTCAAGGAAGGAATGTAAGACCTAGTATAGTATTTTTCTTCTTGGTATGTAAATAATGTGTCATAAGGTACCTACTAGTATTTACCAATTTGATTTAATATACAATATTTCAAATGTTTTCATCACCACTAAAGCTACTTTTTGAGTCAACTAACAGTTTTCCTCAGTGGAAACACACATTTAATTGAAACAGTGCCTTTTCCCGCCCTGCTTTTTAAATAGCTGCGT
This sequence comes from Myotis davidii, assembly GCF_000327345.1. NCBI lineage: Eukaryota > Metazoa > Chordata > Mammalia > Chiroptera > Vespertilionidae > Myotis > Myotis davidii. The sequence continues at coordinate 209,244 of NW_006284614.1, forward strand.
GTTACCACAGAATACAACTACCAATTTTCAAAACTCAACCCTGGATTGTTTCCAAATGCTCTACATTAAAAGGGCACTGAAATGAACATCTTTATGGATAAACATGTACATGTGTTCTTAAATCATTTCTATAGGATACAGGGCTAAGGTGTGCTTATTCCTAAGGTTTTTTCTGCATATTGATAAACTCTCCAGAAAGACTCTATCTTTGTATACTCTGCAGTAAACGTTGCATTGTGTGTTTTCCTGGTATTATCATTGCTACACTAGAGGCCCAGTGCACAAAATTCGTGCATGGGAGGGGGTCCCTCTGCCTGGCTGGCAATCGGGGCCATTCGGGGCTGGTGGCCACGGAGGGACCGCAGGAAGGCTCCAGGGCATGTCTGGCCCCGTCTCACCGAGTCCCAATTGGCCAGACCCCAGCAGGAAGATAACCTACCGAATGAAGCATCTGTCCCTGGTGGTCAGTGCACATCATAGCAACCTGTTGGTCAACCGCTCAGTTGGACACTTAGCATATTAGGCTTTTATATATATAGATTGTAACTCACAGTGTGGAATGCTCGGCATGCACTTTCCCTCCAGCCCCTGGTCTTGGAGACCTCATGTCCTTCCAAAGCTCTGCTCACCCTCTTCAGCTGCCACATGAAGTAAATTGCATTGTGTGCATGGAAACCCTTTGCAGGCTCCATGGGTGTGTCTTTACTTCTCTGCAGTTCCGATTACCCCAACATAAGGAGAGACACTCTCATTATCAGGTAACACCATTGTGGTAAGACCCCTGCTCAGCCTACTGCAGCAGTTTTAAATAGGCCATGGGTCACCCTAGATCAGTGGTTGGCAAACTGTGGTTTGCGAGCCACATGAGGCTCTTTG
>NW_006284614.1:210150-217266 GCF_000327345.1 Myotis davidii
TCTCTCTCATTGATGTTTCTATCTCTCTCTCCCTCTGCCTTCCTCTCTGAAATCAATAAAAATATATTAACAAAAATAAAAATAAATAGGCCATGAATCAAACGATGCTGCTGTCCAACCATCCAGTCCCCTCACACCCTCTTTTGTCTTTGCGCCCCTGCCCCTCCCCCCCCCCACATATATACTCTGCTGGGGTCTGTAAAACGGGGTCAGGATTTCTACTTCAACCAAGGGTGACACTTCTCTGTCCCCATCTCTGTCCCCAGTCCTGTGGGGTCTCTCCCTCCCTCCCCTCCATCTAATTTGGTGGACCCTGCTCTGCCCCCTCCTCCTATGACCTCCTGTCTGCAGTCTCTCTCTTTCTCCTCTGGGGGTGGAGCTCCTCAAAGGTTATGCAGGGTGGGGCGGGGCTGTGTGAGCCCAGGCGGGGCCTCGGAGGAGAGCTGGGGTGACAGGTCATGGGGAGGAAGAAGGAGGGACGTGGAGCCTGTCCTATGGGAGAGGCATCAGGCTCCTCAGCTGACCCCACCCAGCAGCTTATCTAGGCCCCTGAGCAGCTATCACCCTCTGCCCCTTGCTGCCTCCTACTTCCATTTAAGTTTTGGACTCAGTTTCTCCGACTCAGCCTTGCCCCCGTCTCTGCTGTGTCCCTGGGAGCCCTTGGTTTCAGGCAGGCGCGCCAGGCCTGGCCCCCTGTAATGGTGCAATCCACTCTCCTCGAGTAGTTAGTGAAACTTAACAAATAAAAAGAAGCAGCTCTGAAGATTATAAATTGCACACTGAGAATGCCACAGGCTGCGCAGTCCACAGCTCTCCGACCACATGCAGCAGCCTCCCACACCACCCCATCCCTCCTGGCTCCCACATCCATCTGGGGTTCAGGACAAACCCTGGGAGCTTCCTGATGGCTCTCATCTCACACCTCACTTTCCAGTCCAGCCCATCAGCGCCCACAGCAAGCTAACTTATCAGTTGGAGCATCTGCCCCCTGGTGGTCAGTGCACATCATAGCAACTGATTCAGTGGTTGAACTCCCAGCGGAACTCTGGTCAAACAGACAATTTGCATATTAGGCTTTTATTATATAGGACTAGAGGCCCTGTGCACAAAAATCTGTGCACTCAGCAGGGGGTGGGGGGATCCTTCAGCCTGGCCTGTGCCCTCTCGCAGTCTGGGACCCCTCGGGAGATGTCCACCTGATGGCTTAGGCCCGCTCCCCAGGGGAACAGGCCTAAGCTGGCAGTCAGACATCTCTCTGGCAGCCTGGGAGCCCTTGGGGGATGTCCACTTGCTAGTGGGGATCAGGCCTAAGCTACAGTCAAACATCCTTAGTGCTGCTGAGGAGGTGGGAGAGGCTCCCGCCACCACCGCTGTGCTGGCAGCCGTCAGCCTGGCTTGTGGCTGAGCAGAGCTCCCCCTATGGGAGCACACTGACCACCAGGGGGCAGCTCCTTCACTGAGTGTCTGCCCCCTGGTGGTCAGTGTGTGTCTAGTGACCAGTCATTCCCAATCATTTTGCTGTTAAGGTCAATTTGCATACTACCCTTTTATTATATAGGATTTGCCTGGGCTTGGCTACACTACTCAACACACTACAAAAAATATTTCTTTAAACTGAATAATTTTTATATAGTTATATAGTATATCATATTAAAATGTAGAGAATTTTTATTTATTTATTTATTTATTTATTTATTTAAAAATATATTTTATTGATTTTTCACAGAGAGGAAGGGAGAGAGATAGAGAGTTAGAAACATCGATGAGCGAGAAACATGGATCAGCTGCCTCCTGCACATCTCCCACCGGGGATGTGCCCGCAACCCAGGTACATGCCCTTGACCGGAATCGAACCCGGGACCTTTCAGTCTGCAGGCCGGCGCTCTATCCGCTGAGCCAAACCGGTTTTGGCAAAATGTAGAGAATTTTAAGATACCCCAGGTTTCATTGTTATTCTCCCAAATCAGTACCCACTCTGGCACAGGGGTAATCATTTTTTTTCTTTTACTTTTATCACCACCAATTAATTTTATTGTCCCTGAACTTCATACAGTTATTATTTTGTGTCTAGCTTCTTTTACTAACACATGTGTGTACACCCAAGAGTAAAACGCTATTCATGAGAGGTAGCTACAGGGCTTTTGTGGAAATGGCCAGTTTTTCAAAATGGTTGAACTGATTTGCATCCCATGAGCCTGTGAGAGCTGCAGTTAATCTTCATGGTTACTGATGTACTGTCTAAACCTTAAGAAACTTGATCAGTGTGTCATGATGGAGTCTTTACATGTTTAATGTATGTTTCGTCATTTATACTGGGTTTCACTTGTTGTACACAGAGCACAATAACAAAGGATGTTTAGATAGTTGATTCAAGTGGTCATTCTTGGTAGAATTGTCCCAATTATTACCCTGGTCAGCACATCTGAGACCTTTAAAATGCAAAAAGGTCAGAGAAAAACCCCTATGGACTTTCAATGCAAGTGATTTACCTCCAATACAAACCTCTAAAACCTGATAGTCCACAATTTGCCACAGAATCAACAATCAAAACTTATGGGCACTTTTATCTCAAATCTAATTTAAGAGATTTATATCTAATTATCAATCCATATGATACACATCATAATACTTCTCATCTCATGACAAATCTCAAGGAATGTCTAGATTTTGACTAGTGGAAGCATTACATGTCCTGAGAAGCACATATTATCATGTTCATTTTATAAAAAGTGAACTGAGATTTTTAAAAATTAATCTTTATTGTTGAGATTACAGATGTCCCTCTTTTTCCCTCCGTAGCTCCCCTCCATCTGGTTCTCACCCTGCCCCAGGCCCTCACCACCTTATTGTCTGTGTCCATAGGTAATGCATACATGCATATAAGATCTTTGTCTAATCTCTTCCCATCCCACCCCCCACACCCCCTTCCCTCTGAGAATTGTTAGTCTGTTCCATTTCCATGCCCCTCATTCTATTCCATTCACCAGTTTATTCTGTTCATCAGATTTTCTTTCGTTTAATTTTTTCGATTCAATTGTTGATAGATATGCATTTGTTGCCACTTTGTTTTTCATATTTTTTATCTTTACCTTTTTCTTCTTTGGTGGTGATGAACTCCTTTAGCTTTTTCTTATCTGTGAAGCTCTTTATCTGACCTTCAATTCTAAATGCTAGCTTTGCTGGATAGAGTAATCTTGGTTGTAGGTTCTTGCTATTCATCACTTTGAATATTTCTTGCCACTCCCTTCTGGCCTGCATAGTTTCTGTTGAGAAATCAGCTGACAGTTGTATGGGCACTCCCTTGTAGGTAACTAACTGCTTTTGTCTTGCTGACTTTAAGATTCTTTGACTTTTGCCCTTGGCATTTTAATTATGATGTGTCTCCATGTGGTCCTCTTTGGATTCCTCTTGTTTGGGGTTCTCTGAGCTTCCTGTACTTGTAAGTCTTTTTCTTTCACCAGGTAAGGGAAGTTTTCCATCATTATTCTTCAAATAGATTTTCAATATCTTTCTTTCTCTCTTCTTCTGGCATCCCCATAATTCAGCTGTTGGTACACTTGAAGTTGTCTCAGAGGCTCCTTACACTATCTTCATATTTTTTTTAATTCTTTTTTCTTTTTGCTCTTCTGGTTGGATGTTTTTTGCTTTCTCATATTTCAAATCATTGATTTGCTTCTCAGGATCCTCTAGAGTTTACTATTGAATCCCTGTATACTATTCTTTATTTAAGTCAGTGTATGCTTAATTTTTGACTGGTCCTTTTCAATCTTGGCATTCTCACTAAGATCCTTGAAAGTCTCACTAAGTCCCTTGGAGGTTTCTAGGAGATTCTTGAGTAACCTTATAACTGTGGTTTTGAACTCTATATCTGTTTACTTTCTTCCATTTCTTTCATTTGTGACATGTTTCTTTGTCTCCACATTTTGGCTGCTTCCCTGTGTTTGTTTCTATGTATTGGGTAGCTACTAAGTCTCCTTGAGTTGATAGAGTGGCTTTGTGTAGCAGGTGTCCTATAGGGCCCAGTGGCTCAGCCTCCCCAATCACCTGAGTTGACACCTAGGTGCAACCCTGTGTGGGCTGTGTGCACAATCTTGTAGTTGAGCATTGGTTGCTGTTGGTGTCACTGGGAGGAACTGACCTCCAGGCCAACTGGCTGTGGGGACCAGCTGCAACTACAGTGGGAGAGCTGCTGTGCAGGAGACACCCTTATGGAGCAGAACTTGCTTCAGTGGGACCTTTGTGCTCACTGAGTCTGCCCCTTGAGTGTGTCACTTACGGATATAAAGAGTTGTAATCTGGTATGGTCTCACACTGACCACTGGGTACACTGACTCTTGGATCTCCAGGGAGGTGCAAAGTCAGCGACTGTCTGGGGCCACCCAGCAGGAGGTACAGAGAGATCTGCAGATTCTTCCTCTTTGTATTAGGTTTGGAAGTGCCCAGACAAGGCCCAGCTGTGAAGCAAGGCAGTCTGGTCCTGGGTCTTGGGACTTTTATTGATAGGTTTGGGGCTCCCTGACCCAGCTGCAGCTTGTTCATAGGTGTTTAGCTTGAGAAAGGACAGGCCATTCATATGCAAAAGCCGTTGCCCACAGCTTGGGTGGGGCTGTAAATTGGGTGGGGTGGGGTCTCAGGGAATCACCAGGGCAGAGCAAACAAAAATGGCTGCCAGTCAGCCCTGCACCTGGGAGGTCCCAGCAGGGGAACAATGACCACTGTGAGCACCTTCATCTGGAAGAAAGCCACCCCTGAGTTCCTGCCCCAATGCCAGACAGTCCAATTTCTCCCTGTTATCTGTCTGGGTCCCCCAGAGCCTCACTTGGCACTAGAGTTCAGAGGAAATGGGAGCTTGTAAGTTTAGTTTGTGATGCTGGCCTTTTAAGAGGAGCAGCTGGGTCTCCAGCAGACTGTGTTGCTCAGCCCCAATTCACACTGGTTTTTACAGCCCATAGTTCTTACTGCCCATTCTTTCCCCAGCTCTGGAACCCTGGGCTGGGTGCCTGGTGTTGGGCTGGGACCCCTTGCTCCTCCAGGCAGCCTCAGCAGAGGCGATCTTCCTCTAGATTAAAAGAGCAGCACACATGGGTGCTGTTCCACATCTCCACACCTCCTACCAGTCTCAGTATGCTTTCTTCTTTACTTCTCTAGTTGTAGGATTTCCATTCAGCTAGCTTTCCAACGGTTCTGGTTGTTCTGTATTTTAATTATAATTTTGATGTGGTTGTGGGAGGCAGTGAGTACAGGTATTTGTCTACACCACCATCTTGGTTTTCCTCTCTGAACTGAGATTTTTTTAAAGAGGTATGGTTAACAAGAGTGAATCAGCCTCAAAGGCTATGCATGGGAGTACCAATCCCATTCTTTGTCCTCCAACTAAATCATTGCCGAGATTTTACCTACTTTATGTGCACTTATAAAAAGTAATTTGTAATTGTCTACTTGGTGGGTCTAGCCATCTGTTTAAACAGCTGGGCCCAAGAGTATTTGAATCTGCACAAATACAAAGACCTGTGAGAAACTGAACCTGCAATCTGCCTCACCATTTCCCAGCCATGCTGAGGGAGAACAGTAGGGCTGACTACCTGCCACCTGCCTCTCAGAATCTCCTCTACCTTCTCTGGGAGCCCAACCTACAGGGGCTGCATCCAGGGCCTCCAGCTTGACCCTCCCCTGGGGAACAATGGCAAGGAGAGGGAGAGAGGGAGTGAGGGTAGGGTATTCATTCCCCCAGTTTCTTCCTCTCTGGCTCACTGTGGGCAGGCTGCATCTTTTCTCTGGTCTGGTCAGGCAGCCCCTCCTCTTCAGGTCCAGGGCTGGTACCTGGCCTTCCATTACCAGCCTGAAGTAGCCCTGCACTACCTCCTGCGTTTTCTCCACCTTTGTAAGGAGTTTCTTTATGCCTGCTCTTTAAATTACCTGATTTGTGTGCATCACTTATTTCCTGTTTAGGGTCTAGTTCAGCGGTTCTCAACCTGTGGGTCGAGACCCCTTTGGGGGTTGAACAACCCTTTCACAGGGGTCGCCTAAGACCATTGGAAAACACATATATAATTACATATTGTTTTTGTGATTAATCACTATGCTTTAATTATGTTCAATTTGTAACAATGAATTTGGGGGTCACCACAACAAGAGGAACTGTATTAAAGGGTCATGGCATTAGGAAGGTTGAGAACCACTGGTCTAGTTGCTATTGTAATATTGTTAAAGGCTCAAGCCCAAGACTTCATAATAATTAAATATTTGTTGAATGAATGAAAGCTATCTATGGTCTATAAGAGCCTAAGTACCACTCCTTTAGGAAATTTACAGAGAATAAAGATGGACAAAAAGAAGAAAATAAATAACCTTAGTGTATATTAGCCTAAGATAGGTACTAGTGTAACAAATTGTAGGTAAAATGGGAAAAGAGAGTATTCTGAATTAGTTTAACACAGCATTTAAAAAGAAATATGGGGAGAAACCAAAATGGCAGCATAGGTAAACACCTGAAATTGCTGCCTCACACAACCACTTCAAAAATACAACTAAAAGACAAAATGGACATCATCCAGAACCACAGGAAGGCTGGCTGAATGGAAATTCTACAACTAGAAGGAAAGAGAAAAGCATACCGAGACTCAGAGGAGGTGTGGAAGTAAAGAGCAGAGGTACAGAGGCGCACGCAGAAAGGGCTGGCAACTGAGGATGTGGTTGTCTTTTTCAATCAGGAGGGAGTCACAAGCTCCTGACTGCTCTGAACTCCAATTCCGGGTGAGTCTCTGGGGACCCAGACTCATACAGGGAGACACTAGATTGTCTAGCATTGGGCAGAACTCAAGGGCGGCTTTCTCTCAAACTGAGGATGGTGGTCTTTTTCAATCAGGAGGGAGTCACAAGCTCCTGACTGCTCTGAACTCCAATTCCGGGTGAGTCTCTGGGGACCCAGACTCATACAGGGAGACACTAGATTGTCTAGCATTGGGCAGAACTCAAGAGCGCGTTTCTCTCAGAGGTGCTTGCAGCAATTACCATGGGTCACTGAGACACAGGGCCTCTTAGGGCAGGGCTGAGGAGCAGCCATAGCTGCTTGCTCCACCTTGTTGATTCCCTGAGACCACACCACACCCTACCACA
>NW_006284614.1:218117-252515 GCF_000327345.1 Myotis davidii
GATGATTTCTCAACAGAAACTCTGCAGGCCAGAAGGGAGTGGCAAGAGATATTCAAAGTGATGAATGCCAAGAACCTACAACCAAGATTACTTAACCAGCAAAGCTATCATTCAGAATTGAAGGGCAGATAAAGAGCTTCACAGATAAGGAAAAGCTAAAGGAATTCATCACCACCAAACCAGTATTATACGAAATGCTGAAAGGTATCCTTTAAGAAGAGGAAGAAGAAGAAAAATGTAAAGATAAAAATTATGAACAACAAATACATATCTATCAACAAGTGAATCTAAAAATCAAGTGAATAAATAATCTGATGAACAGAATAAACTGGTGAATATAATAGAATCAGGGGCATAGAAAGGGAGTGGACTGACAATTCCCGGGGGGCGGGGGAAGGCGTGTGGGGGGTGCGGGAAGAGACTGGAAAAAAATCATACACCTATGGATGAGGACAGTGGGGGCGGGTAAGGGCAGAAGGTGGGGTGTGTCAGGATGGAGGGGAGCTATGGGGGGAAAAAGAGGAACAACTGTAATAATCTGAAGATTTAATAAAAAAAGAAATATATTGCTTTCAAGCATCTTTCTAGACTCACAGTCTGAGCAGTGGTTCTCAACCTTGGCTGCCCATTAGAATCACCTGGGAATCTTTTTAAAATCCTGATTTCTGGGCCTCATCCTCTAGAAATTCTGTTTCTTTGTTACTAATGTTGTGGCCATACCCCATAACAAAGAAACAGAATTTCTGGAGGATGAGGCCCAGAAATAAGGATTTAAAAAAGATTCCCAGGTGATTCTAGTGTGCAGCCAAGGTTGAGAACCACTGGTCTAGAGTCAGTCTACATAAGAGATAACACAAGCAGATATTCTAATGGATGTACTTTAATAATCAGATGAAAATAATTTATAATTAGCAACATCATTTGCCTTAAACTGTTTACAATTTAGGTTGATTTAAAAAATCTCTTATTTTCAGAGTGAGCAAATTGGACCTTCAACCCAAAGTCTGAGTGGACAAGTGTGAATGAATGAGATCTTGAATTATTTGAACATGAGCCCCAAGGGCTATCACTTTCCCACTGAAACCTAACACAGCCCAGTATAGAGACTTTTTGTGTGTTTTCTCCTTTTGACCCTATTACCTTTTCTATTATAAAAAGCATGTATACTTATTCTAAAAAATTCCCAAAATACTTAAGTTTAGTCAGTAGAAAGTGGAAAGCAAGCCACTTCCTCTTTCCTCAATCAGTCACTGTGGCTTGTGGACTAATCCAGCCCGTAGCCTGTTTAAGCACAGCCTATGAGCTAAGCATTAGTTTTACATTTTTAAATAATTATAAAAAAATCAAAAGAATATTTTGTGACACATGAGAGTTATATGAAATTGTTTTCAATGTCTATAAATAAAGTTTTATTGGCACAAAGCCATACCCATTTGTTTGTGGCTGCTTCCACACCAGAGTTGCATTGTTGAGTGGTACCCCTGGTCTAACAGAATAGATGCTGTGACCCTTTCTGAAAAACACCTCTCTTTCTAACTCATTATCTTAAGCATCCATCTACATATCAGACAAATTACTTGACACCAAACCTCCTTTTGACGGACAATCCTCTTTTTCCAATCAATTATATTTGCTGCCATCTTACGTTTCATAAACCCATCAACTCTCTAATAGGTATTTCACCACCAGCTCTTTCATGGCCAGCCATGCATTCAAAGGTATTTCTTCCCCTCCTCACTCATCTTGCAGTGAAGGAATACTGAGTTCAGGGAGTACAAATTGGAAAGGGCTCAGGAGAAATGGGAGCGAAGGTCCTGTGACTTCCCTTTTTTGGTAGCACACAACCCTGGTAAGCAATCCCTCTCCCACTTGGCTGGTCAGGTCTGGTGGAACATACCCTATGTAATTGTGCTGTGTGGTTGGGAAACTATTTGCCAAGCAAATGTCTTGAGTGAGTGGGCAGTGTCAAATAAAAATGTTATTAGATTTTAGTCTTCTGCCCTTTAGCTAATGTGAGGAACAAACTTTAGACTGTGCAGTTTATACACCTAATTTCCAGTGACTCACCAAGTCATATAAATCGGATTTTACATTAATTTAGTTTCTGCAATTATTTTGATGGCACTTTGTTGACATTTTAATAGCAAATGTGTTTTTTTTCTTTAAAGGTTCCAATTTAGTCAGTAAATCTGTACTCATGTAGGTGGTCTTTGATTTTTGCTTTAGTGAGAATAATGAAAAAAAAAACAGCTATGCAAAAATGATTTCTGGGATGATTTTCAGGGATGGCTTGAATTAAGAGTTGAGTTTTTCTCTAGAGGGAATTTTCTGTAATAGCACTAATATTTTAAAAGGTAAAACTTTTTTGACTTGGACCTTATATTTTATTTGAGTTTTTCTTTGTTAGGCAAAGTTGGCAGGTGTTCCAGTTACCTACTGCTACATAACACACCCTGCCAACTTTTAATGGCTTAAAACAATAACCATCTTTTGTTTTGCTCATGAGATCTGCAATTCTGGCAATGTTTAGTGTGGGGCAGCTCATCTCTGCTCAACTGAGGCTGGAGGGCCCACTGGCAAGATGGCTCACTCCCATGGCAAGTTGGTGCTGGCTGCAGGCTGGGAGCTCAGCATCCTTATTTCCTTTCCTGGTGGGCTTTTCCATAGGGGCCCTTGGGCTTCCTCACAGCATGACAACTGGGTTCTAAGAGTTGGTATTCAAACAAGCCAAGGCAGATGCTACGAGTCTTCTTGTAGTTCACCTCATATGTCACAGGGCATCATTTCATTTCCACTGCATCCCACCAATTAAGCAAATCATTGAGACCAACTCAAATTCAAGGGGAGGGGAATGCCATCCACATCTCAATAGGAGGAGTTGCAAAGAATTTATGGCCATCTTTAATCTACCACAGCACATCAAAGAAACAACGTACATGTGTCTCTGAAAATCATGTTGTTGATATTAAAATGGCAGCAAAGAGAAGCCAAGAATAGAATTAGAGTATGCCATGACTGAACCAGCTCTCCTCAGAGGAAGTAAGCCATAGATGTGAAGAGCACAGGCTGCTGGTGTGACTCCTAAACATAATGTCCTATACCAGCTCCCTGACCATGGACAAAATTGCTTGAACTTTCCATGGCCCCATATCATCTATAAAATGTGAGTACGGTTTGTCTGAGGGAAATCAAGGTTCTGTCTTTTAAATAACTTTAAAACATTAAAAATCTAACAAATAACATAAGGACAGAAAAACACAAAATAATAAGTGCTCTATGAATTTTCACAAATTGAACACACTCATCTGACCAAAACAAGGAAAAGTGACAGGACTGGGGAAACAATAGGGATAGGGACTTTGGCCAAGATGAGGGCGCGGAGAAAGCAGACCCGTGGCTCCTGCCAGTGTTTGCCATGTGGAGATAAAGGTGGAGTGTGTGCCCCTGTCTGGGACTCTACGGAAAGGTTTGGAATGATGACAAGGGGATGGAAAAATGAAAGGGGACAGAACAAAAAGGGATGTCAGCATAACTGAGGTGGACATTTTCGCCGTAGCTAAGCATGGCAGGGATAATGAATATAGACTTAACTGGGCTCAACATTCTGGAAGGAAGCCTGGTCTGAAGGTGTCCTTGCACAGGAAGGAGGCTTCCTGATGTTGGGAAAGATTCACAGACGAACCTACCACAAAGCCAAGTGCTCACCTTTCACACTGCCGCCTATTTTAATCACTAAAGTATCTTAAAGAGCTCCCCTCCCATGACCAATTGTCCCAAATCTTTCTCTCCCACTCCTTTACACAGAGAGAGACTTGCTTCTTCTACTTTCCTCACTGTCTTACCTTGCTTTTCTGTATATTGACCTTTGTATGGAGTTCCTAAGGTTCTCTCTTATAGCACACACACCCTATTGGAAAATTTCGGCACTTCAAATGCTTTTTGGAAAGAGGTAGAAACAAATGAAAACGAAATCCTATTCACTACTCTGTCTATGAAATTTGAGGCATTTGGTAGAACTCTTCAAATAATCTCAAGGCCTCCTCAGCTGGCCATGGAGCATGGTTTAAGCAGTGGCTAATGGAATTCTGAGTGGGGGTGGGAGGAGGGGAAATCGGGGATCATTAGCAACTAACTGCACAACTGGCAGGTCTAGGGAATGGCTGCCCACGGGGTGCAGCTGGTAAGAGCAACATCAGAAATATTTCTGCTTTATTCAGTAATATTTAGATCAAATTACCATCTGAACATTATATACAGGGTGGGGCAATAGTAGGTTTACAGTTGTTCATATGGAACATAATACAATAATGAATAAATAATACAAGGATAAATTCTGTGTTTCGCATACTCACAACTTAAATCCACTTTTGCCCCACCCTGTATATTTCTGCAACTGACTAAGTGAAACAGTGCACAATGTGCATTTGAAGCTTAGTTGCCTGGCAAAGACTAGGTGATCTGTAAACCTCCCCCACTTTTCCTCTCTTCTATTGCTCTGTCAGGCTGTGTATGATTACATGAAGCTTTATGTATCTAAGAGTCCTGCAGGTTACCATCAGCTCTTTTTCTCAAGCTCTGCGTCCTGACTGATCTGAACTACACGGCTGCCATTGTTTGCTTTCTTTTTAATCCTCACCTGAGGATATGTTTTTTAAATTGATTTTTAGAGAGTGGGGGAGGGGGAGAGAGAGAGAGAAACATCAATGTGAGAAACATTGATTGGTTGCTTCCCATATGGACCATGACCAAGGATCAAACCTGTAATCTTTTGGTGTAGACTAGAGGATGACACTCCAACCAACTGTGCCACCTGGCTAGGGTTACAATGATTTTCTACTGACCAGGGAAGAAAGATGATTTTGAATCATTTCATTCATGTGTGTAAGAGCTCTTGAGTGTTTTTGGAAATGCAACATGTCTTATAAATCATCATTACCTTTACCAGTATACTGGTAAAGCTGGTTTTCCATGTATGTGAACTTTTTTTATGGTCAGCACACATTCTACAGAGAGATCTAGGAACTTTAAATACATCTGAAAGATGTAGATATAGATTAATAAAATCAAAGTGAAGAAAGAGTTTTCCCTTAAATCTCATTTTTTTTCACTCTGTATCCTTTCGTGCTTTGTACCAAGCCTTGCCTTGAATATTTTAGGTAGTATAGTATGAAATACAAACAAGGAATGAGCCCTAGCTGGTTTGGCTCACCGGATAGAGTATCGGCCTGTGGACTGAAGGGTCCCAGGTTCTATTCTGGCCAAGGGCATGTACCTTGGTTGCAGGCACATCCCCAGTAGGGGGTGTGCAAGAGGCAGCTGATTGATGGTTTTGTCTCATCGATGTTTCTAATTCTCTATCCCTTTCCCTTCTCTCTGTAAAAAATCAATAAAATATATTAAAAACAACAACAAGGAATGATAACTATGTATTGGCTTCCCTTTGGTTAAGACAACTCTAGATTCTTAACACTTTGAATAAAAGCCCTCACTCAAAAATTGAGGATGGCTATTAACTTTCACTTAAGAAAGTTATTTTTTAGGAGGAGAATATGGGTGGTGATGGGAACACCTTTAAGGCTCTACAAATAATAGTAACTTATGAGACAAGGGCAGTTTACACCACTCAGAATTTAGCACTGAGAGTCTACACTTGGGTTTAGGTTTTAAAATATTTTTAGGACAGTCTCCTAGAAGTGGAATTACTGGAATAAAGACTATTACTCATTTTAAAGCTTGGAATATGGATTTCAAATTTCTCTCCCCAAAGATCATTTTGATTTTTATTCCCACCATAGCCATGCCAGCACAAGAACCTCTATTCCTTTACTATCTTTACCAACTCACTGACATTGTTTAGTTGTGAGATTTAAAAATATATATTTTTTGTATTAATTCCAGAGAGGAAGAGAGGGAGAGATAAAAACATCAATGATGAGATGTTTGGCTGCCTCCTGCATGCCCCACACTGGGGTTGGAGCCCACAACCCAGGCATGTGCCCCGACAGGGAAATGAACCATGGCCGACACTCAACCACTGAGCCACACTGGCCAGGCAGTTGTGAGATTTTTTCCCATACATTTATTGCCATCTGAATCTCTTCTGTTGTGAACTGCTTGTTCATGACCTGTGCAGGTGTGGGGTCTTTTTGACTATGGTTTTATCATGTGCACTGTTAGTGTACAGCCAACATCACAGGCCTCCAGAGGACTTTGTGCACTTTTGAAGCAATTCTGGCTGCAAAATATAAATAGGATGAGACAGAAAAAGGAATGACTCAAACAAAGCTCTAGTGTTGTCAGAAGCAAACAGCACATTCTCTTGAGTGTGGGTCAACACAACTAGCACTTCATGCTGAAGACAAAGAGCTGGCTCTGGCTGCTGAGTCACTTAAAGAAATAATGTTCCACTTGGCAATAGGACTTTAATGCCTTTTGCAAATGAAGAAGGGTTTATAGCTACCCCAAGCTCCAAGCAATGTTTTATGACAACGGGGTGAATATATCCACATAGTTTTTATGAGGTTATGACTTAAGATTCCCATGGTAAAATGTAAATATTGTTAAGTTGAAAATGCATTTAATGTCACACACTAGAGCCCGGGTTGTTTACCCTTGTGATCGCGTGGCTGGTTGGGAGCTGTGTGGCTATCCAGCATGATAGAATATTCTACCGCATGCCGCTGGTCCAGGAAAACATCAAAATTCAAAATGTAAAGTATGGTTTCTACTGAATGCATACTGTTTTTGTAGCATTGTGAGGTTGAAAATCCTAAGACAAATCCTCTGTACATATATATGATATATATATGTGATATATGATATATGATATATGATATATATCAGGACTTAAATGTCAAATACTGTAGGGATGGAGATTTTTAATAAAATGTCTGAAATCCAAAAGTCCTTTCTGAGTATTTCGCTGCTTTAAGTGTTAACTGGTACCTCATATTCATGGGTGTGTCCCTGATATCCCAAGTTCATCCTTTCCTATTTCAGGCCTGATCTGCCTCCTATATTCATAATTCCTGCTCAATGGCGTGTCATCTTCCAAGGTACTCAGAGTGGCTAAAGACTTTGACAGTCTTTCTCTCTCCTTCTTCTTTGCCCTATACACCTAATCACCAAATCCTGGAGATCCTTCTCTTAGTATTCTTTCAAAATAAATAAACTATTAATTTTAGAATAGCAAAATTGTAATGATAATACAGAATTCCTGTATTCTCCTGACCTAGATCCCCCCAATGTTAACACCTTACACTGCCATGGTACACCTGTCACAACCAAGGAACCAACACTGACCCAATACTATGACTAACCTCCACGCTTTATTCAGATGTCGCTCATTTCCTCTATGGCCCCTTTTCTGACGAGGACCCCATCTCCAGGCTACACTGAGTCCTCGTGTCTCCTTAGTCTCCTCTGATCTGGGACAGTTTCTCACATTTTCCTGGTTTCTGATGACCTGCACAGTTTTGAGGAGGGATCCTGGTCAGGTATTTTTCAGAACTTGGGTTTGTCTGATGTTTTTCTCATGTTTAGACTGGGGTGATTGGGTTTTTTTGTTTGTTTGTTTTCGGAGGATGATTATAGAGGCAAAGTACCATTTTCATTGCAAATATCAAGGGTACATGCTGTCAACGCGACTTTCCACTGACTGCCTGGCTGAGGTAGTTGTTTGCCAAATTTCTCCATATTAAGTTACCCCCTCTACTCCTGCCCCTTCCATACTCATTTTGCAGATGAGGAAAGTGAGGTTGGAAGCTAAATGACTAAATCAAGGCTGAAAGGTAGTAAGCTGCAATTGGAATGTAAGGCTTTTCGCTCCTAGTTCTGCCGTTCTTTCACAGGGTTCAGCAAACGGTGATGGTTTGTGGGCCACCTCCTACCCACTGCCTGTTTTCATAAGCTAGACACGGTTTTTCATATTTTCAAAAGGTAAAAAAAGTAAAAGAATAATATTTTATGACAGGTAATACATGAAATTCAAGCTTCAGTGTCCATGAATGAAGTTGACTGGAACACAGTCATGCTCTAGCCACTTTTATGATACATCAGCCAAACTGAGTAGTTGTGACAGAGAATTAATGGCCCACAAAGGTTCAAATATTTACTATCTGGCCCTTTATAAAGAACGTTTGCCAACCCCGTGCTACACCATGGTATTAATTACCCACCCAAGCAGCCTCATCTTGGTCAGGGGCTGGAGAAAAGAAGTCCTTCATCCTAAGAAGACCTATTAATTGTGCAATTTACAAAGTGAAATAAGGCCCTCTTTAGGGGCCAGATCTGAGGTTTGTGGCTTTCCCACCCTTGCTGATGAAATCACATATGTGGGGCAGAGGAGTTGGGAGTGGGAATGAGACAGACTTGCAGAGACAGGGACGCAGAGCAGTAAGAGACAGAGAAGCACACATACCCTGGCTGTTAGAACTGGAGCAGTAGGGAGGGACTTCCTCAATGAACAGATGATACATAACCATGGGTGCAATGAGCCCAAAATACTGCACCCTGGGCAACCTTGTGATAGGCTAGGCCTAGCCGCTAGGGGATCTGTAAATGCAAGCACTGAGGTGCCCCTCCCACTTGTACAGCACAGGCATTCTTAGAAACTTTACTGCGTGTTCCCAAGTCTCAGCTGCTCCAGCATATTCCAGAGAAAGCCCCTCCCAGCCTGCTGCCTCTCTCGGAGCATGACCCACTTCATTCCCCTCCACCAACGAGAAGGCTGGCTACTCGCCCAACTCCAAGACTGCTCTCAGTTTATTTTTAACCTAGGAAAGAACAGAGATGTCTCATGATAACTATATGCAGGGGTGTTAAGTTATCTGATTTTAATTATGTATAAAGTACAGAAAATTACTTCTGATTTTTTCTCAATATCTTTTGTGAATAGTCATTTTTCTTTCCATTCTCATCTCAAATGCTGATGAAATTTCTTAGTTAGGAGGCCCCTTCTTTTGAAGAGGATTTTGCAAAGTAGAAAAGAAGCCGACATTGATTAAGAATCAGGAAAATGGAATCATCTTCGGAGAGAAAAATGCAACTGTTGCAAAAAAGACAAAGGGGAAAGGGAGGGCCCTGAGGATAACTTCATAAAAGTAGAGAACAAGCAAAACAGCTAATCTTGGAAAGTTCAAGGTTAAGGACATTGCTGAGGCTGTAACCACGTTGACCTAAAGAACTCTACAATTGTTTCAGACTTTATACTTTTCTAAATGTGTTTACCATAGCAATGCTGTGTGGTTAGGAATTTTAAGTTAAGCCCACAGAAATTAAATGGTTCATTTAAGTTACTCCATGAAGACACAGCATGTCAGATTCATCATGAGTATACTCCCAGAACCTGGCCTCATGCCTTGGAACACAGCAGGTGTTCAATAAGGAGTAGCTGGAAAAATGTCATTTGGCCAGATGATAAATCCCCCAAATCTTCTGCCTCCTGCTATTTACATTGCTAATGGATGAAGATGGCCCTCGCTGCAATAAATGGCCCTCTCCCCTCTAGTCCACCTTCAGCGTGCCATTTGTTGATTCATGACTTGCCAGCCCGGGCATCATTGAGGGCAGGTCTGCCCCTCAGTGAGTCAGCTGTGGACAAAGAGAACCAGGAGAGGGACTCAACATCCATTTCTTGAGCATTTGAAATTAATTCTAGCTCAGGGGATGTACTATATTCATCTCAAAAGGCAAATGTAGACACCACAGTGTTCATAGAGGATCAGTATTTATAGAGATGCTACCTTTCAAAAAGTTAAGTCTTAAAACTGCTTCCCAAGCTTACAGATAGGACTGGGTTTACTTATCAGTTTAGCAATAAGAAAATGAAGTACAAGATCAGAATTCTGCAGAATTCTCTACATTAGCCTGTTGGCCAAAGCCGTTTCTGTAAAACAGAAGAAAGAGGATGCATCAAAAAGCTGAACAAAAATCCAGCTGTCTTTTCATTATTTTTTCATAAAAACAGTCAACCTCTCAATCACAGTACGTTTTGCACAATCCGCTCATTAACCCCTATTTACATAATGATGCACTATTTGAGGTCACAATTTTCCTTGCAGGAGGCCTGGTTTAAAAGCAAATACCATCTCAATGCTACACAAGGCATGAGGATACTGAGTGAACAATGTGAGGGGTTTTCTAGGCCCCTTAAAATTTTTTCTCCTTTCAATCTCTGGAATAAATTGGAACTTCCTGGTTATGCCTTCTAACTGCATTTTAGAAACAAACTGAGAATAACAAGGCATTAAATTGCTTTGCAAAATAAATCATTTTTCTGATTCAATAAGTGGTGCAGGGGGTGGGGCCCATTCAATACCTGATCTGAATCAGGTAGAGCAAAGGAAATTTTAATGCTATTAAAATGAGATATTGGTTCTGAAAGATGATGTGGCAATAATTTATTTAAAAGGAAAACCCAAAGAGTAGGTAGTCACAAGCGAAAGACTGATTTTGTAATTCCCAAGAACCTGGTATATTGTCTCCAGAATTTGCTACCAGGCCACCCAGCTATGATGGGATAACTAGATATATAAAGTATGGTATCTGCCAAGGGCACATTGGTTCCTCAGGCAAAGCACTAATACGTCATTGGCTTGACGGTGGGAAAAGCAGCGACAGTTTTTTTTTGTTTTTGTTTGTTTGTTTTTTTAACAAGACAACAGAGAGCTCACAGTCCCCAGAAGGAAAAGTTATTTTCTTGCAAACATTGGTCAAAAGGACAACTTTTAAGGAACAATCCAGCAAAGGCTTCCTCTCCCAACCCCCATTCCACCAAGGCAGGAATAAAATTATTTTTCCAAAATGAATCAATGTTTTAATAATACTTATATATTTTAAAAAATATATTTTTATTGATTTCAGAGAGGAAGGGGGAGAGAGAGATAGAAGCATCAATGATGAGAGAGAATCATAGATCGGCTGCCTCCTGCATGCTCCTTACTGGGGATACAGCCTACAATTTGGGTATGTGCCCTGACCTGGAATCAAACAGTGACTTCCTGGACCATAGGTCAAGGCTCAAGCACTGAGCCACATTGGCTTGGCAATGTTTATAGTTTTCGATAATAGAGGTGACTTTACTTCCTTTATGAATGGAGAGAAATTGGAATTAATTACTTATGAGTTTTTGTTTGTTTCATATCCTTCTGTATATGCTATGAAATCTCAGTTATTAGGCTAGAAGGAACTTGGAGAGCTCATTGGATCCACACCATATCCCCTTGCTTCAAAGTGTGGTCTTTGACAATAGCATCAACATTAATTAAAGGCCTGTTATAAAGGCAGCATCTCACCTTTGCCCCAGATCTCATGAATTAGAATCTGCACTATTGCAACATGCCCTGGGATTTGTATGCACATTTGCATCCCCTTTTCTTCAGTTGTAACTTTTGTTGAGTTTGAGAAGCACTCATTTAGCCTATAGATGGTTAGTGGAGGTATCTGAAAATCAGAATTGCTTTGGCCACTGGTAGGATGGGTGCCTGGGTAGCATGCTCACCCCTAAAGGAAGACAGGGTCCCAGACCATGTGGAGGAATATTATCAGAAGAACAGTGAATGGTTGATGAAGGGCAAATCAAGATATTCCCAGATGTCATAAAGTGTTAGGGATGAGCAATCTACCCAAGTCAGTTCAATGAAACTCATTTGTGGGACTTTTGCTGTATCTAGAGAGAAGGGGAAACTTGGTTCTAAGGTGTATCAGGTTGATAAACAGAAACTAGAGCTACCAGGGAAACCATTGGAGAAGGCCTGCCTGTGAATGAAGCAAACCCCAGGGCTGGTAAGTGAGAGAGCCTAACTCCTTATGACGTCAGCTGTGCCCCTGAACACAGGGCCGTTAATTTTCAGGGGAGGTTACCCACTCTGTTTGTTAATACAATGTGGATGTACCCTGGGAGTGGTGCAGCAACAAGGCAGCCCTGCCTGGATGCAGCTCTGCCTGATCCACATTTTGACAGGATTTCTGTTATATGTGCCTATAATTTTCTCCTCTTAAAAAATGTTTGGATTACGACAGTTTGACATAGATTTCATGTAGCTTGTAACTAAAAGACTGCTAACACGCATGGGTGAAGTTTGCAAAATACTTGTGTTCATATCCATCCCCAAACCTTCTCCCCTACAACAGACTGACAGACTCTGATATGACCTAGGTTGGGGTTGGAAACAGGAGAAGGTTGTCAGGGGTATGCATTCTTAAGCATCACTCGAAATGAAAAAGTCCTGTGTAGAAGGGCAATTTTGCAATTTTCTATTACTACTAAAAGAATATACCATTTGGCCTAGTAATTCTACTCCTGAGGGTGAGATTCTGCCTTTCTAACAGATGCTGATGCTACTGTCCAATGACCTCTCCAAGTTCCTTCTAATAACTAAGGTTTCATAGCACATACAAAAAGGATATGAAACAAAATCCCCATACGTAGTTAATTCCAATTTCTCTCCATATCACAAAGCAAAGCAAAGTCACCTCTATGATCACATTTATCAAACTGATACTGTATACAAAGTAGCACATGTGCCCAGAGATATATATTCAAGGTTATTCAATTAAATTTTGCTGGGATGGCAAAGGACTATACAGCCAAAATGTCCAACAATAAAAGACCGGCTAAGGAAATGATCCATCTAAACAATGGAACAAACATTCTGTCACTATTAAGAAAGAACATGGGAGCTCTACATTTGCTACCCTGGAACAATTCCCAAGATAAGGGACACATGTAAGGTATGGAATAATAAGTATAGTATGCTAGCATTTGTGTAAACAAAGAGGGTAATTAAATAAGTACATACATGTGTATATATAGTAGGAATATTCATTTATCTAGGAATAGAATGTCTTCATAGGAATAAACAAAACTTAATAATGATTGTTTCTGGGGAAGGGACAGGGTTGGTCAAGAAATCTAGTTTATATCCTTTAAGTCGTGTAACTATTATAAGCATCCGTTACATATTTAATGCCTTGGCATAGCTGGGCCTATCTGCTCCTTCTTCCTTTAGAACTGCTGGCCTAGAGAAGATGAGGGTGCACATCCCAGGCAAGAGGTATGGAGACTGAGTCATCAGCAGCCTCCTCTTCTCTAATTAGACCAGGAACTAAGCATGTCATAGCCACTCAAAAATTCTTGAAAAATCACTGACAGAACTGAATGTAATCAGTGGGAATGGCGCTGCAGAATCAGGAACGGGAGTTATTTTGCCCAGGAGCAGAAGTGTACAAAGATTGGGCTTTGGAAACATCTGTTTTTGCTGCTAGCATGCCGCAGGGGAGGAAAGGTTCCCGGCACTCTGTCCATTAGAGCAAACCTATTGCCGATTACTTTCACGCGGCTGGAATCCTCAGCTCCTCCGTGGCCGCTGGCCAGCCCTAGTGGCCATTTAGAATTACTGAGCCCTCCTTAGAACACCACTTTAACTTCTGAAGATCTTCGCTTCTGGTACGTGTACAGCTGGAAACATTTAAAGCTCAAGCGGTTGAAATGAGAAATGGAAGCAAGGCCGTGTGTTGGTTCTGAAGCTCTGACTTCCTGATTACCGCAGAGTTAGATAGTCTCTGGCATGAGTCGGGAGGCTCTGCAGTGGCTGCTCGGTGACAGTGAAACACAAGCACAGGACACACCAGGGTGACCTGGGACCCTCAGAGCCCAGCCTGCACACAGAGTGACAGCTGCTTTTGGGGAAGCCCGGAGACCGGTGTTTGAGGTCACTCTCATTTTACCATCATCAGCCTAAGTGTGCTGATGCTGTTGTTTCCATTAAGCTGTAACTCACCTGCAAAGTAACCTCTGCTGCATGGATTCAGTTAAATGATGGTTTTTGTTTTGTTTTGTTTTTATATATTTTATTGATTTTTTACAGAGAGGAAGGGAGAGAGATAGAGAGCTAGAAACATCGATGAGAGAGACATCGATCAGCTGCCTCCTGCACATCTCCTACTGGGGATGTGCCCGCAACCCAGGTACATGCCCTTGACTGGAATCGAACCTGGGACTTTTCAGTCTGCAAGCTGATGCTCTCTTCACTGAGCCAAACCGGTTTCGGCCAGTTAAATGATGTTTTAACAACAGTTGCGATCCCAGCTTTTGGAGGTAGAAACTCATTCTCTTCCTCCTATTCCCCAGCAAAGCCTGTCCCTCCCATTGTCCCAAATTACACATTTTACTGGTTATGAAATAAATGACTAGTAGCCTTCCAGATGTGATGTGTGTTTATGCATGTATATGTTTGGGGTGGTAGTGGGGTGAGTGGGGAACGTGGCCCATGTTTGCTATCAACACAGAATTAATTTTGATGTTTTTTTCCTAGTGAATACTTAGAAACTTTGGGCTTGATACCCTTCCAGGCCTCAGATTTGTTATCTGCCCACCCTCCCTGGGGAATTAGATGGATGATCTCAAAATTTCTTATGCTGCACCATCAGCACTTGGACCAAAAAGCACCCAAAGGGGACAGGTGGCATTTAAAAGAACTAGAGGTTTTATTGTTGCTTTGATTACTATTGTTGGATTTGTGTGCTTTCATCTTTCACAATGCCTGTCTTAGAAAATGGTCAGTAAATACTTACTGAATTGAGCAACCTTTGTCTCCATTCCATCTGCCTATAGGACAGTGTGTGTGTGTGTGTGTGTGTGTGTGTGTGTGTGTGTGTGTGTTCAGGTCAAACATTAAAAAAACAGTGCAAGTGTGAAATTTTGCAGAACCTTAATGCATTAAAAATGGACTGTTATTTGTTGGTGAGCTGAGAGGAGATTCAGTTCTTTAAATAGTGGGGAATTTTAAAACTACACAGGCAGTTCCAGTTTAAACAAACTAGCTAGTGGCCTCTTGAATTTAGGCAGATTGTGACACAAGCCCAAAGAGGACTACTCATGGGGCCTTGGTGTCTGCAGAAATAGCTTCACCTTTGTTTCACTCTAAGCCTTCCCGTGTCCCTGATTTACCCCATAGGACAAGATGCAAAGTCATAACAGGTGCCGGTGGGCCATCTGTCCAGAGATTTCTTTACACACATCAGTCTGGGCATCCACAAACAGAATTTGACTCTATGCACGTGACATGTGGTCAGCTAGCATGTGATTGGATTAGACTGGATTACAGACAACACTCCTAACAAAATGCCCAAATAGTCTGTAACCAAGTTTGAGTCACTGTTATAACTCTAGCCACAATGCCAATGCTTGAGATAGAAACTCAAAAGTTGATGAATAAATGAAAAGACTAAATCCTTTGAAAGGAATCTATTAAACCAAATTTATGGCAGCTTCTAATTTTAATCCCCCCAAATGATTTAAAATCTTATATTTGTTTCAGGTTTATAGCATAGTGGTTAGACAATTACATAATTTACAAAGTGATTCCCTGATAATTCCAGTACACACCTGGCACCACACATAGTTATTACCACATTATTGACTATATTCCCTATGCTGTACTTTATCCTATTTTGTAACTTCTTACTCCCTTCACCCTTTTCACCTATTCCCTCACTCCTCTCTATTCTGGCAACCTGTTTGTTCACTTTATCTATGAGTCTATTTCTGTTTTGTTTGTTCGTTTATTTTGCTCTTTAGATTTAACATATAAGTGAAATTGTATGATAGTTGTCTTTGTCTGACTTATTTCATTTACCATAATACCCTTTAGGTCCATCCATGTTGTCCCAAATGGTAAGATTTCATTGTTTTGAATAGCTAAGCATTAGTCCATTGTATTACATACCACATCTTTTTTACCCTATTTTCTATTGATGGGCACTTGGGTTAATTCCACACCTTGGCTATTGTAAATAACACTTCAACGAACATAGGGGTGCATATATCTTTTCGAATTAGTGTTTTGGATTTCTTTGGATATATTCCCAGAAGTGGAATTGCTGGGCCATAAGGTAGTTCTATTTTTAATTTTTTGAGGAACCTTCACACTGTTTCCCACAATGGCTGCACCAATTTGCAATCCCACACACAGTGCATGAGGGTTCCCTTTTCTCTACATTCTTGCCAACACTTGTTTTTTGATTCACTGACGATAGCCATTCTGACAGGTGTGAAGTGAAATCTCATTGTGGTTTGAATTTGCATTTCTCTGATGATTAGTGACAGCCATCTGTATGTCCTCTCTGGAGAAGTGTCTATTCAGGACTTCTGCCCATTTTTAACATTGGATTATTTGGGTTTTTTTGGTGTTAAGTTGTATGAGTTCTTTATAAATTTTGTATATTAATCCCTTATAAAATGTATCATTGGCGAATACCTTCTTCCATTCAGTAGGTTGTCTTTTTGTTTTGTTGATGGTTTCATTTGCTGTGCAAAAACTTTCAGTTTGATATAGTTCTATTTTTTAATTTTTTGTTTCCCTGCCAGAGGAAATACACCAGAAAAATAATACTAAGAGCAATGTTAGAGAGTTTACTATTTTTTTATTCCAGAAATTTTATGGTTTTAGGTCTTACATTTAATTCTTTAAACCACTTCGAGTTTATTCTTGTATATGGTGTACAAAGGTAGTTTAATTTCATTTCTTTTGCATGCATCTGTCCAATTTTTCCAACATGTTTTATTGAATACACTGTCTTTACCCATGGTATATTCTTGTCTCTTTTCTCTCTCTCTCTCTCTCTCCTTCTCTCTCTCTCTCTCTCTCTCTCTCTCTCTCTCTCACACACACACACACACACACACACACACACACACACACACACACTAATGCACACTGGAGAAATAACAAATGCTCCCCACAGTAATCATAGGTCCAACCTTCCTCAATGCCCAACCTCAGTATTCCTACCTAGACAACAACGATGTGAAAACTCATTTATCTTGCAGTCCTTGCTTTCAAAGGCCTGGTACTGTGACAGGCAGTTACTCTGAAAATATGTGATAAGAATAAAATGATGACAGCAGTGTTTGAAAACACGCTGCCAGTATGTCATGAAAAACACGATATTCACTGTGATCCTCAAGGGTAAGGGAGGAAGAAGGTATCCTAAGCTTGGCTTGTCTTTCTCCCATTGGGGTAACAGGGAAATGAACAGGAGCAGATACTGAAAGGTGTGCTGGGATTAAACTGCGTCAATTCCCCAGCAATAACAGAAAGCTCCATCGAGGAGCCAAGGCTGGTCACCTACTCACCCACCCTATTTTTTTTAAAAAACAAACCACTCTCTCACACACAAATTCTCTCTCTCACTAATAGACATGAGTTCCTAAGAATTCACATGATATAAAATCACACACTAAAAAGCAACAGGAATTCAACAATGCTTTTTCTAGCTTTCACAGACATTGCCCTCCCCTCCCCCAAACCTTCCGCAACAGAGTGCTGACCTTCCAAGGATGACAGGTTTACAACTGCCCACTCACAGCAAATCCGGTGGGGGAGGTGGGAGTTGATGCTTCCTATGGGGATTCTGTGCCAGGAAAGATCCATAATCAGATGAGGGAGGAATATTTACAGGTGAAATATTCCTGTAAATATTCCTGTCTAAGACTTGGAATTAGAGCTCTGGTCAAAGCCACAGAAACTCCAGCCTTCAGACACAAGTATTTCTCACAAAAAGTGAAAATTATTCCCTGGGATGCAGAGGCAGCTCTGTTATAAAAGAAGAAAAGGGTTTTGTTCTCTTTAGGGGAAAAACAATCATCAGTTGCCCCAATATGAAATTAAATGCCAAAATGTTCATAATATATTGAGCTCCCACGTACTCCTCCCCCAAAGAAAGTTGTAGACCACGATATCTAGTGAGTCCATTTCATTAAATAAAATCAAGACCAAGCCTTCTTCATTACTCCTTTCTGTAATTTATACGTAGAAAAATTTCTGGGAAAAATATATCAAATTGTTAATATTGATTACCACTGGAAAGAAGTCAGGGCAGACTTCTATAGCTATTTAACTTTTTATTACAGAAAAAATAAACAGATTAATGAACCCCCTGCACCCATCATTACTCAGCCTCAGCCTGGATTCATGACCAGTTTTGTTTCATCTGTATCCCTACTCACTTCATTTCTTCTGTATAAATTTGGAACAAGTCCCAGGTATCATATTATTTCACCTGCAAATATTTCAGTATGTATTGCTAAAAGACAAAGACTCTTTCTTTAAAATATAACAATACCATTATTATATCTTAAAAATCAACAATAACACCTTAATGCTTCAAATAACAAATGCTTAAATTTCTTATAAATCTTGTATTTTTTTAAATTTGTTTGAATCAGTTCTCAAATAAAGTTTACCTGTAGTGATTAATACTTGCATCTTTTAAGTCTCTCAATCCATCAGTTTCCTCCCATCCTACTGTCTTCTCATAATTTATGTTACATTTAAAAATTTATAGACTTATTAATTTAAAATTGACCACAAATATGTATTTTTTATAAGTCAGGAGGAAGAAAAATTAAATGGCTGACAGCACAGCACTGAGTTTCTTCACTGCTCAAAAATCAGAAGAGGAAGCTGTGGTAAAAGGTATTTCATTGGGTGGTACTTCTCTGCCTCCCCCAAAAGCAACTAATCAAGATGCACCAATATATAAAAATTGTTTAGAAACAAAATTTACAAAACTAGTGAATTGTCAGCAGTACAATAACATAGAGGGCAGTGTGACATCATCAGAGACCTATCTGAGGCAAGAGGTAACTTAGCTGTAAGTGTGTCTTAGTTCAGTCCTAGTTAAGAATGTGTACTTTCCTAAGTCAATAACTTCTAGGCAATGCAGATGCTATGATGACATGTTAATAGATTTTTGTGTTGTTTTTGGCATTATAAGATGTATCCATGCTCACTATGTAGCACATACAGTCAAATAATAGATAAAATGTAACCTGTAACTCCACTAGTCAAAAATAACCATGATAATGATCATTAAGGAATCTCTGTCTCCAAATCAAAGAAGACCTACTGGCTTACATATAAAGGGAACTTTCATGCTTGGAAAGGCCAGTAGTTTTGGCTCCCGCCAAAGTTTAATCTGGCAGCTGGGTTATGTCAGAGAGACCCGATTCTCTCCCTTTCTCCACTCTGCCCGGCTGGGTGTCAGCTCATTCCGAAACTGGCCTTATCACAGGTACATGATAGTTACTACCTACAGCTCCCGGCCAACACATTTCTTGCTCAAGTCAAGCAAGAAAGAGTACAGTCATGGACCAGTTAACAATGGGATACATTCTGAAAAATGCATCATTAGGCGATTTTGTCATTGTATGAACATCACAGAGGCACTTATACAAACCTAGATGGCATAGCCTACTATACATCTAAGCTGTATGGTATAGTCCACTGCTCCTAGGCACAAGCCTTCACAGCACCTTACTGTACAAAACAATAAGAGATTAAGTCAAAAAGAAGAGAAAATGATACAATCAAAAGATGCAGTATAGGTGGATAACATGAACTGTTTTACAGTAAGCTATAGTTTTTATAAGTAGAAATAGTACACTCTAAAAAGTAAACAACAGACATACAACATAATCATTTATTGTCATTATCAGGTGTTATGTACTATACTTACTTGCCCATGCTATATTTTTATACAACTGCCAGGACAGTAGGTTTACACCAGCATCACCACAGACATGTGAGTAATGCACTGTGCAATGATGTTAAGGCCAACGGCTTGTATGTCACTAGGGACAGAAATTTTTCAGCTCCATTATAATTTACTTGAGGCCCGATGCATGAATTTGTGCATGGGTGGGGTCCCTAAGCCTGTCCGGCGATTGGGGTCAATCTTGGCTGATTGAGGTGGGCCAGCCACAGGGAGGGACTGTGGGAGGTTGGCCGGTTTGATTCCCGGTCAGGGCACATGCCTGGGTTGTGTGTTTGATCCCCGGGAGTGAGCACGCAGGAGGCAGCAGATGGATGTTTCCCTCACACATCGATGTTTCTCTCTCCCTCCCTCTAGAAATCAATTTTTAAAAGTCTTAAAAAAGAAAATAAAACATAGTCTTTTTTACATAAATATTTGAATCTCCTGGGTTTGTTATTCAGACAAGTAGCACTCAGTTGTTCAAATAGTTGCCATGATTTCTTTCCTTGTAATAGAAATCAAGGAATCATAACAATCTAAGTTTCTCACATTTTTTGGGAGGGGTATTGGAGGGGGAGCATAACTCTTTAAAAAATAAAATCCTACTAGTCACTACAACACCTGAATCAGATGAGTTGAGTGGAGCCCTCACACTGATCTACTCCACTTCCCTCTCAACACTAGTAATCTCTCACATGTTGGCTTAGATATGTCTAGTGTCAGGATCATCACCATCTCACAACATATAACCTTATTCTAATTTCGATTCCTAATGTTAAAACAACTTCTTACTATTTAACAAAAGCCTGATTCCCTGCAATGTCTACTCAGTGGTCCGAACACTCTTCCGCAGCTGATAGGTCACGTACCCTAAGATGCTCTCATTGTGCTCAGCTCTCCACCTTCTTCAGGTTCCACCTTCTAGTTTTTTGACTTCTGCTACCTGGCATGGTCTCTGCTCTGTGTATCATTCTGCCCACCTTCCAGTGGGTGTTTTGTTGGGGCTTTAAGAATATGCCTTTGACCCCAGGAAATAGGAGAACGGCTCACTATCTGTGGAATTTTTAAATTGGCTTTTAATAACACATGCATGTTCTACCTGTCAGCGAACCCTGTTCCTACCATTCAGCAGCCTGCGAGAATGCTCATTAAAACTCAGCTACTGACCCGAGGCTCTACCTCCTGGATTGAAGTACCTTCTCCCCTCCCTGCACGGTGCTCTCCCAGACTGCTCACTCCTGGCAAACGTCTTCCATCTGTGATCTGCTCCAGCAGATGGTGGTGCCTGGGCATAGACCGCCTGTCTGGACACCACCACTCTCCCCCGAGCTGTCCAAAGGCCTGGAAGAGACAGGGCTCACTCTCAACTGTATCTCTCCTAAAACAGAATGCAACACTCGCAGTGTGCCTGGATCAGCTCGGAGTTCAGGGGCCTGTTCGCTCCCTGCTCCAGGTAGGGCTTCTTTTCATCAGATGAATGTTATCTGTGAATGTGTGCATGGGTTTGGGTTTTAGCAACTTCTCTGTCAGCTTATCTTAAGCTCAGAGTTGACAGTCTCCAATGGCCACAGCCCTCCATTCCCCAAACCTCCAAGCTGTCTCCAGTGAGGTGGCCCTGGGAAGATTTAGTGAGGTCCTGAGCCAATGACAACCAGGACTGATGACACAGTAAGACGTGGCTCTCAATGCACATTAGAATCACCTGGGAGCTTTAAAAATGATCAGTGCCTTGTTCTTTAGCTCCAGAGATTCTGATTCAATCCTTTTAAAAATCAGTACTTTTAAAAGCACTCCTGAAGTGATTCTAACATAGAAGCAGAGTCACTGCAATAGGAATCCTTCCTAACAGATAACTTCTAGCTGCTCACTGTCTGTAAACGAGCCCAAGGTGCCAGCCAGAACTTCTGTACAATTTGAGAACGACACTAAGCATTTAATTCACCACCGGTAATTCTCCCAGCAGTTCTGGAATGCAGATATTATTATTATCCCCATTGAACAGGTGCAAAAACCCAGCTCAGAAATGCCAAGCAACCTGTTCCAGGACACACAGAAAGAAAGGGGTGGCAGAGGCTATGCCGGCAGACCCAAAGACAGTGTCCTCACCTAGTACACATTCAGCAGGGTAGCCCCAGTCCTTGGCCTTGTTGAAGGGCTTAGCACTTCCTCCCAGAGCTCTGGGGCAGGGGCCTCCCCTCAGTCCTCAGAGGGGATTGGAGTCCAACCCCGAACCTCTGCTTAGTTCCTACCAGCCCTTCTCACCTATTTTCTCTGGTAACATTTTCTTCACCTTGAAGGAACTCTGTCCATTATGGCTTGGACACCCCAAATTCCAGTCAATTCCCTCTGGCCACTGCCATCCTGTTGCTCCCCCCCAACACTCCCACCTTCGCCCCCCCTCCCCACACATGCACTATCCAATGGATCATTTTCTCCCAGACGCATTCCTGGTTTACTCCCAGTTGTCTGCATGCTGTAAGGCAAGGACTGTCAATATCTGCACCAATTAAATCCCTCTGATTTTTCTCCCATTTGAACTGCCATGAAACTGTTTCTTTTTCTCTTCTTTGGAGTGAAAGGAAAGAAAGTTTCTGATTATAAGTATTTATTGGGCATCTTACATCTGATTTCTTCCAGTAACTTAGAGGAACAGGACCACATCCTACACTTCTTATGTAATTTACAGCTGCTGCTTGACTCCCTGATACCCAAACATCCCGGATGATTAGTCTAAGCCAGTGATGGCGAACCTTTTGAGCTCGGCGTGTCAGCATTTTGAAAAACCCTAACTTAACTCTGGTGCCGTGTCACATATAGAATTTTTTTGATATTTGCAACCATAGGAAAAAAAGACATATTTTTGATATTTATTTTATATATTTAAATGCCATTTAACAAAAAAAAATCAACCAAAAAAATGAGTTCGAGTGTCACCTCTGACACACGTGTCATAGGTTCGCCATCACTGGTCTAAGGCAAGGATCACATCCTTTTCCATAAAGGGGCAGAGTAAATATTTCAGGCTTTGTGGATAAAGCACCTGGGTCACAACTACTCAACTCTGCTGCTTATAGTATAAATGTACAACAGGCAATATGTGAATGAACGGCTGTGGCTTGTACCAATAGGACTTCATTGATAAAAACAGGTAGTGAGCAATAGTTTGCCAGCACCTGGTCTAAGTCAATCATACCAATTCCATTTCCTCAGCCAGTGATTGGTTTACACATGTGTGCTGTGCTCAGCACGGCCAGGGGTGAACCTGAGTGGGGGTGGTGAAGTATTAAAGAAGACAGACATGAGAATAAAGCTGGTGCTAGGTGGGACACTGCTCTCGGATGGAGAGAGAGTGACACAGCCTGCAAGCCGAGTCTTTATTTTATAGCCAGATTCCACGAGGCAAAGTAAGGGCGTGGTCAAGATGTTTACAATGTTCTCGTGGGTTTCGAATCTACTCAATTACATGCACCTGCTTTGTTTTGGCAGCACTTGCACCTCCTGCAGCCTATATCACTGAGCCACCTGGGACCACAGGTTCGGACCATAAGGTGAAACTTACAACCATAGCCTTTGGCTATACTTGTGTTAACTGTGCTGGGAGGGCTTTGCCCTCCAACCTGGGACTTGCATGTGGCTTTGCCACGAGCGGACCGTGCCCTCTCATTAGTCTGAAGCTTGAACCTGTAGCTGCTCACCACACAAATGGACATGTGACCCAATCCTGGCACATGGCATGTGAGAAGTCTACTGAGAGGCTTCTGGGGAAGATATTTCACATTTAAAACACACAAAGGAGAGACAACCCTTCTGTTTCCCTTGAATGTTATCAGATCTGGATGTGATGCCTGGAGTCCTTACAGCCACTTTGCTCTTATCCTAAGATGCAGCCATCAAACACCGGGCAGAGCGATAGCAATCACAGGGGAGAGCGGCAGCTGGACAGACTGTGACGGGGAAGGTGCCCTATTTCTTCCCATGTCAGAACAGATTTCCTTATTGCTTAAGCCAACGACTTGGCCAAAAGTATGCTCATTCCTGTACCCACTTTGGCACTCAGCAAAGTACTTTCTAGAGCAAAGTTGTTCAGTAAACAACAATTTTTGGTGTTGCTCAAGCTGAACCATAAACATTTGAAGACCAGAATTCTTTCCATTGTAAATAACAACCTAGCTCCTCTTATAGTACAAGGTCACATTCCTCAAAAAATAAGTCACAACACCAAATTCGAGGAAATAACAGTAAGCCTTATATTAAGAAGAATAGAAAACAAAAGTTTTGGACAATTTTTCCTTTTCCTGAAAGTAAATGTGTTTCAATTATTCACTCACTGCCCCTTTTCTTCTCTTATTCTAAGCCTTTCCTTCCTGCCTGGCCCCTACAAGGCGTTCTGTATGCAAATGTGTGTGTACGCATCAGTCTTATTAGGCACAGTGCCAACTGGCCACCCCACATGAACACAATTAAAAGTTAAACAGCAATTAAAATTTATGAAATCTACTTAGCACTCTGAAAAGGTAGTGAATAACTAGATACATTTGGGGCACAAATGAATCTAAATTGCCTTTTATCGCTCTTTAGTTATCAAACACACCAGGCCTCATTTTAGACTCTGTCCATTGCTCATTCAGCTTCCACTGAGTAGGCAATGAAAACCGAGCCCAGAACAAAGGATAGAAACATGGAATGAAGTGCCACAGGTTTAGCCAGCCAGGGGAGTCTCTTTGTGATGGTGGCACAAGAGACATTCTGTGGGAGGGCAAGCACTGCCCGGGGGTGAGGGACAGGAAGCTGGTTTCTCTTTTGAGACCTCTGCCCAGATATGCATCTGCTTTTGTCTAATAGGCATCTCCAGTCTTACCATGTCCAAAACAGAATGCACAATTCCCCCTAAACCTGTCCTTGTCCTATCTTCCCCGTTTCGATAAATGTACCCAACTGTATAAGCCCAAATTCAGCATCACCTGGATTTCTTCTTTCTGTGTCCCACAGCCATCAGTAGGTAATTCCTATTGACTCTATCCAAAATCTGCTCAGTCCCCTCCATCTAGCTGCCACACCTCAAGCTGGACCTCTGTTATTTCTCTCCTGAGATTACTGCCACAGCCTCCTATCTGGCTCCCTGCTGCGCCGCCTGCCCCCCCTCACCCCCAATAACCCAATCTTTAAGAAACTAAGGAAGATCCCATCACTTCTCTATTTAACACCTTCCAATAGCTTTCTATTGCATTTTGGAATTAGTAACCTGCATTAGTTTCCTATTGCTGCTGTAACGAATAACGGCAATTTAATGACTTACAACACAGATGTGTTCTCTCACAGTTCTGGAGATGTGGAGTCTAAGATCAAGGTGTCAGCAGGACTGGGTTCCTTCTGGAGGCAGAGGAAAACGTTTCCTTGCCTTTTTTAGCTTCTAGAGCAGCGGTTCTTAACCTGTGGGTTGCGACCCCTTTGGTGGCCGAATGACCCTTTCACAGGGGTTGCCTAAGACCATCCTGCATATCAGATATTTACATTACGATTCATAACAGTAGCAACATTACAGTTATGAAGTAGCAACGAAAATAATTTTATGGTTGGGTCACAACATGAGGAACTGTATTTAAAGGGCCAGAGGTTGAGAACCACTGTTCTAGAGGCTGTTTGCATGCCTTGGTTTATGTAATCACAGGGCAAGGCAACATAAACCAAATGTGTGCACTCATTAGTCTTATTAGGCATAGTGCCAACTGGTAAACCTACCAGGTAATCCAGGATCACCTCCCCATTTTAAGATCCTCAATCTCATCGGCAAAGTTCCTCTTACTACGTAAGGTAACATATTTGCAGGTTCCAGGAATAGGACATGGCCATTCTGGGGACGTCCTTATTCAACCTACCACAAAACCCAACACAAAGAACAGCCCTCTGTGACCCAGCCCTGCCCATCTCTCCCACCCCTGTCTCCCACCTCGCTGTCCCCTCACTTACATTCTCCTACACTAGTCTTCTGCCTGCTCCTTCAAATGCCAACCATGCTCTTGGCCCTATGGTTCCCTCCTCCTGGAGCATTCTTCCTCCCGAAGTCACACAGCTGGCTCATTCCTGAGAGCTCAGATTCAGCTCCTCACTTATCACCATAGAGATAACCTTGTTGACATATATTCTCCTTCAATAAGTACACACTAAGAATAGAGTCCTTGCCTGTCTTGCTGCATGTGTTAGTCACTGTAACAACTTACTATTTGCTGAAGGAATGAACTATATGACTTTAAAATGCTAGTGGTTTCCCCATAACATGCCTTCATAACCCATTCTGGTTTTATAATCCATAGGTTTATATAAATGCTTTTCAACTCACCAACATTTTCATCTTAGATCATTTCTCACTAAGACTAAACATGATGAAATGTAATAAAAACAACTGACAACTGTAAAGCCTAAAAAATATGGGGGAGGGGGAGGAGAGGGGAGAGGTGTGAATAACAACATGTAAAGAAGACCCAGAGGTAAGAAGTGTAGTTGACTCTTGGACTCAATATGATTCATCAGTGTGATGCAGCTACCAAAAACATGACCGTTTGTGCACTGCAGGTTTCCAGGCAAAAAGAGGAAAACTAATTCTTAGACACAGTTTATTAACACAAACAGTTAGCATTTACCATGAGTATAACATGAACTAGACACTGTAGTGGGAGCTTTACATGAAATATCTCATTTAATCCCCAAAATATTGCTGTGGAGGTGGCACTGTTAGTACTTCTCATTCACAGATGAGAGAAGTATAGTTCAAAGAAGTCAGGGAACTTGCCCAGATTTACAGCATTAATTAGAGTCCAGATTCAAGATCCCAAAGCCGTTTTCAAACTTAACACCCTCTACTGCATCCACTTTCATTGATTACTGGTATGCGGGAAGCAACTATTGTCGATAGGAAAACACTAACCTGCTCTTGAGAAGCTGTGGGATTTAGGAATCCCAGCAGCCCTGTGCTGCTGGTGAGGCTTATGGCCTATGAGCTGGGAGATGAAGCCCATAAGTTGCAACTGCAGAATGTCAATGTGTTGGTTAGCCCGCCCCCTCCCCGCTCCCATACACTATCATCTCCCAGTAATTCAGGCTTCACATTTCAAAATCACTGACTCTTCCTTCTACTTCATTCTCTGTCTCCAGTGAGTCTTAAAGTCCAGCCATCGATTCTTCTAATACAGTGGTCGGCAAACTGTGGCTCGTGAGCCACATGCGGCTCTTTGGCCCCTTGAGTGTGGCTTTTCCACAAAATACCAACTTCTGCGCATGGGCCACAAAGTTTCAATCGCACTGTACATGTGCACCCGCACGTGGTATTTTGTGGAAGAGCCACACTCAAGGGGCCAAAGAGCCGCATGTGGCTCGCGAGCCGCAGTTTGCCGACCACTGTTCTAATACTTTTTATAATTATCGTATTTAAGGAATAAGAATACATACTCATGGTAAGACAGTATCACACTATAAAAAGATAGTATATGATTAAAAAGTAAGAGCCTTCCCATTCTAGACCCCAAGTGTCCTTTTCTGGACACAACTGTTGTTCATACACACACACACACACACACACACACACACACGAGGAAGGGAGTGATAAGATCAGATGTGGGTCCCTCCGGATACAGTAGACAGAGGGTTAGTGCAGGAGAGGCTAAATGCCTGGAGACCAGCATAGAGGCGACGGTTCTGATGAATCATGACGAGATTGCAAAACAGACATGACAACATGAAGATTTGTGAAATATTTAGTTAGATAATGCCAGTGCTTGAATTTGGGGATGAAAGAGAGTGAAGAGTTTGGGGTAACTCCTACATGCTTGCTTTGATAATGGTACTCTTTTGCTGAGGTAGGAACATAAAGAGTCAGTTCATGAATTCAGCTTTGAGTGCATTCATGGTATCTAGGAAAAGTAGAGGGCAGATGGAAATGAGGCCAAGAGTTCAGGAGAGAGGTCAGCTGCAGCCAAAGGGGGCCGCAGAAGCCATGGGCAAGATGAGCTTGCTCAGGGAGACGCTGCTGCGTGAGCAGAATGACAGCATCACCATCCTGAGAAATGGGCAGAGGAAGGACCACCTCAGGTGTCGTCACCATCGCGTGGACGACAGAGGACTTGCCCTTTCTGACCTGCTAGAAACCCGTTTTTATCTATAGGCAAAGTTTGGCACTTGGTTGTATTCAGTCCTGGTTTGCTCTTCTGTTATTTCATACGTGTATGTCCTGCTGTCCTGTAACACTGCCATTCTTGCAAAGGTGGAGGTTTGGCAGGCTTTATACGTGAGACACAGATTTTCTGCATTTTAGTCACATTTTCTTAGATTGTGGCCAGTTGTAGTCAGGCTGTGTTTGGGGGATATCACAAACGGAGGCTGGACTATGCACACACTGTTTGCTGTGCTGTCTTGTGCCCCTGCCATTGCGAAGAGAAGAACTACCCTTGTCCAGTCTGGGGCCCAGCGCAGGCACATGAGTGGGGCAGAGCCACCCCTGTGGGCCCACAAACATGCGAATGAGAAATACATTCCTGCCCATCACATGCACTGAGATTTGTGATTATTATGAACATTTGTTCCTTTTCTTTCGATTGAAGTATGGTTTACATACAACA
The DNA here is from genome assembly GCF_000327345.1 of Myotis davidii. Taxonomy (NCBI): domain Eukaryota; kingdom Metazoa; phylum Chordata; class Mammalia; order Chiroptera; family Vespertilionidae; genus Myotis; species Myotis davidii. Next base: position 246,266 of record NW_006284614.1, read on the forward strand.
AAAAGTTCACATCTTAACCATACCTTCAATCAATTTTGACAACTATATTCACTTGTGTAACCCACCCTTAGTCAGACATGAACACTGCCGTAACCCTAGAAAGTTGCTGGCTCTTTTAAGTAAATCCCCACCTCGCCGGCAGAAGCAAACATTGATTAATTTCTATCATCACAGCTTGTTTTAATGACGTCTGTCACTATGGCCAGTTTTGTGGTAAGTTGAAGAAGAGCGGGGATCAGCCAAATCCAGCCCCCTGCCTGTTTGGTATGACTCATGAGCTAGCCATAGTTTTTACATTTTTAAACAGTTGCAAAAAAAAAAAATCAAAAGAGGAAAACTTTGTGAAATTCACATTTCAGTGCCTCTAATCAAGTTTGATTGGTGCAGCCACCCAACCTGTTTACATGTGGGCTGTGGCTGCTTGGCGCTGCAGCTGCAGAGCTGAGAAGCCGGGACGCAGCAGCCAGTGTCTCCTGACCGGCCCACTGCAGAACTGGTCTGCCAAACCCTGCCTGGGAAACCTGCCTCCATCGCCATCACACACGGACCCAAGTGCTGGGTCAATAGTGAGAACTTGGTGCGCCAAGTGCTGTTTTAATTCCATTCATACAAACCACACATAACATCATACATGTTCATAAAAGGCTAAATATTATCAAAATGCATCACGTGGAAAGTGAGAGTCTCTCCTAAGTCCAGCTCTTAGTGAGAGCATTCTACACTAAGACATGAAAACTCTCTTTTTCAAAGGAAACGGAAGCTACGTGACCACTAGCATCTAACTGTTATTGTCCTGTAGCAAGTTCGTGTGAGGGTCGGCAGCACTAAGTTGTCTTATTGTTGAAACAGGAGTCGCAAGCCTACAAATAGGAACAGGCCACAGTCAGAGGAAAAGGTAGGGCGAGTGCCCACGGCTCACCTGTGAAAGCAAAGGAGAGGGCAAACAGATTCCCAGAGTAACATTGGATTAAATGCCCAATTCACGCTGGCCTAGACTTAAAATCAGACATCCCAAACAGGAAGCAGAGGTCCTTGGGGGGGGGGGGGGGATGATGCAGAGGGGGCAGAACCTGAGCCCGCACACACTGTGCAGGCCTGGGCTGTCCAGAGCAGAGGTGTACATGGCACCTTAAAATCACCTTGGGTCATATCCCAGAATGCAAAGTGTGCTCGCTCCCTCTTGGCCAATAAAGTGCAGGGCTATTCTTCTGGGAACACTACAGTAGCATTTACATTATGCGAATATGAACTGGAGATACCCTTGAAAAAGATTTTTTTTTTTTAATAACTCCAACTCTAGAGGCTCAGTTGTTCAAGCTCTGCCCAACTCCCTCAGCCTTCATGAATGGAAATGCTTTCCTTTTCACGGAATGACTTCTGCTCTAAGAACTATTTTGACACTACAGAAGGGAAGGGGGTGTGGGGCATGATAGACCTGGATATCTGCAGGGCCTTCGTTATGCTAACCAGCAAACACAAGCAGGGGTCAGAGGTGAATTTCTTGGGAAATGTGGAAAAGCTGAGTGCCGTCTTCTCATGCTGCCCCTTTAAGTACATGCTGCAGGAGTATTAAAGTGTCACTTCAAAGGGTGTCCCATTATAAGCTAGGTGTGGACATCCACAAGTCTCAGCAGACTTTCTTCTCTTTTGTAAGGGTCTCATGAAAGTTATGGATCTTTCCCAGAGAAATACACCCGTGCACATACACAACCCCATGCTTAGACTCCTGTGCACAGCCAGGGATCCCAAGTATAAAACCTGACTACACTGAGTGAGTGTACCTGCAGGGGTGTAGTAGAGACAGCCTAAATAACTATGTTCTCACAGTCTTACCACCTGTGGAATGTGTCCTAGATGGAGTGAGTATACACTGAACTGCAGACCAGGGAGTTTTAGGATAAAATTTAAAAAGGTTTTCTAGGCTTTCAAATGATAACTTAGCTTGTCTTTGGGGAGAGAATGCAAGTGATTGATTTGAGAGTAAATTAATAAATTTTGGTACTCGAGTGTGTGTGTGTGTGTGTGTGTGTGCGTGTGCGCGCGTGCATTCGTATGTGTAAGTGGTGTGTGTGTGTGTGTGTTTATGTGAGCCTGCCCCTGAGAGATGAATCACCCATGCTCTCTAGGTACCATTTCCTGGTTTACAAACCTTTGGGTCCCCAGGCAGCTACCCCAGGGAGCTCTGTTAACCTCCCCCCATCTCCACGGACACCAAGCTGAGGACACCTGCCCACACTGCAGCCTTTTCAGCAGCTGTGGACAGTTCCAATTCCTTCGTATTATAGAGGACTAATCTGCTTCTTAACGCTAAATCTCCTTAAGCTGTAACTCGCTGTGAGGCCTAAAGGGGATTACCAGCTGTCATGTAGCTTTTATCTTTCCACCTACCCAGCAGCAGACAGGAGTGCTCAAAATGTGACAGAAATAAGAACCGAGAGGAAGGAATTCCCAAAGGCGTGGATCTGAGTCTCTCAGAGGCACCGAAAGCATCCCACACCAATGTAAAACAACAGTCTCAGGCTTTCCTGACGTCTTCTCTGTGTTTTCTTGAGTGAGAGCAAGAGGCTGATAAACAAGTGTCTGCCAACTGATAGTTCTGACCAGCAAAGAAAATCCCACTGGGAAGGGGGGAGCCCGAGCATGGTCCTGCACGTGGGCAAACACACGTGCCCCAGACGTGGCGCGAAAGGAAAGGAAAGGCACCACCCTTCCTGAATTTTCAGAAACAGACCCATCGACAGCCCGGGCAACACAGGAACTCCTGAGGGTTCAACTGAGGGCAGAGAACATTTTCACATCACAGGATCATCAGAGACTGGCTCTATTTCTATGTCCGTGTACACACAGAAGCTCACAAATAATTCTACGGCCCTGTGACAGCAAAGGTCAGTCTGCTGACCAGTTAGTCTAGTTCACTCTCCCGGCCTGATATCTACTCCTGATACAACCCTTGAGACCAACAGAATGGTAAGCAGAGTAAGACAGCAGACCTTATTATTCTGCAAAGCCCAGTGGTCCAATCACCCCAAATAACTTCAAAATGTGCATTTAAATCTTTCAATGGATTCCCACTTCCCTGCGGAGACATTCTCAGGTCTCTCAGTTGACCCCTAAGTAGGGTGGACCATATACTTTAATGGTCCAAATAAGGGCACTTTTGAGAGTGAAAGACAGTGCAATTAATAATAATACCAAGACAATGGCTATAAACCAGGGCTGTCTACACTGAGGGGCTAAACCAGTGATGGCAAACCTTTTGAGCTCGGCGTGTCAGCATTTTGAAAAACCCTAACTTAACTCTGGTGCCGTGTCACAATCAGAAATTTTTTGATATTTGCAGCCATAGCAAAACAAAGACTTATATTTTTGATATTTGTTTTATATATTTAAATGCCATTTAACAAAGAAAAATCAACCAAAATAATGAGTTCACCTGTCACCTCTGACGCGTGTCATAGGTTCACCATCACTGGGCTGGAGTGTGGGTGCTCTGCCCTTAGGTGATCTGACTTAGCCCTGTGATCCAGCATCTTCTCTCTCACCATCTCTCCTCTAGCCACACACTGACTTCTCTCAGTGTTGGAAAGGGGCACCTTGGCTAAGCCTCAGGACCCTCGACTTTCCTCTCCCTGTTCCATGACTTCTTGGCTCTTCACCTGGCTCACTCCTGCTCACCCCTTCTTCGGGTCTCAACACAGATGTAACATGGACAGGGCGGCCTCCTCTGACCCCTGACACAAGGTTGGCTCCCTCTTAAGGCTCCCACACCATCCAGCACACCCCTCATCACATCTGTGGTCTCAAATTTAGTGGTTGCTGCTGCCTTCCATGACGCAGTGCTCCACCTCTGGGCTGGGACAATGCTGGTTTGCTGACTGCCTCATCCTCAGCCCCTTGCACTGTGCCTGGTGCGAGGAGGTGCTGGATTCTTCCAGTCTCCCCTCAGGGATCCCCCTTGAGACACCTTTACCCCTCCCCCCACCTTCCCCGTATCATGTGAGTTGAGGGTTATCCCGAGTGCTCCTGGGCCCCAGGCTGCCTTTCGGCTGGCCCCTGACATACCACAGACACAGGCCCAACCAGGGCTCGGACAGTCCCTTCAAGGCAGAGACTGGGGTCCATTCGTCTAGGTGCAGGGCGGCCGATGAGGGTGACAGAGTTGAGGGCCAGATGCATTTTGGAAGTCAGAATTTTTCATTTGAGAGTGATATTATGTAATATGGCCAGTGGAGCTGGGCAGTGCCCTGTAACCTGCTGCACTGATATTTTTCGCAGCAAAATATGTGAATACTCATACGCAGTGGCTAAATAAAGCCTCAAAATATCTTCACATCCCTGAGGTCAGGCTTCGCAAGTCACTGAGTTGAGCTCAGGTCAGCACACGTGTGCAGGTGCTGTGCATAGAGAGGTAGGCTGAAGCAATCACACAGCAAACGGCTGAGGTGGCCTTGCTGTTTCCGTGGGATTGTCTGCCCCAAACCTCTCTTCTAGGTGTTGCTTCTGTCCCAACTGAAATGTTTACAAAAAGAGCATTACAAGTGGCGCCCCCTCCTGGACACAGTATCCGGCACGGGGATAGGCTCCTGAGGGAAACCAGGGCAAAGGTAAGGTTGCCCTGGGACTTGGGGGACTGGCATCACCAAGTCATCCTCTTCCTGGGCGCCTGGATTAAACCATAAACACGGTTCAGAGAAATGGGACAACCATGTAGCGCCTAAAAATCCAAACATAGCCCGGCATATTCTAGTGTGCAGCCGGTGTGTTGCACTTTTTCTTTTTAAATAAACCATTGGTTGGCATACAGGAACTAGCAGGCCAGTTGGGACTGCCTCTGCTGCTGCTCTGTAACTGATTGTGGGCAAGAGTCATTTGGCAATTCAGTTATTCAGCCCAGGTTCACTGTGTCCCTATCACGGGCCAGGCATTTTGCTACCCAGATGATAAACAAGAAGGGTGCAGTTCCTATCCTCCAAGATCATACAACTGCAGTGGAAAGTAAAATAACAACCGTGTGAGTCTCACGATCCAGGAATATAAGGGGAACAGAGAGGATAGACAGCAGTAGGTTTAAATCAATTAGTAGTTGGAGCTGAGGTGGAACAAAAATTAATTATACTATTTAGGAGCTGTTCAAGTGTAATTCCAGCAAATTTAGATCATAAAATGAAACGCTTGTGAAGAATTACTGACACGAGCAGGAAAGGTAGGAATGAAGTCTCTGTGTGCACACGGAGTCGTTCTAGTGCTCCCATGCCAAGCGTCAATCACCAGACTCACTGTTGTTATTAACAGAAGACTGACAAAATTTGCATACCTTTCATGAATGTTTGCTTAAGTAGCTTGATGATGGAAAAAATAACATAATTTGGGAATGTGGTTGCCAGAAAACACAGTCCAACCAATCTCTTGCCCATTTAAAGCCGGGTTTATCCAATGTAAAACTGGATTGTGTTAGAAAGCACTGCAAAAGTATTAAGACATTTGAAGAGTTAAAAGAATAACACTAAAAGGATTTCAGCAATCCAATATAATAAAGAGCTAATATGCAAATGGTCATCATGCCCTCACACCATCATTCCGGAAAGGCTCAGACACTCAACACTGGGGAGAGAGGAATGGGGACCAGCCAGGCATAAATGAGCTCACAAGAGAGAAATGGGGACCAGCCAGGCACAAATGAGCTCACGAGAGAGGAATGGGGACCAGCCAGGCTGTGGCCCAGGAGAGGGACAAGCTGCCTGCCCCGCGGTCCTGGGCGCCAGCGCCTATAGTCCAGGCAAAGCCGCCCACCCATAGTCCCCTGCGGCTGTGGCCAGGCTGGGTCCTGGGTGCCTGTGGCTGGCCAGAGGGAGAGAAGTCAGGTCCTGGATGCCTGTGACCACCTGGAGGAGGGAATCCTGGGTCCTGGATGTGGGGCTAGGCAGAGGTGGTTAGGGGTGATCAGGCAGGCAGACTAGTGGTTAGGAGTCAGTAGTTCCGGATTGGGAAAGGCAGTTACACATCTCCCAAGTGGTCCTGGATTGGAGAGCGTGCAGGCTGGGCTGAGGGACCACCGCCCCCCTCCCCCACCACCACCCCGTGCACAAATTTTGTGCACCGGGCCTCTAGTAGTAAATATGATGAGTAGCTACAGCATACAAACACATCTGATGCAATCCATGACAGACCCTGTTAGCTGTGAATACGCTGACCCTGCCTCCTTCCTTGTTAATATCCCCCCAATTTTGTTCATACTTTAACATGCCTTGCT
>NW_006284614.1:252568-255177 GCF_000327345.1 Myotis davidii
AAGTCACAGATGGCCGTGCATTATGGTTCTGGAAAATAAAACCTAAGTACATAAGTAAAAGTCTGTTTCCAGTTCCTAATAAAATAAGACAGTTGGCGAAAGAAACCCTCTTCCCATCCTTCTTCACCCCTTAGATGTAGACCTGACCCTGGAGCTCGGCACCATGTTGTCACCATGAGGACAAAAGCCAACATGCAAGGGGCTCTGATGAGCAGCAGGAAGAACCAGCTTTCCTACAGGCTTCAGACAATGTGAGAAAAATACGCCCTTATTTGTTCAAACCCCTGTTCTTTGACTTTTCTGTTACTTGTGACCAAGTATTAATAACAGAATAGTACAAGACAGAAGGCTGTACTTAAAAGTTTGAACCTCAGGCAACTGTAGCTATAACAACAGAGAATTCTTGATAATTATTGACTCTGTGCAGATACCAGGACATAACCAGTCTGGTGTGCAGCAGCATAAAACAAGGATCATCACGGGCATTAAGGCTGGATTGTGGCAGAGGCTGCGGGTTGTTCATTCACCACATATTCCCATCTTCTTTCTCATTCAACATGTCCTTTCCCAGCCCCAGCGCAAGTCCCATCCAGTCACCTACAGTGACTGCTACACGAAGCCTAACAGAGATGGCACAGTCAGTCAGTTCAGGGGCCGTGCTCGGCTAGCTGTGGAGACAGGTTAGCATCTTCTGACCTATACCTTAGACGCATGAGATTTCAATGTGCAATGCGGGTTTGACGTGGTTTACTTTAGGCCCATCTAGTTATACTGTCAGAACCCGCAGGCCTTTTTGGTTTTTGTAAGCCAGTCATCTAGGTTTCTTGTACATTTGATACAGGGTTATTATTGTTCTTGGACTCAATGTCAGATTTTTAAAAAAAATTTTATAGATTTTATACAGAGAGGAAGGGAGAGGGATAGACAGTTAGAAACATCGATGAGAGAGAAACATCGATCAGCTCCCTCCTGCACACCCCCTACTGGGGATGTGCCCGCAACCAAGGTACCTGCCCTTGACCGGAATTGAACCCAGGATCCTTCCGTCCGCAGGCCGACGCTCTATCCACTGAGCCAAACCGGTTAGGGCTCAATGGCAGCTTTTAATATAGACACCATAGGGGTAGATATATTTCCTCTGAACCTAATGACTTCATCTTTCCCCTTTTGTAATTTGAGAACTAGTCCATACCTTTTAGTTCACTGCTTCGTTAATATTTCATTTGTGCATTATAGACTCTTGTTTATTTTTTCTTAAAAAGAAGGCACGAAGGGGAGTCTTTGAAAGCAGGGCACAGTCAGGAACTTGAGGGCTGGAGAGAAGGCAAGAGGTGAGGCTGCACAGACAGGCAGGCAGGTGAGGGAGTTTGTGTATCACACACTGAAATATGATTTTTATTCCAATGGGAATGAGAAGTAAAGGATTTTAAGCAAAGGGCTAACATAACCAGGGTTTTTATTTAGAAAGGTCACATGGGCTTCACTCTGGGGAAGCAAATTGTAAGGTGGCACAGAGCAGCCAGTTACATGACAGAAAGAGATGACGCAGGCCGGAATGAAGACCATGGCTGTGAACGGGTGTGGGAGGTGCTTAGCAGTAAAAGGGAAAGGGCTTGGTGCCAGATTGGGTTTGTGCAGTACAGGACAGGAAGGTGTTCAGGTAACTCCCAGATGTGACAGGGGTGGTTAGTGAGACCATTCACAGAGACAGAAAATACAGGGAGGGGGGTCAGGTCCATGGGATAGCACAGAGAGATGACAGGAAATGGTACATGCAGTTTTGTGCACTGTGAGGCATCTCCTGGAGATGACCACTAGGCACAGAATATATGGGCCAGACACTCAGAACTGAGCACTATCGGCAATCTGCATGCAAATAGATAGCAACTGAGGTCATGGGACTTAGTGAGATCATCTAAAAAAACAAACAAAATGGGAAGGCGCATGAGTAAATCATACAGAACACTATCAAGGGTGAAAGAAAGAAGTAGGTCAACAAACAATAAAAGGAAGAAATGGGCAGAGAGGCAGGAAGAAAACCACAAGGAGGGAGAAAGAGGAAGGACAGAGTGGTCTGTGGTGGTCGACTGCACCAGAGCTCAGCTCACCCTGACCCTCCAGGGCTGCTCCTCTCAGCGTCTGTGGGCTCGGCTCACACCATGTGTACCCTGTTCCCCAGCCCATGGTAAATCGGTCAAGAAGTGATCACTGACCCCAGTGAGATAGAAACCAGCCGTGGGAGCCGTGGAGTGCCATCTGCCCCGGCACGTGGGCGAGGAAGCAGGCAGAGAAGAGGGAAGCAGCACTGAGAGCAGGCACTGTCCTGGTTTGGGAAGACACCCTGTTTTCTAATCAGTGTCTTTTAGGCTAAGGCTGGTTCCAGCTGGTTTCTGTCCCTTGGAACTGTAAAAACCCACTATATATCCAACAAGAGAGGCAGAAAAACAAACAGCCGCCTTAACTGACAGAAAGAAATACGTGCTGGACCGAGATATAAGCAGTGGCTGTGGGAGTTCTGGGGGAGGGGGGACTCACTTTGGCTGGGCTGAGGGAATGCTTCCAGAGGGAGGAGGCATCTGAGCCCGCGCTTTGAGGATTAGGAGGGTTTT
>NW_006284614.1:255229-270169 GCF_000327345.1 Myotis davidii
AACAACCAGCAGATGCAGAGAAGCGTGAAAGTTAATGGAGCACAAGAAGTGCAGGCGGTGGCCACGCCTCGGCCAGGCTCCTGGTCTGGCGGACTCTGGCACTGGCTCAACCTCGGAACCCTAGGAAGCCTTCCCACCTCCTCCACGCCCAGCACAGCCCTTCCCTCTCTGCACCCGGCGAAAACGCTCCGTCTGTGGGTCTGTGTCCCTCACAGGCATCTATCTATTGATCTTTGCATGTCCTGTGCTTGGTGCCGAGCCTCGCACCAGGGCCGGGTGCAATAAAAGCTCGGTGATGCCCTGCAACCACCGCTCAGCCGGGCACTTAGGACTGGGCCACGTAAAACTGACAGGAGGCTGGGGTCCCTCCCGTTCTAAGGACCTGTAGTAGCAGGAAGGCTGATAGGCAGGGCTGGCTTGTAATGACTTCTGGGTGTGGGAAAATTAAAACACTTAGGTTCCTTTTAAGTGTGGTAAAATATACATAACATAAAATTTGTTTAAACCATTTTTCAGTGTACAGTTCAGTGGCATTAAATGAATTCATATTGTTGTGCAACCATGACCTGTCCATCTCCAGAAGTTTTCCAGCTTCTCAAACTGCAATTGTATCCAGTCCCGCCTCTCCAAGCCCCTGGTGACCACCATGTTACTTTCTGTCTCTATAAATGTGATTACTCTAGGTACCTCAATAAGTGGAATCATATAGTATTTGACCTTTTGAAAACAACTTACATTTCTATGTGCTTTAAACCATAAACCGTTGCCAGGTGCTATCACTTCCTTCCAGTGAGGCGGGCAGGGCAAGGACTTGAGGAAGGTGAAGTTAAATTTGTCCAGGCTCAGCTTCAAGCCATCCCAAGTGCCCAAGCTACAAGAGGTACCAGGTGCTGCTTACCCCCGCGCACCCCACACTCCATGGAGCCTCTTCAGAATCAGACTGCTGCAGAGCCATTACCTCATCCTCCCCACCACCCCCCCTCAGGTGGCCTTCCTGTGCACTTCCCTATGGCTTAGCATTGGGACAGGAAGTACCCACTGTAGGAGGGTGCAGCCAAGCAAGCAGAACCTCCTGGAAGCTCAGCAGAGGCCAGGTGTGTCTCTATGGTTGGTGCGCTCCGCTCAGAGAGGCCGTTGCCAGCAGGAACCATCAATCTGCACACGTGTTCAGAGTCCACTGGAGCAGGCCATGCAGCAGTCACAGCGGAAGCTGCTAAAGGATTTGTTCTCCTCCTGCCTGAGGCGCCAGCTCCTGGCCGGCTCTTTCTACGCAACACCAGGAGGAAGGCCGTGCTTCCCACATGCCAAAAGGTTTGCTCACTTTAGTTTCCTGCAAAGTAATGGTCAACCCAAGGCCCTATCTGCAAAGTGCCAAGAGACTCTGGGGTTTCTTTAGGTTTGTTTGCTGGAATTAGAAATGGTTCAAACTGCATTATCTTCTAAATCAAAGTAAAAAGCTCTTAGTGAACCTCAAGATAATGAGTCTAATGCATTTTGTTCTCATCAATACCTATGGGCATAATTTATCAGGTATCCTATATAATAAAAGTGTAATATGCAAATTGACTGAACTGTGGAACGACCAGTGCTGGGGGGTGGGGCGGAGGGGGGCAAGTAGGCAGTGCCAGGCCAGCCAAGGTGCATGCCAGTGTTGGGGAGGCGGCAGCGACCAGCGCATCGTTCCCTGATTGGCTGCTGGGTCACCTCCCACACAGGGCAACAGTGGCCAGCTGCAAGGTGATGGGGGCAGCGCCGTCCCCTGATCACCCCACTAGTGGCCTCCTGCAGGTGGAGGCCAGACTGCGGCTTAGGCCCACTGCCCACAGGGCCTCTAGTATGTATATAATCTAATGTTAGAACCAGGAGATGTTAAACAATTGTTAAACATGCTCTTACATTTTCTTTACCTCTAGATTTACCTGCTAGACAGAATCAAAAGCTAATTGGTTTGACCCCATCTGGCTCAGCTGTGCTTAAGCCCTAAGAAGATTATGTCTTAGAATTTAATTCCCCTTTCGCTGGCTTAGAGGTGGAATCATGTCTCATCTTGAGACTCTAAGCAAACTGGAGTGGCTGTGGGTCAGGTATGGAGGAGGAACCAAGCAGACTAAGGAAGCGAAAAGAGCCTGGGAGCTGAATGTACTAGAATAAAACAATGAGTCCTTCTGACTCCATCTTGCCCAGTTCCCATGACATCGATTAGCAACTTCTGCTTAGTCCTGCCCATAGATATACTAACTATTAAAGGAATCTAACCTGTACCTAGGAATTACTGAAACAACCACCCTTCTCAAAACAACCTTCCTAAAAAGATAAGGATACAAAAATAATGATTATCAAACTTTTATAGGGATCTTGGGACTGAGACCACTGCAACGGGTTTGTGGACAAAGGGCACAGAAATTCCATCATCCCCCTCGGACCCTTGCTGGTGTGCAGATGTCTGCGGTCATCAGTCACCTCCTGACCTCAAACCTCTCCCCCTTTCTCCCTCCCCTTGACATAGAGGAAGCCTGGATCCTGTACTTTCTCAAGATGGCTCGTTAGGACGACAGTCCACCATCCCCTCGGCTTGCTGGCTTTCTGAATAAAGTCGCTCTCCTTGCCTCATCTCCCTGTCCCTTGACTTACTGGCTGCTGTGTGGTGAGCAGTGTGAGCGTTCACTCGATTACAGGAAGACCTAGGCCCACAGCCTGCCTCTGCTGCCTGTTCCACAGTGCTTTTGAGCAAGTCACTTTATCTGAGCCTCAGCTTCCTCATTTGTGAAAGTTATAAAGAAAGTCATAGCTTTATCTACCAGGGAGGGACAGCAGCACAGAGAGGAAGTAAAGCAATAGCTGTGACAGCAGCAGCCATCCACGGAGTGCTTACCACGAGCCAGGCACCACTCTGCGCCCAAGTGACTGTGAGGCGCTTTACAGATGTTAGTAGTAATAAGAATTTCATTATTGTTGTTGCTTACTGAAACTTCCCAGGGCTTCACTACACTGTAGAGAATACGGGCAGGTTTCGTCTACCTTATTGTTTTATTTATAAAGTTTAAAATCCTATGTTGTTTGACTACGAAGTGTTTTCTCTCCCAAATGCTGCTTTGTGCTCATAAGGGTCTGCCTCTTTTCTATCCCTTCTTCAAGGGAAGAGAGAAGCTGGACCAGAAAGAAGAGGATGGGGAGCTAATATTATTAATCAAGGCACTAAACATTTACAGCCAGAGACTATGCCAGATGCACAAAGATAATAAATAGGAAAAATGTTCAAATACATCACTATACTCTCCCCACCCCCTCCCCTTGTATTTGAGGGCCCAGGGGTTGGCGGTGTGCAGGGACGGGGAGGCTGGTGGTGAATGCCCAGCCCTCACCTCCACTGGGTGTTGCTGACATGATGCTCTGCAAAGCCTGGCAGCAGCCAGTGCATTTCAGCCGCTGCCCTCCAGGGAGCAGCCCAGACCAGGCACAAACAGGGACCCAGAAGACTAATCTTGGCTCAAAGGCACATTGTAAAGAAATTGCATTTCCCTGCTATACCTTAAAGAGGAACTGGAGCTGGGGCAGGGCTCTGAAAGGCTGAGACATACAAACAAAAAACAAAGTTACCTAAAGGGCCTATTTCAGTTGTTGAATGGGACAAAGTCAGTAGACTGGACTAACCCCTGGTTCGCCTCTGCTATTCAGCTTGGGGGAGAAGAGGGGCTCCAACGAAGATTGAGTTAGCAATGGAAAAGCAAGCTGCACTTTCTTTGCAAATAGGAGTGTAGTGTAGATGTTCTGCCCTGTTGATGGACTAGGGTCGTTGAGTTCCTCCTATGTGCTGGATCCTTTAAATATTCTCATTTCATCATCACAGTAACTATGTTAGGAAATACCAACACAGATTATGCAGCTTTCCCAAGGTTACACAGAGGGCAAGAGTCTCCTATAGGAGCTTAGAGACTCACACAGTGCAAAACACAGAAAGAGCAGATATGTGTGTGCTGAGTGCAGTGGCAGGGATGTGTGCGGGGAGCTAGGGCCCCTAAAGGGAGGCTCACAACAGCCCAGGCAGCCAAGGGAAGCATCTCAGAGAGGATAATGAAGACATGGCTTTTGTTTAAGATATTATTAATACACAACAAAACGCACAGATGTTAAATATTCAGCTTGATAAGTTTTGACAATTGCATAATTGTGTGGCCACTAATCGAAAACAAGCTCTAGAGCATTTCCAAATGCCCCAAATTTTCCTGCCCCTTTCCAGCCAACCCCTCCCCCTTCCCAGTTTCTGACTTCTACCACCATTGATTGGTTGTGAGTGTTCTTGGACTTCATCCGAATAGAATCACATATCTGTATGTTGGCTTTATTCTGGCTTCTTCCGCTGAACTGAGTCTTAAATGATGAGTGGAACTTGGGTAGAACAAAGGGGCAGTAAAGCAGGAGCAGAGGTGAGAAGCAGCCTGGGGATGGGGCTGAGTCTGGAGAATTGAGCAGGAAGTGAGAGGGAAGACAGGGAGAGGGTGGGTCACGAAGGGCCTAGGACCCAACGCCCAGGGTTTTGATCTCAAGGGCTTGGACTTTATTTCATAGGCAAAGGGGAGCTGATGAAGCTGTAAGCAGTCCCTGAACACCTAGCGCACCAGGTTTACACGCTGCTTTGTATGGTACGTTTCAACCTCAATAATCCTAGAAGACAGACACTAACAATCCCCATTTCCTAGGAGATCAGATGGAATCTGAGAGACGTTAAGTAACATTTCCTGAGTGATAAGCCAGGTTCAATCCCTGCCTGGCTCCAAGTACCCTGCCTTCCCACCCCTAGAGAGCTGCTTTGGAAGGAAAGGGGGGACCATTTGAAGCCCAGAAGAGCCCCTTGAGAAAGGCCATGGAGGGCTGTCGGGGTGAAATGCTCCTCTGCACACGGCTCGGGCACTGGAAGGGGTGAACCCAGGGACACGAAAGGCCGGGGTCCTGGCCCATCCAGGGTGAGCAGGAGGCAGGCGTTCCCGGCAGTCCTGCTTCACTTCTTTGAGGTGCTGCTAATTACTCAACTAACCCTCCTCACCAGACAGAACAGATTTAAGGAGATGCAGCCATCGCTAATTTCTCTGAATACTCCTAGCGAGCAACTTGAGACCGGGGTATGCTGCCTTTGTGTTGGGTTTAAACAACTCCCCACTGACCAAGTATGCTCTGCAATCTGGAAGTATACGCTAAACATGCAGACAAAAAAGAGACAGACAGACACACCAGGATTACTGAAAGTTCTTTCAAATCCACATTGACTAAAATTTAAAAACCAGTTCACCTTCTTATCCCTTGTGTCTCATTTCTTCACATCATTCCTTCTAAATGAACCTAAGGCAACGCCCAGAGTCAGATCCAGAACACGTCCTCAGAATCACACCCTCCCCACATTCCCAATTTATAATCTGCTACATGTGATAAAAAGTAATACTGAGAAAAGGGGAACTGGTGATGTTTTTAAATTAAAAAAAAAAAAGAATTCACCTGTTCATGTAATTCAGTGGCACCCAGTAGAATGAACACTGTAAACCCCCAGAGCTCTGAGAAAAGCTGTCTGGTTCTATGGTGTGTGAGAAAAAGAGGTGAACAGTTTGGGACATGCAAAAACCTGTTAAGCTTCCGTAACCTACTTACCCATAGTACCTCCTTTCTTTCTTTCTTTTTTTTTTAAAAATATATTTTATTGATTTTTTTACAGAGAGGAAGGGAGAGAGATAGATAGTCAGAAACATCGAAGAGAGAGAAACATCGATCAGCTGCCTCCTGCACGTCCCCCACTGGGGATGTGCCCGCAACCCAGGTACATGCCCCTGACCAGAATCGAACCCGGGACCCTTCGGTCCGCAGGCCGACGCTCTATATACTGAGCCAAACCAGTTTCGGCAAGTACCTCCTTTCCAGGGAAGATATTAATATCCCCTGGCCCTCGGATGGGCTTTGGGAAGGTAATTATTTTCCTTTGCCTGGAAAGCTTCCCCCTCATCTTTCTATACCCCTCTTCCTAGTTGGTACCTATTTCTTTCTCAGATCTCTGCTGGGAGTGGCTTCCTCGTGAAAATATTCCATGGAATACACCTCCCCAAAGATCCAAGGCCAGGTTAGTGCCCCTCTCTGTTCCCAAGCCTACCTTTGCTAAAGCAGGGGTCCTTCTGGGTTCTAAGTGCTGATTCACTCGTCTGCCTGCCACTCCTGTGTAAACTTCTTCAAGTAAAGGACTATCTTGTTCACCGTGATATCCCTAGTGCCTAAAACAGAGTCGAACAATAAATACTTGTTCAGTGCTGATTGACAAGTGACTGATGACCCTCCATTGACCAAGGACAGCCTTAGGCATCAACAGTTTGAATTTGGGAAGACAGTTATCGGTCAGGAAATGCTGAGCACAATAGAGAAGGAAGAAGAAGAAGTCGGATGTGATTGGTTGGGAGGCTTGATAAGTCCATGATCATTATGAAAAGGGCCCAGAACTAAAGCAATGGCTTTTTGCTTGTTTGTTTGTTTGTTTAGTAGGGTGCAAATCCCTATTCAGGCCCCACCTGGGCCTGGCCAGCTCTAACAGGATGTAGCACTTGGGAGCAGCTCCTCATCACTTGAATTTCACTCTACATGTCATCCTATCATCCAGGGCTTTCAAGGTGGCTCAGAGAGAGTTAAAGAGACAGTTATTTTTAACTCTGTATTATTATAGAAAACTTGAAAAATATAAAACAAGAAAATGAATCAATCAGGAATAAAATTTTGGAATATTTTTTCTAGTGTAAAAAATGCATACAATTACCCATTTTGCTTTATATATCCTAATGGGACCATGTTGTAAATGCTATTCTGCCAACCTCATTTTTCACTTAATATTGTGTGGGTTGGGTAACTCAATACTCATTTACAACCCTTGTCTCTCTCTCTGCCTGTTCTCTACCGTTTTGAAAAGCTCAATACTCACTTTATTAACATCCCTTGCAAGCAGGGATCCATATTACATGGTTTTAGCCAATAAGATGTAAAGAGAAATCAGCTACGGGGCTTCCAGGAAAGTCTTTACTCTCCTGATAAAAGCAGATAAGTAGCAGTTGCCACCTCCACTCCCTCTCTGCTCAGGGGTAGACTCAGTGCCTGAAGCCGCAGCGGCCCTTTTGTGACCACGAGGTATCCAGCATGAGCAAGTTCAGATATTGCAGAAACGCAGTCCTGAGGTTGCTGAACCAAGGCTAGCATCTGCCTATAGTCCAACTTCTTATGTGAGAAAAGTAAATCCCTGCTTCCTTCAGACACTGCGCATAGTAAGTGTTTTATTAGTTGCAGCCAAAAGCATTCCTGACATAAAATATAATGTAAACAGCTTTGCATGTGACTGAATTGACTCTTGTTCAATAAAACTTAAATGGCTACATGGCGCAGCCGGCATGGCTCAGTGGTTGAGTGCTGACCTATGAACCAGGAGGTCACGGTTCAATTCCCAGTCCAATTCCTGGTCAAGGCACATGCCCGGGTTGTGGGCTCAGTCCCCAGTGGGGGGCATGCAGGAGGCAGCCGATCTTATGTTTCTCCCTCATCATTGATATTTCTTTCTCTCTCTCCCTCTTCCTTCTTCTCTGAAATCTCTAAAAATATATTTAAAAAAATGGCTACATGGTATTCAATCAGAGATGTGCCACAATTTAACCAATTTTCTATTGGTCGACATTTACTAGTAGATCATTTCCCGCTTAACACATTATAATGCAGATTTTTATAGACAAATCTTTGCACATATCCCTCTAGAAAAAAACTCTCAGAGATGGAATTTCTTGGTCAAAGGGCACCTACCTTTTTTATGCCAATACCAATTTTTATTCTAACCAGCAGTATATGATAATGCTCACCTCCCCAATATGGGGAACTACCATTTTTTAAAATTAAAAATCATTTTTAAAATAGAAAATACTTCATTACTACATAATGTCTAAATACTACATAATGTCTAATGTTTCTTTTAAAACTAAACATCTCTGATTCAACTGGTGAGAAATAAGAGATTTGAAGGTGGGTTTTAAAGGACTGACAGCTGAATTCAGACTTGCAATTCACTTACAAGCAATGATAACATTGCTGGCAGTGAGCTACAACTCTAATCCATACACAGCTTCCCACACGGTAAGCCTGGTCTGGGTTCAGCCTTACAGGGCTCCCCACCCAAAAGTCAATGTGGAACACCTGTGGGCACTCAGAGATGACCCACAAAAAGAAATGACTGGAAAACAAAAGTGGGCTGGTCTATGGGAGGAGCAAAGTTTAAAAGGAAAAGGAGAGAAGAGAGGAGTAAAGGAAAGGAAGAAAGCTACCAGAGGCAGAGCCCACACCTCGCCTGCAGGGTGCTCACATTGCTTCCCACCAAGTGAAGGCTGCTCCCCTCTGTTTGGACAGCTGTTCCCCTAGATATTAGCAGCTGGCTTTCTCGTCACTCAGGACTCAGCTCAAACAGCACCTCCTCAGAGGGGCCTTCTCTATCGCCCAACCTAATGTGGCTCTGGTGTCTCTTCCCTGACCTCCCTATCACCCTGTGTGTGTTTCCTCATGGTGCTCACTGAGCCCACCTGGACTGGCCATGCTTACTTACATGTGTGTGTAAGACCGGTAGTCTCCCCACAGTGGAGAGTATCCTCCACCTGCATGTAACCTCACTTGCTATGTGCTCAGTCAATATCTGCTGAATGACTGAATAAATGAATGAATGAGGAAATGGACAGTTTCCTAACCTCTAACCCAACACAACCAGAGAGCATCATGGGAAGCAGTGGATGAACTAACTGCTCTGTGGAGCTAATACACTTCACATAGCAACGTCCAGACAGCTGCCCCCTCTGCTTCCTCTGGCTCATCAGCTCCCACTGAACTCTAGGGTCCAAAGAGGGCCATGGCATCTGGGCTCAGCTGTCCCCAAAGCTATCTAACAGAGGGCGTACTGACAGGTAGGGCTTTACTCATTTTTTTCTGGTGTTTTGTTATCAGTCTTATAAATGTTAATTAAGAATATTTTTCCTGTGAAAAATTTCAAACATACACAAGGTAAAGGGAATAGTATAAAGAACCTCATATATCCATTACCCTTCTTATTTTGGTTCCTCCCAAACATTGTTGGAGCATTTGAAAACACATACCATACATCATACTTTAAATACAATGTCTAACAGGCCCTGTGTCCTGAGGCTGCTGACAGAAGGGACAGAACCTTAGAAAGCACAGAACATACACACAGAGGAGCAAGTAAGGCTGTTTCCCGACACCCCATGTGATGGCAACATGCTGCGTTCTTTCTCACTGACCTGCATGAAAGGGCAAGTTTCCCACAAACTGCTTAAAAACACATTCAGAACAAAGCCAAGCCTTTGATCCTGGTGGAGAACTCAGAAGGAGCCAGGCATTTTCCCAAAAGCACCAGGCTTCAAACAGTAACAAGCCGTCAAGTGGCCATTTCTGCCTGATACCCAGTTATTTCAGTTGTCTCCCCTCTGATGACTTAATTTCCCTGCTTCACTCCTTCTAGATCCTGGGAGGAGCCTTGCTCACTGACTGGCACTGCCTTTTCTTGCTCCTCACATAAACAAAGGGGGAGTATTAATTAGAGGCGTTTCTGAACGCTAATGAGAGAGCAATGTGACAATTAGCCATAGAGCAGTGGTTCTCAACCTTCCTAATGCCGCGACCCTTTAATACAGTTCCTCATGTTGTGGTGACCCCCAATTTCATTGTTACAAATTGAACATAATTAAAGCATAGTGATTAATCACAAAAACAATATATAATTATATATGTGTTTTCCGATGCTCTTAGGCGACTCCTGTGAAAGGGTCGTTTGAACCCCAAAGGGGTTGCGACCCACAGGTTGAGAACCGCTGCCATAGAGGGAGGAGGGCTCCAGTGCCAGGGGTCTGAACTCTCTGAGAGTGGACACACAGACACTTGCTCAAGCAGTGCCTGGAAGGCTAGCATGAAATGGACGAATGAATGAATGACAGCACTAGAGAGGCTGGAGGGCCAGTGGAATGCTGAAACCCTGACAGCCCAGATGATGAATTTAGAGCAATAAACAGCTAACAAAAAACTCATCAAATATCACAGTAAAATGAGTTTAAAAAATGTATCAGTCAGTAGATGAGTGGAAAAAAAGCTGCAGTACATTTACACAATGGAATACTACTATGTGGCTGTAGAAAAGAAGTTCTCACCCTTTGTGACAGCATGGAGAGACCTGGAGAATATTATGTTAAGCGAAATAAGTCAGAGAAAGACAAATACCATATGTTCTCACTAATATGTGGAATCTAATGAACAAAATAAGCTGACAAACAAAATAGATCCAGAGGCATGGATACATGGAACAGACTGACAAATGTCAGAGAAAAGGGAGGCGGGGGGCCTGGATAAAGGAAGGTGAAGGGATTAGCTAAAGAACATATATGCATAGCCCATGGACACAGAGAATAGTGTGGTAAGGGCCAAGGGAGGGGGGTAGGGGCTGGGTGGAGGTAGGCAAAGTCGGGGGGAGTGGGGGACATTTGCAATAGTGTCAACAACAAAAACATTTTAAAAATGTATTGCCTTAACACAAGAGTTATTTTCCTTCTTCTACTCAACTTCTATGTCTTTGTCATTGCAGCTAAAACCATGGCAAATGTGCGGCTTTATACACATTCTTCCTCACGTAACATACCAAACACATTCCCATGCTGTTCGTCTTCCTCAGAATTATTTTAAATGGTTGCATTGTTTGTAGGTATGTCTATAAAGCCAAACTCAAGCCTCCACTCTATTCCTTTCCTTTTCTTTCATTCATCTCATTTTCAGTAGAGGAAACTGCCCTTCCCCTTAGGCCTGTGCCCCTCTCCATAACCTCTTGCCAGGATGCGCCCAACCAGGTCTCCCTGCCTCTAGGAGCTGGATGTGCTGCTGCCTCTCCATACAACTCTTACAGTCCACTCTTTGCCTGGCCTATTCCTATCCACATTCCAGGGCTCAGGTTAAGTGTCATTGTTCCAGGGAACCTTCCCGACCTTCCCGACTGCCTTACCATCCTGTGCTTCAAGGGCTAAGTCACTCCTCACACTCTGCACTGTAATTGTTTGTCTTATGGTCTATTTGTCCACCAGACTCTGAGCAGGAGCCATTTTTTCGGAGCCTTATTAGCTGGGAGCTCTTGGTCTCCCTTGAGCCTCAGTTTTCCTACCTGTAAAAGGGTTCAGTTATGCAGTCTGTCCCCCCTACCAACAAGGATGCTGTGAGGATCATATGAGGCAGTACTGTGAAGATTCTCTGTACAGCATAAAGGGCTGTAAAACCGTTAATAATTATTACTGACTAGAGGCTCTGTGCACGAATTTGTGTACCAGTGAGGTCCCTCAGACTGGCCTGCTGGATCAGGCAGAAACTGGCTCTCCGACATCACCTGAGGGGGTCCCGAATTGTGAGAGGGTGCAGGCCAGGCTGAGGGACCCCACTGGTGCATGATTAGGGCCAGGGAGGGATGCGAGAGGTTAGCCAGCTGGGGAGGGACTATGGGAGGGCTCTAGGGCCTGTCTGGCCCATCTCATTCAGCCCCAATTGGCTGAACCCCAACAGCAAGCTAATCTACCAGTCTGAGTGTCTGCCCCCCGGTGGTCAGTGCACATCATAGCAACTGGTCAACTGGTCGACTGTCCCCTGGTGGTCAGTGCACGTCACAGTGAGCGGTTGAGTGGCCTTAGCATTTCATTAGCATATTACGCTTTGATTGGTTGAACGGCTGACTGGACGACTGGACACTTAACATATTAAGCTTTTATTATATAGGATTATATATCTGCTACCTAATTCTAGGGAATAAAAGGCAGATCCTCCTTTTGAGGATCCCAGATTCAGACAAATAATGGTATCTAACACTTATTAAATATGATGGATACTATACTAGGCGGTTTATATGCATTTTCTCATTGTATCATCCAAATGAATGGGGTAAAATCTAGTATTAGTCTCAATTTCCAAAGGCTCAGAAGACTAAGTAGTTTTCCTGGGGTCACGTGGCTTTAGGATATGATGTCAAGAATCCAGTGCAGCCTCCTCCCACAAACAATGCCCATTTACATACCCACATGGAACAGTGCATACAATTTCCAGAAGTCCATGGATCCCCTAAAGCCCATCTTCCTCAAGCCTCTGTTTAAGGACTTGCATAGAAGAGAATTCTGCAGAAAAGTTCAAAGATTGGCACATGGCACAAATATGGAAGGTTCTGGGAGAAAACTGTGTCATCAAGAATTCTAGGGGAAACCTTACAGCAATGGTTCTCAACCTTTTGGCCCTTTAAATACAGTTCCTCATGTTGTGACCCAACCATAAAATTATTTTCGTTGCTACTTCATAACTGTAATGTTGCTACTGTTGTGAATCGTAATGTAAATATCTGCTATGCAGGATGGTCTTAGGCGACCCCTGTGAAAGGGTCGTTCGACCGCCAAAGGGGTTGCGACCCACAGGTTGAGAACCACTGCCTTACAGCCTGGGAGTAGGTTGTGAGTCTGAGGTCTCAGCAGACATTGTTTCCTTGGCAATTTAAGTCACTGGGCTTACTGACTGAAGACTCGGCCTGAGCAGGAGCCGCATGGCATGGATGCTGCACTCTGACAAATCAGGCTGTACCAGCTGTCGAACTCCAGCCACCAGCAACAGCAGCCAGACACTTTGTGGTATAAATAGTTTCTGGAGACATCACTTGATGTACTCGACAAACGGGAAAGGAATAGCTAAACAAAACACAAGAGACCTAAAGGAACCATAGTGGGAGCAGGAACAAGAGTTTGTCAAACCATCTGGCTCTGGCCTGTCCTAATCTCGGGATGGCTTTGGAAACCGTGAGGCGTCAGTGGGGTGTAGGAAGTGCGTGTGTCTCATGCTGAGCAGTGTGAGAGACAGCAGCCCGGTCACCAGATGAAATGCATCCCTCTGCAGAAAAACCCTTGGGACTGTGCCGCAAGCCAAAATAAGCAATTAAAGCTTGAACAGCAACCCTGCAAGCCAGACTGCGTTTTCCAGCTCTGGCACCATGTGGGCGAGGCCTCAGAGACCACCTGGAATGGAGTGGATAAGCCAACATGGTTTCCATGGCGAACGAAGGCCCCCAAAACCAAGGAGCCAAGGCATAGGGCGTGTGCGACATCCCAGAAAGCAGTCTCCTGAGTAGTGGGAGGTGTTACCAGGGCTCACAGGAAAATGATGGAAACCAACTCTTCTCCAGGTGCTCTCAGGAGAGAACAGAGGGAACGCGGCTGAGGAACGGGCTGTAGTGGGGATTGCGGCGAACATCCCGAGGATTCCCCATCCCTGAGGACTGTCAAGCTTGGGACTGACATTAGCTACTAAGGGGACACACACAGAACAGGCCAACCAGTCCCAAAATGTCCAGGAGGCAGGCTGCTATGGGGACACTGTTTATTTTGCTTTAACAAGGGGCTAAGGGTCTGCTGTGAAACATATTGTTGGTGGTCCATTGGGTCAAACTTCTGCCAGTGCAAAAAAGGATAAAATCAGAGTCCCACAATCCTTTACCTGTAATTAAAAAACACAAAATGGCCGAAACCGGTTTGGCTCAGTGGATAGAGCGTCGGCCTGCGGACTGAAGGGTCCCAGGTTCGATTCCGGTCAAGGGCATGTACCTGGGTTGCGGGCACATCCCCAGTGGGGAGTGTGCAGGAGGCAGCTGGTCAATGTTTCTCTCTCATCGATGTTTCTAACTATCTCTCTCCTTTCCTCTCTGTAAAAAATCAATAAAATATATTTAAAAAAAAAAAAAAACACAAAATGTTCTAAAAATTGAAAGTTTTTTCCTAAGTGTGTGCAAATCATTTGGTAACAAAAACCTGACCTGAAGTGATGTGCAAGTATAGTTTTTACTTACTCCATCTAATATGAATAATAGTAAGTTGAACTGCGGACATATTAACGTGTCTGATTGCAGATGTATTAACATGTTTGATTGCAGAAGAAGGGAGCGGCACCACTACCCTTTTCCTCTGGGAGTCTGATGCAATAGAGCATGTAATAAGCAAAGAATTTCCTTAAAAAATCAGATAAGCAATAACTGACATTATCTCCTTTTCTGCACATCAGTAAACAAGAAAGAAATGTTTAACATTGGGATAGAGGTCGGAAAGAAACTGCAAGATCTCCTTTAGCATCATGGCAGGAACATGGCTTTGGGGCAATTGTGTGTCCTCACGGGGTCTGTGGATGAGCTACCCTTGCTTCTGGCACTAGTGTGTAGTTTCCCTCTTATGTTTAATTCTGTTAAATTCCAGCTTTGTTCCCATATACATCCAAAGCAACACCAGACTTCTCATTCATGCAGCAAAATCTGGCAGCCTTTCTACTGCAATGGTAAGAGAGAAAGGGTAACACAGTCATGGGGTTGCTCACTGAATGTGAACCAGTGAGCTTGATCCCTTTCATCTCCAAGGCCCATGTTTTTAGAAGAGGAGACTAAAACAATCTTAAAGATGAGGTGTTTGTTTGAGGATTCAAAGAGAGTTTTCAATGAGTGAGAGAAGGGACTCCAAACTTTCCTATCAGACTAGAGGCCCGGTGCACAACATTTGTGCACTGGAGGGCGGGAGATCCCACAGTGCGGTGGCCTGAACCCTTTCGCTGTCCAGGAGCCTTCAGAGGCACTGCAGAGGCGGGCGGATGGCTGCGCTCACCAGCTGTCAGCCCGGTTTGTGGCTGGGTGGCGCTCCCACTGGTGGTCAGTGCACATCATAGCGACTGGTCATTCCGCCATTTGGTCAATTAGCATATCACCCTTTTATTATTATTATTATTACTAGGGGCCTGGTGCACGAAATTCGTTCACTGGGTGTGTGTGTGGGGGTGTCCCTCAGCCCAGCCTGCCCCCTCTCACATACTGGGAGCCCTCAGGCGTTGACGCCCATCACA
>NW_006284614.1:271161-288958 GCF_000327345.1 Myotis davidii
CACCCTGATTAGCCAATGAAAAGGGTAGCGGTCGTACGCCAATTACCATGTTTCTCTTTTATTAGTGTAGATTATTATATAGGATAATCTATTTTTCCTGTTCCATAGCAAAAAGACCATGTTGGGGACTAGGGGACAAAGAAAGAGGATAAAAAATGGAGTAAAGATGGTTTATAAGCAAAACAACAAGGATTCAAAGTCAGACACTATCACTTACTAGTTGTGTGACCTTGGAAGGTTTACCTCCCTGAAGCTGAACATCATCTGGAACCTGGGAAAACAATACCTTCCTTGTAGGCTTGTTACAAGGATTAAGTGACTTGTAAAACACCCAGTACGTGGGAGACACTCAATAGGTGGCAGCGGTTTGGTTGCCGCTGTTCATTTCTGGACCTGGAACAGCGCTTGACTTCACTCCTTGTTTCACCAGATCGCTCGGCTCAGCAGAGCAGGGGATATTGACTTCGTGAGCACGGAGCCAGTGGTAATAAACACACACAGCAATAAATCAAATTGTAACCCCATCTCCCTCAGCTGTAACTGCTTCCCAGGCTCCTGCACTTGCTTTGTTAGAGGAACTAAATAGCTCCTAATGGCCATGAAACCAAATCATCCTGGAGAGAGTGCATTTCATCAGCATGTGGGAGAGTCCATGCAAAGCCATCCCTCTCACAGGAGGCTAAGCTGGGAAAACAAACAAACCCGTAGGTCACACCAATATCTATTCCAGGTGCTTATGAACCTGGGCACGTTTTCCATGGCTTGTCCTACTCCCTGTCCTTCCAGGTGACAGACACCTCCTCAGCATACCCTGTGCACAATGCCAGTCCCCATGCAGGGGCACGAGCATGAACAGACACTGTCCCTCCCCTCAGAAGTCAGGCTCGTGGGGGAGACAGATGTGCATTTCTGTAAGTATGTACATGCTGGAAGTGCTAATGAGGGGCATGTGAAAGCAGCAGAGAAGACCAGCAGAGACAAAGATCTTTTGTGTTTCCTTAATGCAAGTTCTTTCCATAATGTTGGAATTTTATATAGTGAACATGGGTTACTTTTGAAATCAGAAAAATTTTAAAAGAAAAATATACAGATGGTGGTGTGGTGAACAGAGATTATTTACCAAATATTCAAACAGCGGGATGAGTGGGAACATTTGGGAACGCAACAATACTTTGGTGGGATACTTGAGAAGGAGGGAGGGGCAGCACAGCTGCCTGGAGGTAAAGGTGACAAGCCAGGCTTCCCTAAGAAGGTGACAGGTAAGTGGAGACCTGGAGACTGAATGACGGTTTGCCCATGGAACTGTAAGTCAGTATAAGTACCGCCTCTTTAGAAATCAATTTGGGAATATTTATCAGGATTTAAAATCCACCTCCCCCACCGCCGCCCCCGACCCAGGTGTTCTTCTACCAAGAGGAATGCCAAGAAACACAAAGGGCTCTGTAAAAGTTGTTGTTACATCACTTACATAAGAAGATGACGCTAAAAATAACTTAAATGCCCATCAAGAGGGGACTGCTTATATAAATTACAATGCAGCCAGACATTAGAACAACATAGCCATGAAAAAGCATGAAAGAAAATTTTTATACAGCATATTGTTTTAAAAGACAACTTATAGAACCATATGATCTCATTTTTTGTAGAAATAAATTATATATATTATAAATAAAATGTCTGTATATGAACAGGAAAAGTCTGAAAAAATACAACCAACCATATGAGGCATATTAGAGCCAGGGGAGTAGGAAGGAGAGGGAATTTCACTTTCTCATTTATTCTATGTTGATGTTTTTTTACAATGACAATATATTTCAAAAAGTTTTTTTTTTTTTTAAGTTTAGTAGTTGGACAGTTATGGATACAAATGAACAGAGATTTTAGAGAAAGCGGGTGTTCGGAAACAGCTTAGCATTGTTGGAATGCAGGAGGCATGGGAGTCCAGGAGATGGAATTTAAGGAAGACTTCGAAGAAGAAACAGAAACACAGGTGTCAGCTTGGAAGACAGGAGAAGGGTAGTGGAGGGAGTGCCATGAGTGGTGGAACCATGAGTCATGCTCACAGAGACAAGAACACTGCAGAGAAAAGGGACCGGGATTTTCAAGAGTGGAAAGTAGCTATTTTTTTTTTTTTCTTCAGTAGGAAGCATCTGCAGAACAGATGCACATTGTTTTAAAGTAGAGCATCTATCAAAGAATTACAACCCAAAATTTCACTAACAACCTACTGTAACTTTGTTGGTGTGGCTAGAGAGGAAAAACTCTAGCAACAGACAAGCTGGATGTTAAAAGTGCCAATTACTCACAAATGTTCCTTCACAAATACCAGTGTCACAATGGAATGGTCCCTGGGCAGGTAACCTGTTGTCCAAGGTGAGTTTAGACGAACTGTGGTGCTCTGTGCCCCAGCATCTCCTTTCTGGTTCTTCTTGGTGGATCTCCCTCACCTCGCCCCCTTTATGAAGCCCAATCCTTCTCTCAAAAAACCTGAAGTAAGTCCTTTATACTTCACTGTGGACTTACAGTCATTACCTTTCCGTGTAGTTTACTTTTAGGCCCTCGCTGGAAATGAACATTTTTGATCTAGAGGGCCCATCTTTTTTAAAAAGCAATTTTGCAAATCAGGCAACAGGTGGAGGTGGAGGTGGAGGTAGAGGGCCACCTACATTTGGAAACTAGTCCTCTTTTCAGATCTATACAATTTAGGAACATCTTCAGAGCTGCTATTTGGCCCAGGATCCATTTGTTTAATCCTAAAACACAGACGGGGTGAAGGGAGAAGAAAATATTCTGTTGTACAACTTCCCCAAAACACATCAGCAAATGAATGGAAGACAGAGCCATTTTCTGGTAAGTTTAATCAATTGTAGACAGGAAAACTAGATACTTGGCTGAAAAAGTATCCCTCTGGTGTTTAACTGGTCTCTTTGACCATCTACATCTAGCAAATGAGTTCAATAGCTCTCGCTTACTGTGTAAGTATGAGTACTTGGTATGTTTAAATGCTGAAGACCTGGCCATCTCGCCATCGTCTCTGGATACTCCAGCAGCTGAAAAGAAAGGATCTTTATCCCTTCCTAAGGGAGGGCATAAAACAACACCCAACTGATCCCTGGGGGAACGCCAGAAATGGCACAGTTGAAACACTACCCCACTTTTTGACAGGGGCTTCAATAAGGAAAACGTGATAATTTGAAACGCTTTATGTTTCCCAATCTAACAAATAAAATTTTAACATATATTTTTATTGATTTCAAAGAGGAAGGGAGAGGGATAGAGAGATAGAAATATCAATAACGAGAAAGAAACATTGATCAGCTGCCTCCTGCACACCCCCCAATGGGGAACGAACTGGTAACCCGGGCATGTGCCCTGACCGATAACTGAACCAGCAACTCCTGGCTTATAGGTCAATACTCAACCCCTGAGCCATGCTGGCTGGGGCCCAAGCTAATAAATAATTTTAAGGCATCTAGCCACTGCTAGGGACAGGAAACATATGGAGGATTAATTTTCCTAACTTCCCATATTTAAACAACGAAAAAAGGAGAAATACAAACAGCAAATATATTTTTTAAATCTAACCTCACTAGTAAGATGAATGATGACTTTTTACCCATCAGAAGGGCAAATGTGTGTGTTTTTTAAAAAATTCTTCCAGTGTGGGAGAATTCTGAAGAAAGCAGATGCTGGTGGGAGTTTCGATTGCTACATTCTTTCAAAGAGTAATTTGAAATTTTGTTTAAAACATTTTTTTTCAATGTACATATCCTATGATTCAGCAATTCCATTTCCACGAATGCACCCTAATAAATGAATAAATACACAAGAAACATGTACAAAGACAATCTTTATGGTAATGCCTATAATAGCAAAAGTGGTAAAATCACAATGTCCACTATAGTGAGCTGTGAGCAAACTGTTATAAAATGAAATACTATGCAGTCATTAAAACTGGTAATGCAGAATTACTGATTTGGAAACACATTTATAACATGTTAATGACAAAGGCAGGTTATAAAATCATGCACAGCACACACTCCCACTTTTGTTAAGCAATACATACACAAAGGATATAAATGAAAAAGTGTTAAGTAATTCACACACACACAAATGCACTCTACACATAAACTAAAAAAGTGTCTCTAATTCTCTTCAAAGTATCCAGCATAATGGATATATGGATGTGTGCATTTTAACTTATATCCTAAAAGCAGTTATTTAGCATTTGAAAGACTAATCAAGAGTTGGTTCTTCACAGGTGGTTATTATATGGCTTCAACTACGTTTATCTTTGATCAATATTAGAGGAGTTGTTAATAAGTGTAATGGATATTAGAAATAGTATTTACTGATAAAAAGACAGGTGTAAAAATATACGGATCAGCCTGAAATGCTGAAAACGCCCCTTCATGACCAGGGTCTAGGAGTTAAAGGAGCCCCGCAGCCCCAGTCCCTCCAGCCCCGTGTTGCTGTGAGCTCTGTGGCCTGAGCCAGCCCGTGAAGTTAGCTGAATCCTCCAGCCACAATGCTGCCACTGCCCAGACTGCAGTCTTGCCAGCCAGGTGCTTGTCTGGGTGCCTAGAAGGCCAGGAGCCGGGGCCTCACCAGCCGCTCCCAGCTCGGGCTGTGTGCCTGCCTGATGCAGCTTTGTCCCTGGCACAGGATTTGGCTCTGAAAACTGCTTTTGCTTTATCCTCTGCCTCTCCGGAAGGTTGTGGTGGTGGAGATGCATGGTCCTCACCTCCAAGTATGTATAATCATTGATGGCTGCTAATGTCTACCAAAAGTGACCTCATTAATCGTGAGCTAATGAACAGGCTTAGGTCAGTCAGTTGGCAACAAAGGCTGCAGCATGCGGTATTGCAGCACTGACTGTACAGGGGAGGTGGGAGTATGTGACGCCCACCCACTCACCCCCAGGATGCTTCCCAGTTTCTCCTAGAATGAACAAATAGCCTGTGTTTTAGAAATCATGAAAGTTAAACTGCACAGGCAGCACTGTCACCACCTGCTGGCCAACGCTTGGAAGGACCACTCCGTTTCATGCAGACTGATCAACAGTGGAGACAGTGGATTTGCAGTTCTGCTCATTGGCTTCAGGTTGCTTTTAATTTAAAAGTGTAACATTTGCCTGGCCTGTTTGGCTCAGTGGATAGAGCGCCGGCCTGCGGACTGAAGGGTTCCAGGTTCGATTCTGGTCAAGGGCATGTACCGTGGTTGCAGGCACATCCCCAGTGGGGGGTGTGCAGGAGGCAGCTGAGCAATGTTTCTCTTTCATCAATGTTTCTGACTCTCTATCCCTCTCCCTTCCTCTCTGTAAAAAAATAAAAAAAATCAATAAAATATAACAACAACAACAAAAAAAGTGTAACATTTGCATTAGTTTGGAAAAAATATCACCTCTTGTGATGGAAAACATACTCTAAAGTAGGAAGCAAGTTACAGGAAAAGAATTCTGAGTTTTAAAAACAAAATAGCACTCTGATGACCTTGGTCTAGTATTAGAGAAAATCATCCTTGCTGGATGTAATACTCATGTAGTCACCTGCCAAACAGTCTACGTACTTACATGTATCCCTCCAAATATCGATATGAAAACAAAGTGTGTGTGTACTGGAACCTTCTTTACAAAGACATCTATTAACTGATGACTCTAAATGAGGTCTAAATTCCTCCTGCGGCCTTCACACGCTTCATCAGCCCACCTCTGCCACTGCTGGGCAGCATTTCCCGCACAGATCACGAAGACACTCCCCACGAACACTCTTACCAGGCACTGTGTGCGGATCTGGGCATTTACTTCACAGGGCACCATGCCCCTAACAAAGTATTTCCCATCTCTTTACTCGGGCACTCTTTCACCTCAAGCGGGCACCTCCGTACCAGCACCCTCCACGCAAGGTCAACTTCTCGGTGCCCAGGTCAAATGTCTCTTCAATAAGAATGAAATGTTTTTCCTCTGTAAGCTGTTGATCCCTTCTCACAGTACTTTAACTGCACGATCCTGCTGTAAATGTGAGTTACACGCATGAATAGACCCAGACACCAACCATTTACGGAGCACCCCACGGTCCCCACCCCCATGCTGCTCGACAATGGCAGGTGCTCCACACGTATCCACCGAGTATTTAAGATGAAGTTGTTGGCCTTTGATTCCATGACTCAGAGCGGAACATCAACAGCAGCCACTGACGAGGACGCGCATGAGCGCACACAGGCGCACACACAAACCAACCAGCTCAGGGGTGACAGACGACCCCAGCCACAGCAACAAGGTCACCCAGGGCAGCAGCTTCCAATGAAAAACCCAACACCAACCATGGGTTACAACCAGTTTAAGTCACTTTATGGGTCTAGTGTTTTAGATCTTTTCAGTCAGGTAGTTGCCAAATCTGGCTAGTAAGGCCGTAATCTCTCCAGTCTTAAGCTTTGCTGAATTTCTAACAGGGGTGTAAGAGTCGTAGTCCCAGGGTTTGAGTTCTAGAAGCAAAGCAAATTCTGCACAGACACAAAGAGAAGGAAGAGGCAACAGTACAACATGCTGAGTGTAGCTACCTTCTCTTCGGGCTGCTGTCTGGGTGACAGAGGCCTCGCCTCCTGGTGCTCAGCAGCACTTGGCTTTTGGACCCTTCCACAGGTGGCCAGTCTGCCTCTGTCTATCCTCCTCGTCCAGCCCCTGGCATCCCACCTCAGGAAATGGGGAGGCTGCAGCACTCAGAACGCCCATCAGCCTTCTGGGAGTCACCACCCTCAGATCCGCCCATCCCTCTCCTCTCCCCAATGAAAGAAGTTGCTACAGGAACACTGCCTACTTCCCCCAACCACCTCTCTCCTCTATTATACCCCTCACACACTATTGATCATTTCTGTACATTATTTACACATCCTTTTTCATTATAAATAAGGTACTTGGAATCCCTATTTGAAATAAATGGAAAACACAAAGCCTTTAACAGAAAGGGTGGTATAATACATCTGCATTTCCACTGGGGACCAGTGCACGCGCGTATGTATGCACGTGCACAACACACACACACACACACACACACACACACACACACACACAGGATTTTCAGCTTCTATAGCTATTCACACAGGTGGCAAACAATATCTTACCTGCAACCAGAAAATCCTGCAATGGGAGGGACCACAAAGAGACCACAGTGGGCCCAGAGTTTTAGATTCCAAGGAGGTGAAACTCCACCCGCTACTCTCCTCCCTCCTGCCCCCACACACACTACCATCACTACATAATTAAAAGGGAAGGAAGAATATGTGGCTGCCAACACTTTATTGCCCCAAGTTAAGGACGTTTTTAAAAAACCACTACCTATTTTGAGAACGGATACTTTAATATCAAAGGGACATGCGATTGGAATGATAATGAATAAATCTGCTTCATGAAACTGACTTTGTTGCATTTACTTTGTCATGGACCTGCACTGGTTTGGGATGACTCTTGGGAACCAGTGACCTCCCAGGTGGTTCCACCATTTCAGACCCTCCAAAAACCACTCAAGAACCACTGTTATATCATAACAGTACTATTATTTCCTTAATATTTTTCATTAGTAATCTCACAACTTTACTTAGTTTTAATTTAAAAGAAATCTTTGGATCACCTCCATTAATGAAAAATCAGTATCAATTGCCAGAAATAGAAGGCAACCAACAAATGAGTGCAATAGAAACCAAACATGTTATTAGTTTCCAGCCAGACAGTGATGCTTGCTAAGGCTTGATCGCTCTCTGCGTTGACAAGGGAGATTGGCAGTGTTAGAGACAGATTAAATACTGTCACCACACCAAACTGTCCTTTTCCATAAAATCAATAGGATTAAATGTAAATTGAAAAAAAAATTACTTTCACATAAGATGATGCAATATTATTTAGTGCTGGGCTCAGGCCCCGTCTAAAAGCCACCTCTAAGCCATTCATGTCCCACTCTTGGAGTAATACTATCTAAGATACTGTGATGCCTGAATTGCATTAATTCATTCATGACACATTTATTGAGCATCTACTATGTTCTAAGCTCTATATAGAACAGAATAATGACCAAAACAGGCATGGTATTTCTTACAAAGCTTACCTTCTAGTAGTGAAACTTATAGGTTGTCCCCCCCCCCCAAATATATACACTTTGAATGATTATAAAGCCAGTGTTTATTAGCATACTGTTCATTTTCAAAATTTAAAAGAATTACAGAAATGGATAGTTTTTTGGGGTCAAGGTCCATTTTCAAACTGATGATCATTCTGGTTCAGGCGCTGCTGATAACTCGAAGCAATGGAATCGCAAACACCAAGATCATTTCATTCGGTATTTGTGTGCCCTCAATTTGTCAACTGTTGCCAGTTTTGTACCATAAACTTTATCTTTTATGTATCGATATTAAAAAGCCTAATGGATAAATTTTCTTTGTTCATAGCTTAGTCTGGCTTCACCCATTATTTCAAGTCAGTTAAACCTGAAAAGGAGTGAAAATTAGTGAGTTATCAGCTGTTAAAGTGTGTACGCATTTTTTGGTGGGGACACCCAGTGTCCCCCCAAAATGTATACCACTTTGAATAAATATAAAGGCAGTGTTTGTACTTCAACTGCATTTTCAAACTTCCGGTAGCATTTTAGGATGAATTTCCTTTGTTCAAAGCTTAGTCTGGCTGAAAAGAAACAAACATCAGTTGAGCTACCATCTGTTAAAGTGTGTATACATGTTCTTGGGGCACCCAGTATATTAAACAAATGGTCCCACAAATTATATTTGTGTTGCTTTATAGAAACATGTGTGCATGAGATATATCTGACATACATGTATATGCACATACATGCACAAATTTAAAGTGCTATAAAGGAAAAACACAAGGTCTTGTGGTATAGTTTGAATAGTCACCTTCTTTAGATAAGGAGGTCAGCAAAGACCTACATGAGGAAGTGCAGTTTAAGCTGAGACCTAAAAAAGAGCAGGTCTCAGTTTCGCAGGTTGAAGGGGTGGGGGGCGAGGGTGTGTGTGGGGGGTATTCCAGGCAGCTTCTTTGGGGAACTGAAAAAAAGAAGTGTGGTTCGAGAATAGCAGGCAAGAGGAAGAATGAAATAAAAAGAGAGGGTATGCAGTGACCAGAAATGTTCTACCTCTCTCTGCAAAGACCTCCTTCCATGCTTGTACAGCTCCCTAGAAATGTCTTTTTCTGAAAAAGAGAAGTCTGTCTCTCTATAGTTTTCACATACCA
This sequence comes from Myotis davidii, assembly GCF_000327345.1. NCBI lineage: Eukaryota > Metazoa > Chordata > Mammalia > Chiroptera > Vespertilionidae > Myotis > Myotis davidii. Next base: position 280,397 of record NW_006284614.1, read on the forward strand.
ATGCATCGGTCCAACCCCTCTGCATCACACACAGAGGAAACTGTAATCCCTCCTCCACAGGCAGCCCTTCGACTATCTGTAGACAGCTAGTGTGCTTTCTCTCCCAAGCTGAACACCAAAGCTCCTGTGCTATGTGTTGCCTGGGTCACTTTAGGTAGATTTTCCAAGTTCTATTTCTGTTATGGGATTTGAAGTTCCTTCTCCATTTACAATCCAAATTGATTTTCAGCCTTGGATGTTGTTTTACTTTTCTAACTGCCTTTCTGGATAACATCCAAATAAGTTATGGTCAGGCCTGAAGTCCTTGAGAACTAGGAAATCTCAGATGCATGCTGTTAGTAACATTTATTTCTTCTTTCCTTTGATATTGAATTTATAGGGGTAACATTGGTTAATGAAATTACATAGGTTTCAGGTGTACAATACTGTAATACGTCAACTGTATATTGCATTGTGTGCTCACCACCCCAGATCAAGTCTCCTTCCATCACCATTTACTCCCCCTTTTCCCTCTTCTACCTTCCCCACCCCTCTTCCCTCTGGTAATCACCACGCTGTTGTCTGTATCTATGAGTTTTCATGTCTCTTTCTTGCACCTTTGAAGGCAGGCTCCACTTGCAGGGGTAGACTAAGGATCTTCTTCAAATAATGCAAAGGCAATGGACATTCACCTAAGCTAAATTTTTTATAAATCCCACTCAAAGTCTATGGTAGATAACGTAGAGTACGTATCAGGGGGACTGGTCTGGGGGGGGGGGCGTGGGAATATTACATTCGGGAAGGGAGTGTAATGCCAGAAGACTGCTTGGCTTCAGCTGCAGACCCAGACTCCCCTGGACAGGGGCAGTGCCACAGCAATGGCTGTGTAACCGGGCATTCTGCCAGGTCAGGGTCCCAGATCTCCACTTCCAAACTAGAGTGGCAACATGCAAAAACTTCACAGGTAAACACAGTATCCCTGGCATGCTGGATGAAAGTCAAGCGGCCTTTATTAACACATTTTACCTGAATAAGTCCAAGTCTCTCAACAGTCCTGCCCTTGCTCCCTGCTCTTTCGCCCCTTTTATCGCATTAGGTCAGATTTCTGGGATTTCAGGCTGCTTCTGCTTGCAGGTGAACTGTCCCAGGGGAGAACAGGGGCTTCCAGACAGCCCGTTCCTCCTAAAGCTTCCCCCACCTCTGCCAGCCTTCCCTCTGGCTGTCGCACTGCTCCTTCTGCTGTCCCCAGAGGTGGCAGTGCAGCCTGAGGAGGCACAAGGGTGAGACTCAGCAGACAAGAGGCCTCCTCCTCAGCCCTGCTCTGCCTGAGGTGCGCAGTCAAAGAAACTGAGTGCGATGGGGAAGGCCGCCCTTCCCTCATTAGCCTGCCCTCCTTCTGCACATAATCAGCAGGACTAACCCTCAGGAAGAAAACAACACCTTCTAATATGATCAAAGTTACATCACAAAATGGCATTAAAACTCGACAGATTTAAGTGACAGATGGAAGGGCTTCTCTTTCTCTTGAGGGTAGTACCTGAGGTGTAAAGATGTGGGGAACAGTATCAGCCATTAATTAGTAACTCCTGGAGGGCAGACACCATAGTATTCATCTCTATGTTCCTTCAATAGGTAACACAACCTACACATTAGCTGTTCAACAAAATATGTTATGTGATTTTGATTCTTAACAGTACTAACATGCATAGGCATTAAAAACCATTACGTTATCTTCTAGCAGGTAGATCCAAGGTGATTTTTATTTCTGTATTTGCCTTTTAAACTGCTCCTGATTTTCTATACCAAACACGTCTGGACTTGGAAGGGACCAGAGATATTAATGGAAAATGAGTCTCAGAGAAGGTAATCGACATGCCCAAAGTCACACAGCTTGTGAGAGCTGAGATAACACTGTGGTCATTCACGTGCTCAGCCCCATGCCCTTTCTTCCACTATGCCCTTTGCTTTTCCTGAAAGACACTGTTTTGCTGAGACTCTAATACCGGGGTGGGCAAACTTTTTGACTCGAGGGCCACAATGGGTTCTTAAACTGGACCGGAGGGCCGGAACAAAAGCATGGATGGAGTGTTTGTGTGAACTAATATAAATTCAAAGTAAACATCATTACATAAAAGGGTTCGGTTTTTTTTTTTTTTTTAGTTTTATTCATTTCAAACGGGCTGGATCCAGCCCGCGGGCTGTAGTTTGCCCACGGCTGCTCTAATATAATGTTTATTTAAAGCCTCTAACTCAATCTAAAAGCAAACTCTGCCACCCAGTGAGCTTGTTACCATAGAAGACACCACTTTAGAAAGTACAAAGCAAAGCATAGTTTAAAACATCTTCTGCTGCTGTTACAGCAAAACACTTCGCCACTCCTTGACAACAGATGACCCCAGAACAGCCCGTGGAAGGGAGCTTAACATCTGTCAGCAGCTGAATAGTCAATGAACATCACAAAGAAGGTTAATGCATTAGTTTGCTTCTCAAAGAGTAAGACAAATTTAATTTTAAAAATAAGAATAAAAATGTCACCACACTAAATTTTTAAAAAAGAAGAAAACTTAAGAGAGATTTACTGGGGGGTATTCTTCCACAAAACTTTTATTGGTGTGTAACTTCAAGCTTTTTATTACAAAATAGCTCCAACTTACCAAAGAGAAAGGATCTATATATCTATATATATAAAACCTTAATATGCAAATAGACTGAACGGCGGAACAACCAAACAACTGGTTGCTATTGTGTGCACTGACCACCAGGGGGCAGACACTAAACATGGTAGGCATTGGCAGCAGGCGGCAGAGCACAGAACACGGTGGGTGTCGGCCAGGGTGGGATGGTGGAGCAGGTGAGTGGGGGCACCAGACCAAGGCAGGGTGCTGGTCGCTGTCATTGGGGTGAAGCCTCTGGTGGTTACTGAAAATTCTTTGCTCCCATGTGCTGCGTTTCCACCCAGTACTCATACCTGCTGCCAGCACCCCTCACTCACACCAGCTGCCAGGACCAGAGCCGCAGCTCGAACCTGCTGCCGGTGCCCAATGCCGGCTCCGATCACTCAGCACCATCAGCGGGTGCAAGTGGCAGCTGCCAGCCCTGATCACCCCTCAGGGCTTCTCCAGCTCCTCCTCCTCCGAGGGGCAACTGGAGTCAGCAGCTGCCTCTCACACTTGCTGCTGGTGACAGCCCTGCTCGCACCTGCTGCCAGCACCCAGCACCAGTCCCGATCGCTTGGCACCGTCAGCGGGTGCGAGCAGCGGCTGCCAGCCCTGATCACCCCTGAGGCTTCTCCACCTCCCTCTGCTCCTGAGGGGTGATTGGGGCCAGCAGCCACCACTCACACCCGCTGCTGGCGCTGGCCCCAATCACTCCACGCTGTCAGCGTGTGGGAGCAGCGGTGGTGGAAGAGGGGTTGCTGGAAGACACGGGACCAGGGTGTGGGGGGTCATGGTAGGAGGGGCCAGGTGGGGGCGCGGAGGATGGTCCGAGACCTGCCCCTGTGCCCACCACAGCCTCGAGACCCACAGTTCCTTTCAAGGTGCATGAATTCATGCACGGGGCCCCTAGAGTTAAAATGAATTCCCATGTAACGATAATCCAACTTTAATAATTATTAATTTATGGTTAAATTTCTAGCCACTATCTACCTCCTCATGGATAATTTTGAAATTAACCCTAAACATCATATTTCATCCACAAATATTATAGTATGTTTCTAAAAGATATGTTTTCTAAATATAATCACACAACTTAAAAACACACACATCTTAAAAATTAGACACCAAGTCCTTAATATAACCAAATATCCCATTTATTTTCTAATTTCCTTGATTAACTAGAAGTACCCTAGAACATTCCGCCTCGCCAGACCTCCCCTAGAACCATGCTACTGCGGCCTACTCTGGGAAATCCCACTGACCGAAGCCCTCAGCAAGACCATGCTGGGCCATGGTCTCTTGTGGAACGGCCCCAATTTGGTCAGAATATCCCAGATGCCACCAGAAAGAAGGTGGATTATCAGAGTTCCTGCTAGAAACAGATGGCAAACTCAAACTATGTAACGTGAGGTGAGGTCAGTAACAGGATTGTTTGCAAAGGTTGTGAGGGCAGGTGCAGGGAAAACTTCAGGAGAAAGTGCAACCATAGGGACTCCTAGCCATAGGGACTGTCACCATCCCAGGCCTGAGAGGGTGAAGAAAGGGGACATTCACTGACCCCAGAAGGAGAAAGTAATGTGAAGACAGCCTCCTTGTTAGGAGCTGAAACCTGTGGCTCAGGAGCCAGAGGTGACTTAACAGAGAGCAAGTTGGGAGTTTGGCAGCTTAACCGAATATCACTCCCCCCAGCTCCATCACTCTCACTGCCCTCCCCACTATCTGAAACCACCGGGAAACCAGGGCAAGATGGAGAAGGGGATCTGGAGCTGCCAGTGGAAGCTGTCCAGCATATCGGGGTTCACAGCCACAGCTTAAATGGACAGATAGGTGGCAATGCCAAGGATTCCAGCTCTCAAACACTTGAACGGGCAGCCCTCTTGCCACAGCTACCTCTGGCTGTGGGGGTTCAGAGCAGCCCAAAGTGATCAGATCAAGCCATGCCTCAGTCTAAAATCCTCCAAGAGTTTCCATCTCATTTAGACTAAAATCCAAAATCCTAACACGGCCTGCACAGCCCTGTATATAATCTGGCTCCTGTCTACCTCTCTAACCTTATTGCCTGACTCACCACCTGCAAACATGGGTATCTGTTCAATATATGAATGTATGCATGTGCACCTGGAAGTAGAATAGCTTTGTTCAGCTGAGCCCCACTCCTGAGCCCCCATCTCAGAGCCCCGAAGCACTTGACCAAGGCCTTCGCCAGGCTCTGCTTTGATGAGGTCTATGATGAATGGCTTTCCAAAACTACAAAGGTGATTCATGATTGTTGTAGAAAACTTAAGACTCCACAAAGAACTAAAACTTGAAGATGAAAATAATGTAGAGATAACCACTACCAACATTATTTTATGCATATATTTAGTATAGAAAATTGAAATTCTATTCTTATAGTTTTGTGACTTACTTTTTTTCATTTAACAATGGGGCATTAACATTCCATAGGTCACTTAACTCTCTTCCAAAACTCACTGTTTCAAAACTGCACTGTATTCCACTGCACAGCCAAACAAGGTTGTCACTAATTCTCCATTGATGAACTTTTCATTTGCTTCCCCTTTTCTGGTTGTCATAAAAGCAATAAAAAACATTCTTACACACCTACTTACATTTCCATTATTATATGCCCCAGACAGGTTCCTGTACATGAAATTGTTTGACAAATGGAAAGACAAATAGAGCATTTGTAAGCATTACTAAATGACACTCCGTAACCACTGCATCAAATAATACTCCCAGCATCAGTGTTGAAGAATATTCATCTCCTTTTTCCTTTACCAACACTGGGTATTAATGTTTTTAAATATATATATAATACTGTGTTGTAACTGTTTATGAATTATCTATCTTTATGAGATCACAGTCTTTTTGCGAATAAGAACTGTGACTTTTACTTCTGTTTACTCCTTAAATGCACCAGGCACTTGTGGGTGGGTGGATGAATGCACAGATGATGGATGAATAGATGAATTTTGTCAAGAAACACCAGGAAAGACACTGAATGGTATGAACAAGTCTCCTTTTTCCAATTTCTAGGACTCTCCTAACCAGTGTCTGTTTACCACGGGGACATCATTCCTCCGGGTTAATTCTGCAGAGCATCCCTTTGCTTGGCTTCTGAAGCATTAGGCTCAGATCCTACCAGATCTGCCCTCCCTCCTATTTGGCTTCAGCTGAAGACAGTATTAAAATTACTAATTTTGGCTTACATGATGTTTACTGTATAACTAATTAGTGTTTTAGCAATGGAATAGCAAGTCCCAGATTTCCCTTACCAAAGAAACTGAAAGCAAACAACTACACTGGGCTGCTCCACAGCATCTAAACCCACAACTGGAAAGATACAACCACCAGGGCTGAATGGGACCCAGAATTTGTGCTAAGAGAATTTTAAACCTTATTATTGTTAACTAGAGGCCCAGTGCAAGGACTCGTGCACCATTGGGGTCCCTCGGCCTGGCCTGCGCTTTCTTGCAATCCAGGACCCCTTGGGGAATGTTGGATAGCCAGTTTCGGACAGATCCCACTAGGCCCAATCCAGACAGGAGGGGGCCCGATCCCTGCAGGCCTGATCCCCGCAGGCCCAATCAAGACAGGAGGGGGCCCAATTCCCCCAGGCTCAATCCAGACAGGAGGGAGCCCAATCCCCCCAGGCCCAATCCAGACAGGAGGGAGTCCGATTCTGAGCATTGAGCATCTGTCCTCTGGTGGTCAGTGCGCATCATAGCAATCGGTTGACCAGTCGTTTGGTTGCTTAGGCTTTTATACATATAGATGCTGGAGAGCTTCCTGGTACCTTCACCTCATGTATAGACTCAAATTTGTCAGTCCCCAGGAACGCGATGTTGGTATAGGCCCAGAGCTCAGCACTGTTTGGCATATGATAAATACCTGTTAAATGTCTAATAGATAAGAGGACACTGAAGAGAGGAAATGTGGACTGAAAAGATTCATGGAGGCCTGGATGGGGGTGAGGTTCAGTAAGGACTATTCTCTGATCTTCTTTACTTTCATCCACACTGAGTGGAACAAACAGATACTTGGGAATGAAACAGCTGGGGGCATAGCTGGGCAGCTAACTAACTTATAAATTCTGGAATTCAGATTTGAACCTAGGTCAGAAACAACCCCATTCACTGTCCCTTATTTAATGCCCTCCATATGAGAATTTCTGATGCAATAATCTGAACCATAGTTTCAAACTTAAAATGCCTGGAATAATCAAATATATTTCACCAATTATGATGAAATTCTCACAACAACATTCCCCTGATTTCAAAATGGGCTGTATATGCTAAAAAGATATGAGTCAGCAGCAATATTACATGTTTCTTGGGCTGGAAAAACAGAGAGCAAAATGAGCAACAGTCTCCAATTTGCTTTTGTTTTTTAACATGTACCCTCTTTGGCTAGAGACGAGAGTTAGTCATTTAATGACATCATATGTTGATTACTTATGTGCAAATACAATACAGGAAGTTATATAATCTATCCATTCATTTATTTGATGTTAGGCACCATAGAAATGAAGACAGTAGGTTCTTCCCTATCCTCAACATTTTTGAATAACTTGGTACTCCAGGGAGATCCATAAGCAATCTATCACAGTGAAACCTGGTAAGAGCAAAAAGAGACCCATGTCCACAGTGCTACAGGCAGCTCTTGACCAGTTTTCTCATGAGGAGAGAAGTTGTATCAATAAGAGAGAAAAAAGGATTGTTAAAAGGTAAGAGGAGCCAAGAATTATATTAGTTGAGAATATATTAATAATACTAGCAGTTACCCATTTATTGAGTGCCCTACCATGAGCTAAGTACCCATAACAATTCACTGGAGTAGAATCTATCATTATCCCCATCTTAGAGAGGAAGATCCTGAAGCCCAGATAGTTTAAATAACTTCCCCAGCTAGTACTGGAAAGAAATATGTGAATACTAGTATATAACAACCACTGCACCAAACATCACTTGAAAATTAGGTGTACAGCTATACGGATCATTTGTTGCTACGTAACAAGTTACTCCAAAATTTTGTGGTCTAAAACAACAAATATTTATTATCTCAGTTTCTGTGGGTCAAGAATTCAGGAGCAGTTTATTTGAGTTGTTCCAGTTCAGAATTTCTTGAGTTTCCATTCAAGATTCCAGCTGGGGCTGTGCTCATCTGAAGGCTTGACTGGGGCTGGAAGAGGTACTTCCAGGGTGGCTCACTCATGGCTGCTGGCAGGAAGCCTCTGTTTCTTTGCCATTTGAGTTGCTCCATAGGATTCAACGTCCTCATGACAATGGCAGTTGGCTTCCCCCAGAAACAGTAATCCAAAGGAGAGCAAAACAGAAGCCACAAAGCCTTTTATGACCTAGTCTCCAAGGATTAACACCATCACTTCCTCAATTTTCTGTTAATTTGAAGTGAGTCGTCAAGCAGAGTTCACACTCAAGGGGAAGGAAATCAGTCTCCACCTTTTAAATGAAAGAGAATTTATGGATATTTTAAAACCATCACTATTCCTCCAAGTGGAAATAAGAATGGATTGCAAGGACCCTGTCTAGAGATAAAGATTTGCATTTCGAAAAAAGAAATGGGAGTTCCAGATGATGGTGTAGGCAAATGCGATACTCGCCTCCTTCCACAACCACATCGAAATTATAAGTAAACTACAGAACAACCATCATTCTGTCTGAAAATCAAGAGGAATGGAAGGCCTACAACTATGAAATTAAAGAAGAAGCCACATGGAGACTAATAGGAGCAGAAACATGGAACAGGCTGGTCCCATACCCATGTGTGGTGGATAAAAATCGGGAGAGAGCTCAGCTGATGTGGCTCAGTGGTTGAGCATTGACTCATGAACCAAGAGATCACTGGTTTGATTCCTGGTCAGGGAACATGACAAGGTTGTGGGCTTGATCCTCAGTAGTGGGTGTGC
>NW_006284614.1:289004-300669 GCF_000327345.1 Myotis davidii
TTTTAAAAATTAGGAGGGATTCTTAGCTGTGGAGGTCCCCTCTGAGGAGTGAGGTCTGCCAGTCCCACACCAGGCCCCCCAGCACAGGGTTTCAGTGCCAGGAAGAGAAGTCCCCATAACTTCTGGCTGTAAAAAGCAGTGGGAATTGAGGCTGAGGGAGGTTGAGGCTGCTGTAGTTCCAGGCAGTTCCTCTTAAAGTGCCCACACATGGATTTACTCGTATTCACTCCCTCTGCGCTCCAGCATGGGGGCAGCAGTTTGAAAGGCAACAGGGACATACAGGTAGGAAGTGAATTGTTTGGCATCAGGGCAAGAGCTCGAGGAGCATCTTCCTCTCAGACAGAAGTGCTGGCAGAGGCCGCTGTTCCTTTGTTGAGCCCTCCTCGCCACTCCCAGACAGAGCCAGCAGGTAGGCACCATATCTGAGTCTCCATCAACCTGGCTCACACTGTTTGCTCTCCCCTGGTGATTCCTTGAGATCTCACCCTACCCAACTTTCAGGCCCACCCAAGCTGTTTCCAGTGGCTTTCCTATAGGAATGGCCTGTCTTGGCTCATGCTTCAGATTTTTCTTAAATCTCTCAAACAAGCAGTATCTAGCCTCTGTAAGCCCCGTACCTTGCACTCAGAGGCGCCATGCCTGGCACTAGCAGCAGCTGGCCTTAGTTCAGAGCTTGGCCTCCCCTGGGTACCTCCAAGCCCAGCACAAGAAGCAGCTATTTGCAGATGACTTTGTACTTCATCCAGGTGGCTCTCGCGAGAACACAGGCAGTGGCTGACCTCGGCCTGCACTTCCTGGGAGTCCCCGGAACCAGGGCATCCAGCGGACAGCTTCAGACCACGTTGAAGCACCACCACGCAACTACCTCCACAAGCAACACACTCAATGGGTGACTCAGAGGGCACCAGAGCCCTGCTGAATATTAAAAAAAAATCAATTTACATGACTTCACCAATGCAAAATACAAACCATGAAATAAATAGTCTCACTATATTGCAGATAGCATTTGTACTATGGAGTTACAGAAAAATGTAGAATGCAAAACCAAGGGACAGCCAAGCATTGTGGCTAAATGGATGACATTGCAGTTGGACCTGGGTTCAAATACTAGTGCCATCTCTTAGTAGCTGTGACACCATGAGAAAGTTCATTTTCCTCAGATTTCATTTCCTTTTTGTAAAGATGGGGGTACTAGAAATTTCCTAGAGGATTTAATGAGAAATGTAAGAGTTCAATGAATGTCAGCTATTATTAATGCACGACTGAAGTTGACCTTTAGGAATAAAAACAGAATGTTTGTTCATTTTCTGCATCTGGATGTATGGTTTATGAGAGATCCTCTTGAGCTCTGTTTGGAGAACAGATGGTGAGCCACTGTATCTCCTCTCCCTCCTTCCACCTCCCTGACTACCCATTCTTTATCTCCAGGGCAATAGGAAGGCCCTGCCCTTAGCTGGCAGGGAAAACACTAACAGGAGCTATCACCTGAACACCAGCAGCATTTCCAGATGTGCCAAGACCTGACAAGCAGATGTAGCAGTGATTTCCCATAGCTCTTTCATTCCTACTTTTCTGAGACTACATTTTGTGTGTGTGTAAGTGTATATATATATATATTTTTGGGGGGTGAGGGATGGGGAGGAAATAGCAATAGCCCTTTCCAAAAGCAGCTTTTCCAAGTCACAGCAATTAGGCACAGAGGTGCTACCTTGGGCTTCCTAGATTCTAGAGGAAGGGAGCCTGGGATAGGCATAAAGGTTGGTGAAGACCCTCTCTGCAGCAAAGGGTGGGAAATCATTCTCACAGGACTATCATCTCTTAAGCTGCATACCACAAGCCACAAGCCATGGAGCAATATCATTTCATGACCAGCAGCACTCTAGGCCCAAGTCCAGCCACACAGCTCTGAGGCCTTTATGAAGAGGAAAACAATCACAGAGGTATTACAAGGTACTTAAAAAGAAGCTGATGAAAGAATAATTGCTGTTTCCCACATTACATACCCAAACACCAACAGGTTAGATGACCATCTTGGGCTCTCCTTTTCTAGTGGGGAAGCTACTGCCCAAGGTTGCCCAGAGCACTGAGGCCAGAAACAGGCTGAAATTTCCCTTCCAGAACTAGACCTTTAACACTTTCCACATCTCATCAGGGACCTTTAGGCCCACACAGCCTTACCTAATTCATAAGTGAAGCACTTTTCTAAAAGCAGGCAAGCCCAACTTTGTGAAGGGTCCAATCGGCAAACAGAAAACCTTCATAAACTATTCCTCCTCTCTGGGGCTTCACTGAGACTTGCAGAGAACAGTGTGAAGGATTTAGCACGTAGTTCCAAATCTGTCCTAGAAAGTCAATTTATTCTGAATTCTTGGAGGAAGAAGAGAGTGCGTTGCTATTTACTTTTAATAACAAAACAACTTAGCAACATAAGCCTGTCTCTTAGTCAAAGAATATTATTATCATCGTTACAGGCCTGGGCCTGAAGTTAGCCTCCACTGGACACAATGCCAGGTACACATGCATGGGGAACCTTACCAGGACCTGCGGGGGAGTTAGGAAGGGCATGGTCGCACGCCCACAAGGCTTCTGAGGCTGATCCCAGGCCATCAGCTTCTGGGCCTTGCCAAGCAGTAGGAATGTTCGAAGTTCTCTGTGTACTACTTTCCTTAGCCTTAATAACAACAGTAATAATAGCAACCTACACTTGTTGAACTCTTATTATGTGCCAGTCTTTGTTCTAAGTCTTTATGTGCATTTTCTCTTTTCACAGTTACCCCAAGGGGGAGGCTCTTATTACCATCACCATATTTTACAAGTGCAGAAGCTGAGGCACAGAGAGGGTAAGTAAAGAAGTTGCCCCAAATTCCATAGGGAAAAAGCTGTAGGTCTGAGACCCAAATTCACGGCCTGATCCCAGAGGCTGTCCACTTACCACTGTGTTATTTAAACCGGCTTGCTGCATTCTGTGTTTTTCTGGGTTTTCTCATGAGGTTTGAGGATGAAGCCCCTCCCCTTCTGTAGTATTCTGGCAAACACCAGTTTGGCTTTAGATGCTGGCCCTCTAATACTTGTTGCTAGATGTCCCCACCTCATTCATGCCTTTTCCTTTTTAACTTAATATTGACTCAGATTTCTTACCTCAAATGCTATTTTCTGGTGATGATCAAAACTTCATTTCCCTTAAGAGGCAGAATAAAATAGTGAAACATGGGTTTTGAAGACAAAGAGACAGATTTAATTGCCCTTCTACTTCTTCTAGATGAATGACCTGGGGTAAGTTATTTGACATTTCTGAGTCTCAGATTGCTTGTCTATAAAATGTGGGCAACCATACTTACCTTTTAGTGTTATTATGAAAAAGGATATAAAGCACCTATTATATGTAATAAACACTAATTCCCTATGGATCTTTCCTGTTCTAAAAGTCTCTACAGATATATCTCATTTTATTGCTTTTTGCTTTACGGCACTATGCAGATACTGTGTTTTTTTTTGTTTGTTTTTTCCTTTTTCTTTTTAATAAAGTAAAGGTTTGTAGCAACCATGCATTGAGCAAATCTATCAACACCATTTTTCCAACAATATCTGTTCACTTCATTTCATGTCTTTGTCACGTTTTGGTAATTCTTGCAGTATTTCCAACTTTTTCATGATTATTATATGTGTCATGCTGATCTGTGATCAATGATCTTTGATGTTACTATTGTAACTGTTTTGGGGTACCACAAAACCCACCCACAGAAGATGATGAACTTAAGAAATGTTGTGTGTTCTGACTGCTGTACTGACTTGCATTCCTTGTCTCGCTCCCTCTTTTCAGGCCTCCCTATTCCCTGAGACACAACAATATTGAAAATAGGCCAATGAATAACCCCACAATGCCTCTACATGTTCAAGTGAATGCTCCAGTGAACACACAAATGATAAGAAAATGAAACAGCCTTATTGCTGGAATGAAGAAAGCTTTAGTAGTCTGGAGAGACGATCAAACCAGCTACAGCATTCCCCTCAGCCAAAGCCTCTCTTCAATTCTATGGAGGCTGAGAGAGGTGAGGGAGCTGCAGAAGAAAAGTCTGAAAATAGAAAAATGCTCATGTACTATTTCAAAAATCCTTGAGCCCTTAAGAATTACGCTAAATTTACTCTGCCTGTGCTCTGTAAATGGAACAAAGTCTGGATGACAGCACATCTGTTTACACACGGTTTACTGAATATGTTAAGTCTATTGTTGAGACCTACTGCTCAGAGAAAAATAATCCTTTCAAAATATTACTGCTCATTGACAATGGACTTGGTCACCCAAGAGCTCTGATGGAAATATACGAGGTTAATGTTGCTCTCATGCCTGCTGATACAACATCCATTCTGTACCCCATGAATCAGGAAGTAATTTTTACTTTCAAGTCTCATTATTTAAGAAATAGCATTTTGTAAAGCTACCACTGCCTCTGATGGATCTGGGCAAATTAAATTGAAAACTTTCTGGAAAGGATTAATAATTTTGAATGCCATTAAAAACATTCATGATTCATGGGAAGAGGTAAAAATATCAACATTAACAGGAGTTTGGAGGAAGTCGATTCCAACCCTCATGAATGATGTTGAGGGGTTCAGCTGAAGGAAGTAACCATAGATGTGGAGGAAAGAGCAAGTGAATTAGAATTAGAAGTGGAGCCTGAATGTGACTCAAGTGCTGCAATCTCATGATAAAAATTGAACGAATGAGGAGTTGCTTCTTATGAATGAGCCAAGAAAGTGGTTTCTTGCATGAGATGGAAATTACTCCTGATGAAGATGCTGTGAGGATTGCTGAAATGACAACAAAGGGGTTAGGATACTACGTAAACTTAGTTGGTAAAGCAGGGTGTGAGAGGATTGACTCCTAATATGGAAAATGTTCTAGTGTGGGTTAAACGTTATAAAGGAGCATCACCTGCTACAGGGATCCTTTGTGAAAGAGTTAATCGATGTGGCAAAATTCATGGTTGTCTTATTTTAAGAAACTGCCACAGCTACCCCACCTTTCAGCAACCACCACCCTGACCAGTCAGCAGCCAGCAAGATGAAGGCAAGTCCAACACCAGCAAGAAGATTATGACCTGATGAAGGCCCAGATGATGGCTAGTATTTCTTAGCAATCAAGTATTTTTAAAATTAAGATATGTACAATCTTTTCTTTAGACATAATGCTATTGCACATGTAATACACTAAAGTATAATGTAAAAATGATTTTTATATGAACCAAAAAACTGTGTGTGACTTGCTTTATTGCAATGTTCACTTTATTTGTGGTGGCCTGGAACCAGAGTCCCAATATCTCTGAGGTGTGCCTGTAACTATTTAGCTTTATTGCATAGGTGGTTATGTATTTTCAAGGAAGGACAAGTTTAAGTTTGCTGACTTGTTTCATTCTAAAGAATGTCTCTTGGGTGTGAAAAATCAGCAAGCAACCACTGAGTATTTACCAACTGCACAGCCCTGTGCTGAGGTCCAGTGGCTTACATTGCAGGGAGCAATAAAATACATGTGCATGGAGAGAGAGCCAACTGCTCCGAGAAGTAAATGAACAGGAGACTAACAGAAGGCAAAGACACTTCCCACTGGGCCCTGCGTGAGGTTAGATGGAAGAAATTTTTAGGACAGAGCAGACTGAGACAAACAGAGAAAATGGAAAAAAATTCCAGGAAGGGCTCAGATCGAGAGAGAGCACAGTGAGGTCTGGGATGAAAGATGGAACATCACCAAATACATGCAGTCAACAATAAGACAGCTGGCTAGGCAGCAGAGTTAATGGCAAGACTTCAGGATTAAATAATTAATTGGGAGTAGACACATTATTGTTTTACCATCTACCAAGCATTTACATATGTGACCGTAGTTAATTCTTACAAAGACCAAGCTAAGCTGGCATTATCTCCATTTTGCAGTTGAGGAAACACACTCAGAGATTCAGATTCACATTATTTCCACATTTGATCTTCAAAATAATTCTGAGAAAAGTAGGGCAGGCAATCTCTTCATTTCAAAAGAAGTTACAGGTAAATTAAGGCGCAGAGAGACCAATGATCTACTCAAGTGGTTTTCAGTGCCAAAGCTAAAAACCCACTGCTCTCGTGGATGGCGCTGTAGCCATGACCTGCAAGAGGCGGCGCTGCTCCCAAGATGTCGCAGAAGGCCATCTCTGAGACCTACAATTTCTTTTTCTTTTAAATTAATTAATTAATTAATTTTTTTATTGCTTAGGAAGAGAGAGAGAGAAACATCGATGTGAGAGCTAAACACTGATAAACTGCCTCCTACATGCCCTCTATTGGGAATCAAGCCCATGACCAGGGCATGTCACCTGACTGTTTAAGTTCCTGGTTATTGGAAATATAGGTACTGGCAAGTCGTGCCTGCTTCATCAGTTTATTGTAAAAAGAAAAATAAAAAAAAAATTCAAAGATGACTCCAATCATACCATAGGAGTGAAATTTGGTTCAAAGATAATAAATATTGGTGGTAAATATGTGAAGTTGCAGATATGGGATATAGCCGGCCAAGAGCGATTCAGGTCTGTGATGACCAGAAGCGACTACAGAGGCGCTGCCAGGGCTCTGCTCGTTTATGACATCACCAGCCGGGAAACCTACAATCTGCTTACTAATTGGTTAACAGATGCCAGAATGCTCGCCAGTCAGAACATCGTGATCAACCTCTGTGGAACAAAATGGACCTGGACGCAGACCAGGAAGTGACTCTCTTAGAAGCCTCCAGATTTGCTCAAGAAAATGAACTGATGTTTTTAGAAACAAGTGCATTGATGGGGGAGAATGTGGAAGAGGCCTTTGTTCAGTGTGCAAGGAAAATACTTAACAGAATCAAATCAGATGAGCTGAACCCCAAAAAGATGGGCTCAGGCATCCAGTATGGAAATGCAGTCTTGAGACAGCTGCGCTCGCCCGCCTGCAGGTCGCAGGGCCCGGGCCGGGCGCTCAGGAGTGCGGCTGCTAAATGTGGCTGGGAGGGCAGAGGCGTTTAGACAGTGGTATTTGGGAAACAATTGGTGGAGCTTGAAGAAGTTTTTTTTTTGTTGTTGTTTTTTTATTTATTTATTTATTTATTTTTTACCACCATCCTTTTCTACTTCATACAGAAGTAGATCTTTGTGCGGGGGAAAAAAAGAAATGACTGGGTGTATGTTAGCCTGTAAAAATACAGCAAACCACGTGGTAAATAGAATTCAATGGACAATACCATTGATGTGTACATGTATGTAAACTGTCCTGTCCCATGTTTCCCTTTCCCCTTGGGTTAATCCCGCTGTGTACTGTACATACTTGAGCTCTCGTGTCCCTACAGCATGATATCTCATGTACGATATAATAGAATGCTACACTAATAAATAAATAATAAAAACCCACTGCTCTCTTTTTATAATTAATATTATGTCACCGTTACTATCCTGAAATCAAATCAAATCACAAATAATGTAACACCCCATAACTGTCACAACTAAAACTGACACACAAATATCAAAGTGTTGCCTAGGAGACTGGATGCCCGAGGCCCGTGGTCGGCAAACTGCGGCTCGCAAGCCACATGCGGCTCTTTGGCCCTTGAGTGTGGCTCTTCCACAAAATGCCACGTGCGGGCGCACGCATACAGTGCGATTGAAACTTCGTGGCCAATGCGCAAAAGTAGGTTTTCGGCCTGGGTGAGTCTATTTTGAAGAAGCACTGTTGATATTTGGCTCTGTTGAATAATGAGTTTGCCGACCACTGCCCTAGGCTAAGACCCATCCAAAGTCAAAGGCAGAGCCAAGTCTCAAATTTAGGTCACCAGACTTTTGGAGCATGGCTCTTCCTCCTTGAAAAAAATGGGATGTGGCCAGAGTAGAGGAACAGGCCACCAGAGCTACGAACCAAAGGCTGAATGTGTGTGGCCAGGCCTGCAGCTTCTTGCTCCTCTCAAGTTGGCCACCAGTATTGAGAAGAAGGTTTTATTTACACCACATCCATTCACATTCTCATTCTTTAATCTCTAAAACTTAATTTGTTAAATGAAAATTAAACTTTTGTCTTCTACTGTTATGATAAATTCCACATCCTAGTTCTAACAACCACCAAAAAACTCAGGGACTTGAGAAGAATCACTTTCATTCTTCATAGCCAACTCAAGTCAAGCTATAGTACAGAACAAGACATTAGAAAGCACAACTTTTGTTTTACAAGTCTGTGCATGGCTCTGGATTAGATTTATCTCCCTCTTGCTCAAGCCACCGGACAGGGCTGATGACTTTCATCAACCCTACCAACAAAACCCAAAAAAGACATCCGGAACGCACATTCCTGAGACGCCTTTGGGAGAGTCTGGACTGACAAATTTTATAAAGGCCGGCAGGAAAAAAGCCAAACATTATTTTCACTCTTGTGGTTTAAATCATGTACTTTAATGCCATGTTAGCATGCTTGTAGGCTTATGTCATGATCAAACAGTATGCAGTATGCATTTCTCTCAGCTGGTTGTGTAAAATTCTTTTAGCAGACATTAAATAATAAAACATGTAGAAATTGTTTTCCTGTAGTTCACATACACAAGTTCTTTTGTTTATTTTTAGGGGGGCGGGGAAGGGAGAGGGATAGAGAGATAGAAACATCAATGAGAGAGAAACATCAATGAGAGAGAAACATCATCAATCAGCTTATATATAAAGTAGCTACAGTAGAGACAGAAAGAAGAATGGTGATTACCAGGAGCTGGGTGAGGGAGGTGGGTAGTTATTGTTTAATAGGGACAGAGTTTCTGTTCTGGAAGATGCACAGAGTTCTGGAGACAGATGGTGGTGATGGGGGCACAACAATGTCAATGTACTTAATGCTACTGAACTGCACACTTTACAATAGCTTTTATTTGAAAATACTGTTAGAAATCCTGACTTTAAAATAGTTAAGCTAGTTAACTATTAAAAAAGGAAAAGATGAGGGCAGCAGTTAGTTCCCTGTTTGGGGGCTTCAGGTTCTTCACCTTGCCCTTTCCTGCCAACTTCTACACCAAAAGGTAAAATGGGCCAAAAACACGAAAAGTGAAAATGTTGAACAATCCAAGAACAAGCAGCCTTCTGAGTTAAATGAGTCAGCAAATGTGAAAATAAATTCCTCTTGTTGATCCCCATATTTGAAGAGGATCTGGACTATGCGAGGACCATGCTGAATTCTAGGGGTTCAAAGAAGGAGCTTCTACCCTAAGGAGTTTTCAGGTTAGGAAAGTATTTTCAATCCCATCAATGAGGAATCTGTAAAGGTTGGACTGATCAACACTGCACTCAGAGTGTGACTATACCCAGGGAAGCTCGGGCTTCTTCCCTCCTCAGACACAATCACACATCTTTTCAACTCTAGGAAAAGCTGAAATCTCTTATTCACCCATTGAATATAAAAGAATATGATTGTGCGATTTGGAATCCAGAGAGTCATTTTTCTGAATGAATTCATGCACATGCCTGTTCACAACGCTCTCATTTTTCCTGACTGCACGGGAGATCACTGCAGGTGAACAGCCTGCAAGTACAGTCGCTGTGCACTCGTCAGCAGCAGAGCTGGCCTGCTGAGAACTAAGAGGAAATGCCACATGTGACAAAAGTCTGAATTATTTACCAAATCAAACCTTTGAAAATTACAGACACACTTTACTGAGACAAAACTATACCAGAATAAGCAAAAGTTCTAGAAGAGGGATTATTTAGAATAATCTATGCCACAGAGAACTTTTATAAAACAACAGAAACATCTTTTGGACACTCACACGAGTTCAATTAATAACTCAGTAAATATTTATTAAGTATCTATATGCCAGGCTTCGTGCTAGGTTCTAGCGGTAAAATAATGAGACCCAAACCTCCATGACCTTCTCCCATGGTGTCTCTCATGGGAGACAATGAACAGCATGCTCAAAACATACTGTGGTAGAAGACGTACAAGGTGCCATGGAGGCAACAGGACTATGGAATTGCAGGGAGAAATCAAAGAAGGCTTGCAGGAGGAGTGGAGACTGAGGGTGCATAGAAGTAACCAGCCGAAGAAGGTACGGAGAGAGCCAGTGTTCCTGAGAGAAAGAACCGCATTTACAAAGGGATGGCTACCTGCATAAGTAAGATATTGGGCTCTGGAGTCAGGAAGATCCAGGATAGAATCCCACTCCACTTGTTAGATAAGTGACTCTGCAAGTTAATTAATCTTTTCCAGTCTCAATTTTCTTATCTGTAAAATGGGGATAGCAATGGTACCTCCTCAGAGGGTATTGAATGAGATAAGCACATTAGAGGAGCTCAAGAAACATAGCAATTACCATCGAAATGATTTTTTATCAGAAAATAATTGAGAAAACCTTTTGATCCTTGCAGTTTGCTTTTACCTTGTTCTCATCATTCAGCCCAACCATGAAGTATTCATGTCTAACAAATGATAAGGTCTGAGACTCTTAAATTGTTGATGTAGCCTCTTCTATATGAGCACATATGTCATCAGTTAGGGTTAGATTCAGCTGTGAGGGACAGAGACCCAAAATAATGATTTAAACAAAATAAAAATGCATTTCTTTTGTATGTGGAAGTCCAGATGCAGGCAGCACTGGGCCTGTGTGATAGTTCTGGCCAATAAAGTCCTCATGGAACCGAAAGCTTCTACATCACTGTCCTGTATCCCCTGAGTATGGGCTTGTCCTCAGGACCAATGTGGTGGTGAGAGCTCTGGTCAGCATAGCTGTGCTCCAGGCAGAAGGTGGGAGGAGAAATAAATAAGAAAGGGCAAAGGGCACCAGTTTTTGTCCAAAGGACCCTGGCAGCTACCAAACAACATTCTACCAGCAAAAACTAATCACCTGGCCTCCTCTGGTTGCACAGGAGGCTGGGAAACAGTCTTTATTCTGGATGGCTGTGTACAAAACTGAAACTGTGGGAGAAACCAAGATGGCGGCATAGGTTAATGCCGGAGATTGCTGCCTCGAACAACCAATTCAAAAATACACCTAAAAGACAGAACGGACATCATCTAGAACCACAGGAAGGCTGGCTGAGTGGAAATTCTACAACTAGGAGGAAAGAGAATATCATACCCAGACTCAGAGGAGGCACAGTGCCGAAGTGAAATACTCAGGTGCGGAGTGCGTGCGGAGTGGGCTGGCGGCCGAGGGTGAGGCTGTTGTTTTCAATCGGGAGGGAGTTTCAGACTCTGAGCTCCAGAGCCAGGAGAGTCTCTAGGGACCCAGACTCAAACGGGAGAAGCGGGACTGTCTGGCTTCGGTCAGAACTCGAAGGCAGCTTTCTCTCCGAGGTTTGCAGCAGTTGCTGGGACTCGGTGAGGCAGAGCCCCTGGGGACGGAACTGAGAGCTAACTGCTCCCTCCACCGGCCCTGAAGATCACCTGGGACCCGCCCAGCCCAAGCCCTGCGCAGAGCCATTTGCTGGATAGCCTCAGGCAAACGCTAGATTAGCACCGCCCTAGAGATCCAGCACAGAAGCTCTCCCACTGCAAACATAGCTGACTCTCATAGACAGTTAGCCTGGAGGTCAAATCACCCCAGTATTGCCGACAACAATCAAGGCTTAATTACAACAAGACTGCGCACAAAGACCACTAGGGGGTACACCAAGAAAAGATTAAAAAATGCGGAGACAAAGAAAAAGGA
>NW_006284614.1:301403-304043 GCF_000327345.1 Myotis davidii
TGACTATTCTTGGGGGGAAAGGGGTGTGGGAGATGCGGGAAGAGACTGGACAAAAATCGTGCACCTATGGATGAGGACAGTGGGTGGGGAGTGAGGGCGGAGGGTGGGGCGGGAACTGGGAGGAGGGGAGTTATGGGGGGAAAAAAGAGGAACAAATGTAATAATCTGAACAATAAAGATTTAATTAAAAAACACACAAAAAAACCCTGAAACTGTGGGTTCCGAAAAAAAGAGAATAAACGTCGCTGCCACAACATTCAATATGCTATTCAAAGTATAATAAATGGGTATTTCAAAAGGGGAACACACTGACATCATCACTCAGTGCTAAGTGTGAGAAGTTTGCAGAACTCTAGCTGCAAAGGTTGACAAGAAGATCGGGAGAACCAAGTGAGCCACAAAGTGATGAAAAAGCCGTGATTAATGGCGTGGAGATACCTAGCTTATCAACAGCTCTTTTCATCTCCTTTATGGACAAGAATATAAAAGAAAGTTAACTGATGCTTTTAGAAAGTAATACAATGGCAAATAAAGATGGGTATATATTCTTTGAAACAATAAACCCATTTCTTGCATTTTCTACAACCATGAAACAAATACGTTTTGGAGAATATTCAGTGAGAAAAATTAACAGATACCGAACTGTATAGTAGAACTGAATCACTATACAAAATTCTGTATTTTATATAGCCATTAAAATGAATACCATGCATAAGCAAAAACTGAATCCTATGAAGTGAGCAGAAATTTTTAGTGATTATAATTAGATGTACATCAAGTATACATAAATGAGGACATAAATTTTAAGTTTTAAAAATTGACCAACTTACTAGGGGCTCTAATCCATAGCCCAAAGTTAGGTGGGCTTTATATAAACTCACAGGGATTTAAAAAATATAAATAATTCTGTGGCTTGGAGAATAAAAATGACAAGCTTAGCTAAAATGATATATCATGTATGACTTTAACCAGAACTGTAATCAGCTACACAACTGGCTATGGAGACCATGAAGCAAAGGAGTAACTTTAACAGTTAAAGAAAAAACAGGGGCAAGAAGTAAGCAAACTGAATGATCAAAATTAATCATCTATAGAATAATAATAAAAATAACTAAAACTGCAATCTCTTAGAAAAGGTTTGCCTCTTTTGAGAAACTTGTTGCGCTCTCCTTTCCAAAAGTGTGAGTCATGTACCTTATCATTTTTCCTTTTTGCCATGGCTGCCAGGAAGCTCCATGTAAAATCAATCAAAAGGCCTATTTTAATACTTACAGATTACAGTATTTTGGCTTTCTCTTCTTTTACTTGGTTCTGATTTTCATTTTCTATGTCCACTGTACCAGCTTCATTATTAACATCTGTTGAAAATCACTTCAAATATTTTTAGGGAGGAATGCAGTAAGTCAAATAAACAAATTTCCCAGAATCTTCTCTATTCTACCAAGAACAGCACAGAGTTCTAGCTCCTCCTAAGTGAGCTCGTCAGAATTATCCACTGCTCAAAGCTCTTATGAGCTGTACTTCCTTTACTGGGGTTAGTTTGATATTCAAAGGCCACAATAAAAATTTTATTCATTATAGAACAGAAACTGCTTGACTCTGCCATCCCAGCTGACACCTTGGTGATCTCCTCAAGGAGAAATTTTGCCTTAAAATGCAAACACCATGCTTTACCCTGATACAGAGCCTGTGGTTATATAAACTCACAGGGATCTAAAAAATACAAGTAAAATATTCATGTTTTCTCATTAAAAGTACATTCTATTGTAATTCCCCATCACAGATCTCTCAAACCATCTGATCTATGCTCTTTAAAACACTGAGCTAGCTACCTTTATAAAGACTATTGATTTTTATCCTGCATAAATTATTTCACAAGACAGAGTGCAAAGGGAAAAATACTAGGAGATTCTAGAGCTTTCTCTGCTTTTATTTAAAGGAAAAATTATTCCCTTCTCTCCACGGGGACATCCTGGTTTTCCTTTTCTCTACATGACATTGTTGCA
The DNA here is from genome assembly GCF_000327345.1 of Myotis davidii. Lineage (NCBI taxonomy): Eukaryota > Metazoa > Chordata > Mammalia > Chiroptera > Vespertilionidae > Myotis > Myotis davidii. The sequence continues at coordinate 303,410 of NW_006284614.1, forward strand.
TGTTTTGAAAATCATATAAGGTACAATGCCAAATCCAGCAAAACACAAGAAGGTTCTTATGAAAATTAATTCCTTCAGCACACAGGGAAGATTTCTGATACATCCTTTGGTGGCACCTTCATTTATTAATTCAGTAAGTATTCATCAAGCAACTACTACGTACCAGGTACTAGGCGAGGCCTACACCCTGTCTTCCCTTTTCCTATACAACCTGACTTTGGGCAACACAAAGGCTTTATTCAGAGTTGATTTTCTGCTTGCATGCTGCAGTATGGTTATATCGGTTCCTTGTGTTTTTATGTTTTCTTGTTCTTCAAGCCTCTTCAGTGTCCCCCTGCCAACTGACTTCTCCGGCACCCAGACCTCCTCCATGAACTCATGCTGGCTCAGCAGAAACTCCAGGGCGCTGCCCCAGTACCATGGCCCAGGCAGTTATGGGAGAGCAACTTGTTTTGTACCAGTTGACAAATATTTTTAATAACATCCCTGGTTTTGCTGCTCCTTATTTCAGTTTTGGCCCACAGATCCAACACTGCAGCCTCATTCACCACCTTGCCTAATTCTTCCCATCCTTTTCTTCTTCTTTTTAAAATATTTATTGATTTTTAGAGAGTGAGAGAGGAGAGGGAGAGGG
>NW_006284614.1:304175-307786 GCF_000327345.1 Myotis davidii
GAAGGACAGAAAGAGGAGGAGGAGGAGGAGGAGGAGGAGGAGGAGAACATCAATCATCTGCCTCCTGCATGCTCCCAACCAGGGATCAAGCCGGAAACTGGAGGAATGTGTCCTGACCAAGAATTGAGCTGGCAACCTTTCTGTGCACAGGACAATACCCAGTCAACTGAGCCACACCGGCCCACTCTCCTGGGATAGCAAGCTCTGCTGAAGACCAAAGACTTTCCCTCTTCACAAGTCAGGGCCTCAGTTTCTCCATTTTACTGTAATTGAGTAAGAACTTCTGGGCTTTCACCTCTTCCCCCAAGGACACTTGGAAGTGTCCACTTTGTCAGTGACATCAGCTGGCTCTCTCTTATTATTTGGACAAATTTGGAATCATCACAGGGACTCTGCTTGAAGCATAAATGTGCCACGAAGGAAAAGTAACTGTGGGTGACTAGACAATCCACACCAGGGTTTGGAATGGATTGATACCAGCGACCAGAACTTTGCTTGGGTAGAATCCCAAACTAAGGCCCTGGAGGGTGAGAGTGACAGATGCCAAATCTGAGGAATGAGTCCAGCAGTGATTATGCAAAGCACCGGCGTTCACGCTTTGATGCTAACGCACTCAGTTCTCCAACTCCTAGCACATTAAATACAGTAGTTTAATGACAGCAACTGGATTGAAAAGTAATTGAGAGCTGAAAAGAAAGACTCTGTCTCATTATTTTAATCCTCTATCAGAAATGTTTATTGTGTAAAAAAGTCCTATTCTCTTTGCACCTGTTTAAAGAAATAGCCATTAAAGGTTTAAGGGTATAACAGTGTTTTTAAGCCATAGATGTTAATAAACCTATAAAAATTAATTCATTTGCATAAAAAAACACACACCTTAGTTTGAACAAGGACCCAGGATGACTGAACTCCATTTCAGGTAAATAAAATGTGAAAGTAATAAATTCAACCATGAGCCTATTTGTTCGCTTGGTTTCTTTCTAGTTCTTTCCTTTTCCCCCTGCTACTCTTTTACATCTCCATCCCTTCCCTGATATCGGGCAGCCCACCAGGCCTTGTCAACTTTTTATAAAAGGCAGGGTGTATAGAGGAAGGAAGGAGACAAAATCCTTCAACATTGCTTCTCTTCCACCCAAAGCCTGACCAGCCCATGGAGATACCCTGGGTGATAGTGGGGTTGATGACAGCAACTTCCATGATATCCCCACTCTGTTCCAGACATGTTAAAATAGATTCCCTTTCGTTATCACAAGAACCCAATCAAAACAATACTTGAAAGTCGCTTTGGATTGCAATGAACAGAAAACATGGCCTGCAGTAGCTTACATAACAGGGGTCTATATCCCTTGTGTAATAAGAACTCTGGATATTGACAGTTCCATGGATGACCAGGGGTTCACTGATGGTAGCACATGTGGTTGGCATCTCCTGATTCTCCTGCTTTCCCCTCGTAGCCATGACATGGCTGCTGTGGTTCCAAGGCATCGCATCCTAGCACGGCTGCATTCAAGGCAGGAGGCAAGAAGTAACAGGGGCATAGGTTCTCCTCCTCCACCCCTTACCCCCATCCTCCCACCCAGGAGGAAAACCTGCCAGCCAACTTCCATGCATCCCATGGCCCAGAAGGCACTCGCATGCCTGCCCCTAAGGCCAGGGGAAAGGCCCTTCCTTCCTGGGTTTAGGGAGCGCTGCTGGTTTTGTTACCAAGGAAGGAAAGAGTAATTAATGGCTTTGGGGCAAACAACAAGCAGTGCGACATAGCGATATCATCTCTAACCTGCAGATGAGGAGCCGGGACCTCAGGGAGGCGATGTACCTGCCAAAGGTCACAGCTAGTAAGAGGCAAAGCAGGGACTCAACTCTGGGATCCAACTGTCTTTCATTCCACGGCTGGCCTCTCCGGACTGCAGCAGGCCTCCTACTGGGATCCAATGATTTCCATCTGCAATCCACAAACCCCCTTTATCTTTCATTATATATATTTTTTCTTGAGATAACCATACTAAGTCTATGAATCCAACTGAGGAAATGCTCCAAGTTCACCCAAGAGTGTTCAGGTCAGGCCCTTCCTGCCCATTTACGAGAAGTAAGTCCAAGCTGGTCAGATGAGACGCACACCCGGGCACAGACGTTTCCGCTCTGTGGAAAGTCACTCCCTCCTTACCCTGGATGGAGAGCTGGAAACTCGCCTCCCCAGGCTCACCAGGGAGCAGCCATCCTACTCACAGTGTCGCAGGGACTTGTGCAGCAACTAGCAGGAGGTATGGGTGTGGGGGGGGGGCGGACAACGACAAGCAGAGCCAGACAACGACGTCACCTTGGAAAGTAAGAAGGGTGAAAGCCTTTTATAAACTGAAAGTGTCAGGCATTTGCCTCCTCCTCAGTCCCAGGTGAGGCTGGGGGCAGCAGAGAAGCTCCACTCCCAGTGCAGACACTTGCTGCCTGTAGATTTCCTGACAATGACAATGGAACTCAGGATGGATACCATCTCACAGCACTTTTTTAAGAATTAAAGACATGATATACATTAAGGGATGAACAAATGTCTGTTCAGTGCATCCCAGTGTGTCAGCAGGAGGGGTGGCAGTAACCCTGGCAGGAGAAAAGCAAGACCCACTGGCTGCCCTGTAACAACCAGGGTTTTAAAGACACATCACATCGCCTCATTATCCTTGCAGCTCAAATCTTGAAAGCGGAGAGACAGAAGATGGCGGCGATATAGGCAGACCCGTCCCAGGTCGTGTCCCGGAGCAAATGGAGTGAGCAGCTGAAACTAATAACACCCACCCCGAATTGGCGAAATTGCTCAGCTGGTGAGATGGTTTGCAGCCAGGAAGGGCAGAACTCCCCTGGAAAGTGCCTGGTATGTGGTGCCTTCAGACAGCCACGTCCCTGGGACAGGCACAGCCCCTGACTGGGGAAAGGAGATCCTTGGGATTCCTGGCGCCACTGGGGGATTCGAGAGCTGGGTTCTGTGATCACAGAGGACTGAGCCTAAAGGGGGCAGCCTGAAGAGCTGACCAGACCATGCAGTGCCGGTAAGAGAAGAGCTTACAGGAACCAAGCCTTCCCCATTTCCACAGCCAGCGTTTGTTTGTTTGTTTCACTGAATCCTGTTCAAGGGACAGTTCGGATACAGACACTCACCTGTGCTGAAGAGAGGGACAGGTTGCGGAGGAGTGGAATCTGGGGAGAGACTAAGGAAAGAAGGGGGACTGGGCGAGGTGGCAGCGAATTGAGTGCTGAGACACCCCTGAGCCCAGGACTGGGGTAGCCATTCTCTCTAGAGAGTGAGACTCCTCCCCCCAGCCCCCAGGCAAGGAGCATAGTCACACCCAGTTTCCACCCTGAACGAGATTAAGGATTAAAATAATATGATCAATCCCTGGGAGTTAACAGGGTCTGGCCTATAGAGGGATTTTTCAATCCCAGCAACAACACAGAGCGGGTAACTATTAAGGAACCAGCTCTGGATAGTTGACCTCTCCAAATCAGTTTTAAGTACGATAGAGAAGCCTTATAGCCTCAGAGGGCAACCCCAGAACACTGCCACCCAGAGGCTGAGCCACATACTGACTCTTTGCTAAACACAAAATAAGGCAGTCTGGGAA
>NW_006284614.1:313167-316303 GCF_000327345.1 Myotis davidii
AGATGCCCCATGGTGGTCAGTGCGCTCCCACAGGGGGAGCTCTGCTCAACCACAAGCCAGGTTGACAGCTGCCAGCAGAGCGGTGGTGGCGGGAGCCTCTCCCGCCTCCTCAGCAGCACTAAGGATGTCCGACTGCAGCTTAGGCCTGCTCCCCGCTGGCAAGTGGACAGCCCCCGAGGGCTCCTGGGCTGGCAGAGGGATGTCTGACTGCCAGTTCAGGCCCGCTCCCCCAGGGAGTGGGCCTAAGCCAGCAGGTGGACACCCTCTGAGTGGTCCCAGACTGCGAGAGGGCACTGGGCTTCTAGTCCTCTATAAAAGGAAATTTTACCATTTGCAACAGCATGGATGGAACTGGAGAGCATTATGCTAAGTGAAATAAGCCAGTAGGAGAAAGATAAATATCACATGATCTCACTCATATGTCAATGTAATGATCAACAAAAACTGATAGACAAAAGTAGATCCAGAGACAAGGTAACACTGAACAGACCGTCCAACAGGGTTGATGGGGAGGGGGGAGGGGGGTTAGAGATCAACCAAAGGACTTGTATGCATGCATATAAGCATAACCAATGGACATAAGACACTGGGGGATAGGGGAGGCTAGGGGACTGTCTAGGGTGGGGGGAAAAAATGGACACATATGTAATACCCTTTGTAATACCTTAAGCAAAAAAAAAAAAAAAAATCCTGAAAGCCTGGCGACCTTCTACCTTCACACTCCACAGTGAACAATGCCCTCAAACAACGCAGACCAAGTATAAAACCGTATATCGCACAACATCTTGTTTTATTTTTATTTTATTCTGCGTATGCCTGGTGTTGTGTATGTTTCTTCGTATGTGTGAAGTACTCCAAGGAACCAAAAGAATGTACATAACATGTATGTACATTTTACATAAAAGAACAATAATGAAATACCCTTGGACCCATCCCAGAGTTTAAGAAAAAGAGTAAAATCAGTATCTTTGAAGCCCCTCGTGTCCTCCTGTGATTCTTGGCCCTTCCCTAGCTCCCATCCAGAGCAGGCAAACATCCATCTCAATTTTGAGTTAATCATTCCTTTGTTTTCTTTGACAGTTTCATTAAATATATAGGCATCTTAAGCAATAAATCATTTAATTTTTCTTTATTAAACTTCATGAGAAGGAAATTACATATTAGATATTCTTCAGCAACTTGCTTTTTCACTCAATATTTATTTTTTTCTTTTATCCATGTTTGCACAAATAATTATATTTCATTCATTTTTACTGCTACATAACAGTAATTCATTGTGGGAACATACCACAATTTACCTAGCCATACTCCTGTTTATGACTATTTGTTTTATTTCTGGTCTAAGACTCCTAACCTCAAAATAGGCTTACACAGACCCTAAATATTTAGGGTAACCATATAATTTATTGTAAAAACTGAGACATGTTTGAGAGTGAAAGGCAATGTTATTAATAATTATACCAGGACAACAGGCATAAACCAGACTGCATAATCATTCCATAACACCAGTTATTATCTCAGGATTTCTACAGTGAAGACTGAGACGTTTAAATCCAGTCATGCTGAACTGATGGTCAGTTCACATTTCACATGCTATTAGCTTCTGCATTTAGAGTATAAACCCAAAGGGAAGCCCAAACAATTAATCATTCCTTTTATTTGGGAAGAAGAAAAGCAAATTTCTTAAGAGGCAAGATGGAGAAAACACACAGCTTCCCAGTCTCTGCTTCTCAGACATTCACGGTTTATCATTTGAAGAAAACTTCAGCTACAATGGCAATGACAGCGAAGATAACATTTTAAAGGCCTTAAAATCCAAATCCTTTTTCTGAACTAGGACAGGGCTCAGGGCCGACTACCTCCTGCCTCATTTAGCTGTTGCTACAACCTTGTGTGGCAGGTGTGGCACATGAGGCTCAGGGAGGGGGAGTGACTTGTCTGAGGTCACAATGCATGTCAGTGGCAGAGCCTCAAACACTGTCTAAATGAGTGACCATGGAATTTACTATACAAATCAGGACATTTCTGGGAGTAAAAAGGGAGTGCTATTAACAACTGCACCAGGAAAGTAGATGTAAATGGGGACACCCCCAGCACACCAGGACATGTGATCACTCTAGTTCTACCTTTCCCATATACAGTTGTAACCTATCAAGTTCAGAAATAAGTGATTTACGGAACTGACCAGAATTTGGACCCAAATCTCTGGTGTTCACACTCTTTTTGGGTGGAAGTGCACCTCTCTTGCATGATACACACAGTCTCTCACGCCTCCTCTCAGTACATGGGAGAGGCCTGAGAGGCATCCCAGTAGCATTCTTCCATCCAGCAAAGCCGGTCATCATTTGCCTCCCTGAACGTCATAATTAAATTAGAGCAATATTCCTCCTCCCAGTGCACCTTCTGTCTGGAGCTGCAGCGGCAAAATTAATGTCCCGTTCATCAGAGCTATCATCCCTCCTGTGACCACGTTCTCTGACTGCAGCAGGTTCCTGGAGACCCTCATCCTCGCGCCTTTCTTTACACACACGTATGGAATGTGAGGAGGACTGTTTAACGGATGACTGTCATGGGACATCTGTTGTGTGGAAGACAGATCGCACTTGCTTTACTAGACTCCAGAGGTAGAACCAAGACCAATAGACCTAAGTCACAAGGAGAGAAGGGGAGGATAAGATGATGGCTCAGGAATCAAGTATGCTGCATGATCACACACAAATGTGTGAGTTCTCACTCTCTTTCAAACACACACACATACACAAATACACAAAACAATTTTTTAGAAGAAATGTTTTAGGCATAGAAAAATAACTACATAAGTCTCCTCTGGACCCGAAGCACATGTATGGCTTTTGCTTACAAAAATGTTCACAATCACCCCAAACCAGAAACAATGCAAATGTCCATCAAAAGGAAATGATGAACTGTAGTGTGATCTTACAATAGGAATGCTCCAGTAATAAAAATGCACACAGATCACTGCCACATGCAATAAATTACTTTTACAATCAAAATGTTGAGGGAAAGAAAAACATATATATATATATATATATACACACACATACATCTATATATACATATATATATGTATGCATATATATAATCATGTATATGTGTACGTATACATAAATATATG
>NW_006284614.1:316414-373370 GCF_000327345.1 Myotis davidii
GAGAGAAAGAAAAACATATATATATATATATATATACACACACACACACATACATACACACACACACACACACACACACACACACCCTATGATTACATTTAGGTAAGGTTCAAAAATGGGCAAAAGTAACCTAACTGTTAGAAATCAGGATGGCAGTTGCCATCTTTTGCAGAGGAGGTGAATAAGGTTTACGTCTGGGATATTGATAATACTCCATTCTTGACCTGGATGATTGTTACAGAGGTGATAACTGAGATAATTCATCAAATAATACCACTGAAGAGGTGTGTGCACTTTTCTTGGGAAAAGTTATACGTTATACTGGGGAAAAAGTTTACTTTTAATAAGTCTAGAACTAAAATCTCTTTCAGTCAAGTACTCTGTTACTTGTACCAAAATTATCTTCACTGTTTATTTGTGTGACTTTGGGCAAGTCACTTAACCTCTCTGTGTCTATTTCTTTATCTGTAATAGCAGCTGATATGTAGAGTTGATGAGAGAAAGTACGTGATATGAGTATATGAAACATGCTTAACAAGTGTCACACACAAGTAAGCATTCAAAGCTGTTAGCCATTTGATTTCCTGGGATTCCACTGGCTCCTGCCCTCATCATATTTAGGACCTATATCTCCATTTATTGTATCCTCTGGATTAGGTGAAGGCACACTGAAATAGACAAGTCCATCTACTCTGTTGGGAGGACAATCTGAGCATCTGTAACAAGAGCTCAGAAAATGTTTGCACCCAGTATTCCATTCTAGGAGCCTATCCTAAGGAGAGAAGACACGCAGAAAAGATTTACATGCTGCAATGCTGTTATGTGCAATTGGATGTTATTCATAGAAGTGAAAAACTGCAAACTATTATAACAGGAAACAGTTAAAACAATAAACAATGCCAATGAGAACTGTTAATGACACAAAAAAGTTAAATATAAAAGCAAGAGGCTTATTTATATCCATTAAAAAATGACAAATACACACAGAAAAGATTAGAAGAAATTATACCAGAATTTAAGCTATTTGTTCCTACATGACAGTATATAAGAACTTTACAGGACTTTACATTTTTCTTCCTTATACTTGTCTGTATTTTTCAATATTCTTCTGTGAGTATATATTACCTCTTATAATAGGAAAAAGAAATGTTAAACAAAGAATTGTACCACCTTCTCCGGAGGCCTCTGTCTCTGTTGTCAAGGTGACAGCCAGCTGCAATCCATCATATTTTAGGAAGGACACTACACAGTGAAAGTGTCTGAAGGAAGGTGACTGGCAGGGTGGCAAGGACTTCAACAACAAGCCCCCTGAGGAATGGGACGTGCACCTTGAGAAGGACGATTTAACCACTTGTCTTGGAACATCTGTTGTGCAGAAGACAGATTGCACTTGCTCTACTAGGCTCCAGAGGTCAGAATCAAGACCAGCAGATCAAAGTCACAAGGAGAGAAGGGGAGGAGGAAGATTATAGCTGCGGAAGCAAGCATGCTGTATGAGCACACTATAAGCCTCGGGTTTCCTTCCTATCTAACAGTAAGGAGCTTCCCTGGAGATGTCCAGTGGATTATCTTGTGAGCACTGGGCAACCATTCAGCACCATCCTGTGGCCATCCTCTGCCAGCTTCTCATACCAGCCTACTCTGTGGAGAACCATGAGTTAGGATCTCTGAAATTTATAACCAAACTAGAGGCCCGGTACATGAATTTGTACACAGGTGAGGCCTGGCCAAATCAGGGTCGGGCTGGCCAGGGGGGAGGGTCCTCAGGAGGTTGGCCAGCCGGCTGGCCCCACCCCCGATCGGGCCGGTTGGCTGCCCCAGTGAGTGTTATAACAACTGGTCATTCTGGTCATTCCATCACTTGGCTTTTATATATACAGATTCCAGCCTGGGTGTAAGCACTTGACTCTCCTTTTAATCTTTATCCCTTGCCTTGTAGCAAGTTCAAATTTTACCCAAATTAGGCCACTTCTTTCCATTTTTTCCACTTGTCCACTTTAGTCTAAGCTGTCATCATCCTCTCTTCCCTGGACCACTACAATGACTTCTTAACTGGTTCCTCTCTTCTACTGTTGCCACCCCTATCCCCAGTCTATTAGCTACATAGGATATCAAGTAATGGTTTTCTTAAGCTAAAGTAAAAAATCATTAATACAACTACAAGATTCAAAGTGGAGACTCTTTAACAGGGCTCTTCCCCATTGCTCCCTGGCCACTATTTAGGTTCCTCATTTGAGCCCAACTCTTTCCACCTCAGGACACTTGCATATGCTGACACACTCCATCTCCCACTGTCTTGACCCTTCTACAACTCAAATCTCAGATGTCATTTCCTAATTTTAATTCTGTGATGGCATCTCAACACTCTAAGATCCTTTATATAAGTAGCTTATGTGATTTTTGTGACCCACAACTGTCCCGTTTGCACCCACTGCCTCTGGTCTCTCAACTAAGCAGAATGTGCTGCCCCCACCGCCTCACCAATCCCTCAGATTCACCAGCATTCTCCTCACCCATCAGTTTTTATGCATGTTCTTTCCTACTCCTGAAAAAATATTCTTGTGGCTACATTTCATCACCTTCATGGCTCACCCTGTGGACAAAAAAGGAGCCACATACTAAACCTGTAAAACTCAGGGGAGACCTACATGGCAGCCTCAGAGACTGATAACCACATAGGATGGTCTGAAATCAAAACTTCCTAACTAAAAGGGAGTCATGGCATGTCCTAGGCCTGTAGCTTCCCTGACAAAGGTCAACCTTTACCTTAACTGATGCTGTTGATTGTTTTTTTGCATCTATGATAACATACCTTCAGAATGTCAGAGTAATTCCCTTTTCCAGACTCAAGTACCAGCACCACGCCAGAGACCACAGAACCCATCATTGTTATCTTGTTCCCCAAATACCATCTTTGTGGGCTGTAAATGTTAACTATCCTGTACACACCAATGTAAAAGAAGCACGTGTCTATGTGTTTTATTTTTAAAAATATTTCTTTTAATTGATTTCGGAGAGGAAAGAAGAGAGAGAGAGAGCGAGAGAGAGAGAGAGAGAGAGAGAGAGAAACATCAATGATGAGAGAGAATCATTGATCAGCTACTTCCTACATGCCCCACCCTGGGGATCGAGCCTGCAACCAGGGCATGTGCCCTGACCAGGAATTGAACCATGACCTCCTGGTTCACAAGTTGATGCTCAACCACTGAGCCATGCCAGCCAGTGGTTATACTTTTTATCCAAGCCCAGAGATTTCCCTGCTTTCCTTTCTCCAACCCCCTTAATCTACCACCATGTCTCTTCCTTTGATTCTAATGTATAAAATAAGCTGCAAAACTGCCACTCTCCAGAGCATTTTCTCAATTCGTTGAGATTTTGCTTCCTGGGAATTATTGTCAGTTTCGCTCAAATAAACTCATAAAATTTCTCTACAGGGTTGAATGTTTCTTACATAGACACCCTGAATGCTGCCTCCTCAGGAAAGCATCCCTTACCTCTAAATATTGAGCTAGGAACCTCCCCATGTGTGCCTATAGCACCTATAATTACTCCATTATAGCATTTATTATATTCAATTGCATTTCCTGCTATCTTGGTAAACTATATGGAGGCAGAGAGTGCATCAATATTGCTCATAACTATTGAAGAAATGACTTCATTTAAAATATATGACACCCGGCCCCCAAAAAGAAGCAAATAAAGGTTTAAAAATGTTGAAAAATAATAGACCCCAATGGGAAATAGTCTAATAAATAATATTTTCTTCCTATAATAATGAAGCAAATCTAGACTTCAATCAATTCCCTGTCCCAAGCAAAGGGTCATGTATTGCCACTTGCATTTTCACTAGCAGGCACAGTAATTATTCTTCCCCCGCATTTGAATGCTCTGGGGCCATTATCAGTATTCACACAAAAAGATCAATAGGTACTAAATAGATTATAAAGATGTATAACATTGAATTCATAAAATGCAGTACATAAAAGTAAATCAAGGAAACACCAGAAGACATGAGACTAATGAGTAAAAAATAAATATTCCATAGTCTGCTTCCCTAGAGGCATAACAGTGCCTATCCTATCTAATAAAGAGGGAATATGTTAATTTACCATCATGCTTTCACAAGATGGCAGCACCCACAGCCAATAAAGAGGAAATATGCTAATTGACTGCCATGTCCTCACAAGATGGCGGCGCCCAGTCCCCTCAGCCCTGCCTCATTAAAAAAGAACTCTATAGTGAAGGAAGTAATGTTTCCATTTTAAAGTAAGAAGTCTGGAAAGTTAAATATGGTATATTCATATGATGGAATGCTATATAACTGTAATAAAACCAGTGGGGTAGATCAGATGGTGCTAACTTATTAACAAGGATGATTGCTGAATAAAAAAAGCAAGAAGTGGGATACTCTTTAAAGTATCTCATTTACTAATATATTAAAAAATAACAAGAAGAAAATGATGAAAAAGATACATAAGTGAATTTGCAATGATATTCTTGGGAAGGGCAATCAAAATCTGATGGTCTGAGATGGAAAAGAAACACATTTTTCATTGTACTTTTGTATCATAAAATGCTTTACCATTTTCCTGTTATTTTCATAGTATGAAAGCTTACTAAAGGAGCTTAGCATTAATTATTACTTATTGGCCCACGCCAACCTGTGTCTGGCACATAATTGCAATAACAGTATTTATTGCATAGATGTAAGTAAATAATGCTATTAACTACCATTTATTAAAACACATTTATCTTTTCGATCCACTATATCAGGTTCCATTGCATTAATACAGGCAAAAACACTCTGCAGTGAGCCAGTCCCTATATGTGCTTAAAGAAACAGAAGTCCAACAATTCTGAAAAATATCCTGTAACTCAAACTTTTTCTTCATGCTTCTTTCTCTTGTTTCTTAAGGTTTGAATTGGTCAATAATTTAACCAGAAACTGGTTTGAAGAAGGCAAATCTGTAAACAAACATCACCACTTGATGGGCCCTACCAATTAATTTTCTCATATATTTTGGAAAGAGTTGGTGCAGATTCATTTGAAAAAACCTGCATCATTGCCAATAGTAATCATGAAGATGTTCTACATAGTGAGAGTAACCTTTATGCATCTTGAAGGCCTTCGGCTTTACATTCAGCTCTTAGGAATTCCTTACATGACCAGCTGCTATCTCCCAGTGAGTGATGGTGAGCTAAGGAATTAGAAACTGACAGTTCTGTTTCCTTAGTGTTGATAAAGGGGAAACAAATTATGTATTTGCACTGAGTGTGCAATACATTGTTTTAACTTGTTTTGTTGGAGCTTTTCTCCCTTTAAGTAGCAACTAGGGGGAAAAAAGACAGCTGGTAACTTTTTCAGGGAAAATCTTAACAGATTTGTGGGTATAACTCTACTCTGTTTTGTAAATAAACCCCAGGCAATGGCATACATTAAAATTTGTTTTTTAAATGGTTTCACCAAGAGCAATGTACTAGAAACTAAAGTCCTAGTATCCTAATAACCACAAGAACCACCATGTATGGAACACTCCTTATAGGCTGGCATAGTGCAAAGCGCTTTACAGGCAAGTTAACAGTTTAATGCTCACAACTCTATGGGGATGTCATTATTATTCAGATTTTGCACATGAATAAACTGAAGCTCACTGAGATGTATTGGTCTGCTCACGTCATACAGCTAGTGAGTGGAAGAACTGAGATTCAAGCCGACTTTTGAAGAACTCCAGATCTTCCTGGAACATGGTTTTCCATCTGTGCTCAACAGGTGTATAGAGAGAGAACAGTAAGAATTAGAGGGACAAGGATTAACCTTCTCCGACTCTGGCACCTTTAAGCAGAGCATGTCAGGTGTGGTAGACAAACAACAGCTCTGGCACTCAGAAGCCTAGGATTGTTCCGGTCCTGCCATGAGCAAACCTGTTTGCATCACTTAATCTGTCCAAGCCTTGTTCTCTGTGGCTATCAGACGAGGTGCTAGACTAGAATAGTCCTCAGCCCTAAAACTACATCTACGAGGAAGGGCTGTGTAGATGCAATTTTGCTTGGATGCTAAAGTACAAAAAGGTTAAACCTAAGCCATCAAGCATACATTTAAGCACATCATGTCCACTTTACAGAGAAAAACCCTGACAGAGTATTAATCAGCAGCCAGCTTCCAATTTAATTGCAACAATGACCTACAGTGGCCATTGTAAATCCAGTGGTCAATTTCTGGTCATCTTAACGGACCTATCAGCAGCATTTGACAGAGTTAACAGACTCCTTCCTCTTTGAAACCTTTTCTTCACTGGACTTCCAAGATCCTACTGTCCACTGGGTTCTCCGTTACCTCACTGGAGGCTCCTTCACCTCCTCTTACAGCTCATGCAGTGCCTCAGCACCTCTATGTCCACTAATCCTTTTGGCAGTCTCCTCCAATTTCATAGATTTAAAAGCAGTCCACATGCTGATGACTTCAAGTGTGTAGCCCTATCCCAGAACTCCAGATGTTTACATTCAGCTGTCTACTCAGCGGCTCTGTTAGTATGTCTAATGGGTATCTCATGCCCCAAAATGAGTTCCTATGTTCCCCCAACTCTGCCCTTAGTGAAGGTCCATTGCAGTAAATGGGCACTCCACCCTTCTATATGCTCAGGCCAGGGGGCCTTATTAAGGATTAATGCCAAAGTCCTTACAACTCACAAATCCTCCCAGGATCTTATCTCCACTCACCCCCAATTCTCTTTCTGATCTCATCTCCAGTTACTCTTCCCCACTGCTACCCATCTCCAGCTACTCCAGCTAGTCTTAACTAGCTCACTTACTATTCCCAATACTTGGACAATGTTCCCCAGACCCTGGGTATTCACAAGGCTGATTCCCTCACCTTTCTTGGGTATTTGTTCAAATATCACCTTTCCCTGATCATTCCTCAAAGCATTCTATTTCCTTCTCCCTTGCTTTTATCCGATATAATAAAACCCTAATATGCAAAACGACCGAACAGCAGAACGACCGGTCGCTATGAAGATGCACTGACCACCAGAGGGCAGACGCTCAATGCAGGAGCTGCCCCCTGGTGGTCAGTGCTCTCCCACAGGGGGAGTGCCACTCAGCCAGAAGCTAGGCTCATGGCTGGCGAGCACAGTGGCAGTGGCGGGAGCCCCTCCTGCCTCTGCTGCATGAGGACGGTAAGGAGGGAGGGATCCTGGACTGCAAGAGCCCCGGACTAAGAGGGTTGTCTGACTTCCTGCTTAGGCCTGATCCCTGTGGGGAACAGGACTAAGCCATCAGTTAGACATCCCCTGAGGGGTCCCGGACTGCGAGAGGGCACAGGCTGGGCTGAGAGACTCGCCCACCCCTCAGTGCATGAATGTCATACACCAGGCCTCTCTAGTTTTTTCATAAAATTTCACCATCTGGACAGATACATGCAAAAAAAAAAAAAAAAGAAAAAGAAACGAAAAAGAAAGAAAGAAAGAAAAATAAAAGGAAAAAAGAAACTAGACCATTTTCTTACCCTTTATATAAGAATACACTCAAAATGGATTAAAGACAAATATAAGACTTGAAACCATAAAACTCCTAAAAGAAAACATAGGCAATAAAATCTCTGACAATGTCTCATAGCAATTTTTTTCTGATGTATCTCCTCAGCAAGAGAAACAAAAGAAAAAAATACACAAATGGCCAACAGACATATGAAAAGATGCTCAACCTCATTAATCATCAGAGGAATACAAATTAAAACCACAATGAAGTATCACCACATACTTGTCAAATGCTGTCATCAATAAATCCACAAACAATGAGTGCTGGTGAGGATGTGGAGGAGCGGGAACTCTCATCCACTGTTGGTGGGAATGCAGACTGGTGCAGTCATTGTGGAAAACAGTATGGAGAATCCTCGAAAATTAAAAATGAAACTGCCTTATGAACTAGCAATCCAAATTCTGGGCATATATCCAGAGAAACCCAGAGCACCAATTTGAAAGGATATATTCAGCCTCTATGTCCACTGAATTGTTATTTACAATAACCAAGACACAGAATCAACCTAAGTGCCCATCAACTGACAAGTGGATAAAAAAGCTGTAATACATATACACTGAGTGGTGAGATTATTATGACCACCCATCAGTACATTGTTGGGCCACCTTTTGCCTTCAATACTGCGGCGATTCTTTTTGGCATTGACTCCATGAGATGTTGAAAGGTGATGCGAGGAATCTGACACCATGCCTGATGAATAGCACTGTCCGGTTCTGTGAGCTTTGATGGTTGTGGAACCAGTTGCCTGATGGCTCTTTTAACTTCGTCCCACAAATGCTCAATTGGATTGAGATCTGGTGTTTGTGGGGGCCACCTAAGCAAGGTAAAGTCTCCCTCATGTTCTTTTTTTTTTCCTGTGCGAATTGGAGATGTTTTATCTTGGTAACTGCAGACAGCAAAGGTGTTCGAACAGGCCTTTGGCTTCCATTTCCCATACGATGCAGTGTACGGCTAATTTGCCTACAAATGTAAGGTGGTCATAATTATCTGGCCACTCAGTGTATATAATGGAATATTATTTGGTCATAAGAAAAGAATGAAATCTTACTATTGAGACAATATGTATGGACCTAAAGGGTAAATGCTATGTGAAATAAGTCAATCAGAGAAAGACAAATACCATATGATTTCACTTAGATGTGGAATCTAAAGAATAAAATAAATAAGCAAACAAAATTCAAAAAACACTCACAGACACAGTGAATAGACTGATGATGGCTGCCAAAGGGGAGAAGGTTGGGGGACTGGGTAAAAGGTGAAGGGACTAAGCAGTACAAATTGGTAGTTACAAAATAGTCACTGGGATGTAAAGTACAGCATGGGGAATATATCTATATATATAAAAGCCTAAGTGACTGTCCAACCATTCGACTGTCCGACTGGTAGCTATGATGCGCACTGACCTCCAGGGGACAGATACTCACACAGGAGCTGCTGAGTGACAGTGACTTTGCAGAGTGCCCTCTTGGCACCCCGGGACCCCTTGGAGGATGCTGGACTGTCAGTTTGGGCCTGATCCCTGCAGGCCAAGCTAAGGGACCCCACCTGCCTGAGGGACCCTGCTCACTCCACAGACCCCCTTTGAGCCACAGTGCCACCCCAGTTGCAGTCAGCTGGGGAGGAAACACAGTGGGTTGGCTCCAGGGCATGTCCAGCCCGTCTCACCCAGTTCCACCCTGCTGGCCACCTTCTAATTAATTTCTGTTTAATATGCACGAATCCGTGCACCAGGCCTCTCGTTCAATAATATTATCATAAGTATGTATGGTGGCAGTGGGTGCTGGAAATATCATGGGAACACTTTGTAAAGTATATGATTATTTAACCAATTTACTGTACACCTGAAACTAATCTTACATAAAGATTAGCCCTTACCTACCACTAGCTTCCTCATGTATTTGCCTTCCCACAATTGGCCAAAAGATAATATGCAAACTGTCACCTTGACCAGGAGTTCACTAGGAGGCACAATGGCTGGCCAACTGCCCGTGGCCCCTCCCCCTGGCTGGTCCGCCTCTGTTCAGCCCCCACACCCCGATTGGGGGTGGGGCTGGCCGGCCAACCTCCTGCATCCCCTCCCCGGAGCCGGCCTGGCCTGAAGGCCAATCAGGGCAGGCCGGCTGGACCCCACTAGTGCACAAATTCATGCACCAGCCCTCTAGTACAAAATAATAATAAGTGTAAAAAAATTTTCACTATCTGATATATTTTTTATTATATCCATGTATTTACTGCCTATCATCCCCAACTAGGATAGACGCTCCAGGGAGGGGGAATAGTTTGTCTGTCTTGTTCACTGATGAATCTCTAACACCTAGAACAGTGCCTGAAACACAGGTATTCTTTGTAGAAAAAATAATTTAATTTATAATCATCCAAACATAGCCTGTGAAGGGTAGTAGAATATGCTACTTTAGCATAAGGATTACTTTCAGCTGAAGACCACTGAGAAGAAGCAGATACAAGAAAAGTCCTCTGTGCTCCCCCTTTTTGCCTCGCAAAACATAAACTCGTAGAGGTGTCCCTGTCCCCTATCAGGAAGGGCATAAGTCAATCACCAGAGACAACTCTAGACCCCCACCAGCCCAGAGAAGGCACCAGAAGAACCTGTGTAACAGTCCTTGCTAAAACTAGCCCTTACCTACCACTAGCTTCCTCATGTATTTGCCTTCCCACAATTGGCCAAACCTAGAAGCTCAAAGTCCTTTTCCTTTGTCTTGTCACATCTCTACAAATGTATTATTTTTCCAACCACCCTATTGAGTTACTCATCACTGATACTCCCTTGTGTGGGTGCATGCACATGTTAATAAACTTGTTTTTCTCTTGTTAACCTGCCTTCTGTTCGTCTGGTTTACAGGTCCAGCTGGAGAACCTAGGAGGGTAGAAGGAAAAGTTGTTTTTCCTCCCCCTACTGCTGGATACACCAGAGCATGCACAGTAGCCATTCTCTGTAAGAGACAGGAAATGATGAAATCTCAGTCTCAGACACTAGTTTCTTTTCCTCTCCTCTAAAAACAGTGGTCATTTGGGATTCAGAAGTGCATATCGTGGTGTCCCTTTTAGACTTCACAGTCCCAAATAATAAAGAGGAAATATGTTATCTTTAAAGTAACTTTTAAAAAGTATCTGAATTATAATAAGCATGTTTTCATTTGTAGGTTAACTATTACAATATATATGACATACGTGCCAGGATTCATATGTTAATCCTGAAACTATCTTTACATATCAACAGCCTGCAATGTTATCTGTTTGTCAGCAGCAGGTTGTACTGTCTGATTTTCTGATTTTTCAAATCTTTTTTTGCCTTCAAATTTGAACTCTGATCATAATTCTGTAATGGCAAATGACAGTCACCAAGTAAGTGGTCAAAGCTCAGACACTAGCACCAAAGAGCCTGGGTCTAAGTCAGAGATCCACCACTTACTGCCTGGAAGACCTCTGCAACTTAACTTCCCTGATGCTTGGGTTGTTCATCTGTAGAATGGACAGGTTAGCCATCTACTCGTAAAAGATTTCTGTGAGGAGCAATGAGATAATCCATAAAAAGCACTTAACACAGTGATTGGCAAATAGGAAGCAACAATACATATGAATTCTTCTTATTATTTAGACTTCATCTGAAGGTTCTGGCTCTCAAAAAATGAAAGCCTTATAGATCCCAAATTGAGTCCCACCAGCTGCAATAAAATAGTCTCTTTTTCAGTTTATGGCTAATGAAAATTTACTCCATGTTCTAGTAAAGACAAATCAAACCACCTTAAATGTCCTAATAAGGTATTTGAATGTGAGTTTTAAAGGAAAACTCTTGAGGAGTTAAGAACTGGCTGATGGGTAAATGAATCATCTGTTGGTATTTAAAATACCACAGAGGGAGATGGAGAGCAGGAAGAAAAGGGGAAGATAAGAAAAAGATACTATCTAAGAAAAGGGTGAGTCTGAAAGGATTACTTCAGCATTAGGACAGTGTCAACCTCATTCCCCTTTCAAATAGGCTTACTGGACAAATAAATCAGGAGAAAGATAAATACTCCATCTTACCAATGCACTGTTATATAACAACAACAACACTAAACACTCACAGGGATTGCACCTACCATGTGCCAGGCACTGTTCTGGGGCTTTGTGTGTATTGGCCCACTTCATCCTCACTGCACCATCCTAGTGGACACCAATATTATTCCCTTTTACAATTGAGCAAACTGGGTCACCAGATGTTACATGCCCAAGGTCCAATAGCTGGCAAATGGCAGGCAGTATTTGAACCCAGGCAGTGCAGTTCCAGTGGCTATGCTCATATATTCTCCCTGATGCATGTCCCCTGAGTTCAGAGACAGGCGTGTGCTGTTATTATTTTGGGAATTGTTCCTCTTGCACCAACCCTACACAATTCCAGAGGGTTGAATCTGCCTCCTACTCTATGTTTAGCCACAAGGGTGGGTGTGACTCAAAATAACCAGGTAGGGTCCACCTCTGATATTTAGTCTACTGAAGCTATCCTCCTTTGACCTGAGAGCTGTATGGCTATGACCCCAAAGTGGCCAGAGCGCTTGTAACCTCACTACATGGAGGCACAAGGAAGTGCTTAGAGTATGAGGCCAATCAGGGGCAGGGATAAAAATGAGAGATGGGTAGATAGAAGAGGGATGGGGCAGGCTGTGTGAGTCCCTGGATCCAGTTGTACCCAATACAGATGCTACTGCTTGCTTAGAAAAGCAAGTTATGTTTACACAAATCATTTCTACCTTACTATTTAAGCTATTTGTTTCTATGACTTGCAGCAAAAGAATCCCAAGAAATACATTTAACTAGGCACTTAACATCTTCAGGGTGATCTGGAGAAAAACAAGCTGCACCTTAAACAATAAGATCAATTTACAGCTACAGGAACATATGTTCACAGACTAAGCACACATCTTCTGAGCACCTAACCCTGTGTCAGGGACTGTGCAAGGCACAGGGGAGTAATGACAAATAAACACTGTCTTAGTTCTGAAGGAGGGCAGGGTCTGAAGCAGCAGGCACATGTGGAAACAAATAATGACAATTCAGTGAGCAAGCTGGTTAATACAGTTCCTGCCTCAGGCCTTAGCTCTTGCTGTTTCCTCTACTGGAAACACTATATGCCTAGACCCATACTTTCAACTTCAGAGGCTGGCGTGTTAGTTTCCTAGGGCTATTGTAAAAACAGTATCACAAACTGGATGGCTGAAGCAACAGACATTTATTGTTTCACTAGAGGCCCAGTGCACAAAAATTTGTGCACTCGGAGGAGTCCCTCAGCCCAGCCTGTGCCCTCTCGCAGTCTGGGACCCCTTGGGGGATGTCCACCTGCTGGCTTAGGCCCACTTCCCAGGGGATCGGGCCTAAGCTGCAGTCAGAAATCCTTAGCGCTGCTGAGGAGGCAGGAGAGTCTCCCGACACCACCGCTGTGCAGGCAGCTGGCAGACTGGCTTGTGGCTGAGCAGAGCTCCTCCTGTGGGAGCGCACTGACCACCAGGGGGCATCTCCTGCATTGAGCGTCTGCCTCCTGGTGGTCGGTGTGTCATAGTGACCAGTCATTCACAGTCGTTCTGCTGTTAGGGTCAATTTGCATATTACCCTTTTACTATATAGGGTAGTTCTGAAGCCTAGAAGTCCGAGTTCAAGATGTCCGTAAGTTTGGTTCCTTGTGAGGGCAGGGAGGGAGAACCTGTTCCATTCTTCCCTCCTTGATCCTGATGGTTTGGGGGCAAACTCTGGGATCTTCCCTGTCATCATGGCCTAGAGGCCGACCCTACTCCAGTAAGAACTCATCTTAACGTGTTATATCTGCAGTGAACTTATTCCTAAAGAAAATTACATTCTGAGGCTCTGGGGGCTAGAACCTCAACATGATTTTTCAGGGGACACAATGCAACCCGCGACAGCTGGCTTTTTCTCACCATTCAAGTCTCAGTCTATGTATTACCTCCACAGAGAGGCCTTCCCTAACTACCCATTTCAAAGTAGCTCTTCCCAACCACCAGTCTATTTCATTGCCCTATTTATTTTCTTCATATGCTTACCACTACCAGAAAGTATCCTATTTGCTTATTTGGTTTTGGTCTGCCTCTTCACTCTAGAAGGCAAACCTCATGAAATCAGGGGCTTTGTCTTGTCTGTTCACTTGTCTCCAGAGCCTGGAGCAGTGCCTGACACATGGTGTGTTCAACCAATATCAATTGCATAGACACATGCAATAAAGGGTATCACCTGCCCATTCATAAACATAATGCTAGAGGGTGTTGCCACTCTGAATGAAAACAAAGCCAGGTTAAGACGAATAGGGCAGTTGGGAAGTCTTCGAAGGAGCTGACACGGGAGCAGACAAGAGGATTTCAGTGACAGTGAGGTTGACAGGATGACTGGAGTGAGATCCAGGCGTGAACAAGATGTGAGGAAGTGGAGAGCGAGGAGACTTGCCATAAGAAAGCTGAGAGTGGGACCATCTGCACTACCAGCCTCTAGCTAGACCTTCAGTTAACAAAGAACTTGAATCTGCCTCATGCAATACAGTTTTCCCTTATTTGTGAATCCCTACCTCCTCTGGCTCATGGGCATTTCCATCTTACTTCTGTGGAGGTGGCATTTCCAGCATTTCTGCAGAACTGTAAGTTTTCGCTTACATGCCTCCTGCCCCTGCAGTGAGCTCCTTGAGTGCAGTGACCCCAAAAATGCACCCAACAGATACGAAAAGGAAGGGACTTCTGCCTGGTGCCTCTCCCTCTGGATGCCCCTTCCACTATAAAGACTAAGATTTTCCCCATTTAAAAACAAGGCATGATGTCATGCACAATGGCACTGCAGAGAGCTCTAGGAGTCAGCCCTCCAGGAAGCAACCACTGAGGTTCCCAGGTCACCTATTTGGGAACTCTGGAAGAGAACAGGGCAGTTTTAACAACCAGGAGAGTGCTCGAGGCAGGGAGAGGTGGCTGATCTTTCCTAAACCAGCTACTATCCGCCATTCCGCAGCCCTGTCCCAGCTGTGGGGAGAGCAGCTCGGTTGCTAGAGCAGCGGGCTGGTGGCAGAGCAGGCAGTGGGGACCCTGTGCTCTAAAAATTTGGGATTGTGCATTTTGGTTGCAGATCCAGTGTCTTTCTTTCATTGCTGTTGCCACAGGATACACAACAGGATGTTGCTCCCTAGAAAGCCAAAATGTTAGCCACGTGTGATTTACTCATTCATTTACTCATTTGGTCAACAAATACTGAGTACCTTTTATGTGCCAGGCACTGGAGGTATAAGAATAAACAAAACAAATACTCTTTGTAATACTTTAAGCAATAAAACAATTAAAAAAAGAATAAACAAAACAGACAAAAATCCAAGTTTACATTCTGATGGGGAATCATAGACAGGGAATGTGGTGGTTCACTGAAGTGTTGAGTGAGGGCAGAGGCAGAAATGGGTTACTGTTCGTGAGTCATTCCAGACCCCTCTGATTTGGTACCAGATTGTTAAATCACATTTTATTCATGTTGAGTCTCTTGACCTAGAGGTAAAAACCATGCAAGTTATTCCTTAGGTCCCTGGTCACATCTCACCACCTTCACCCAGTACCCAGGCCAGAGATCTGTGAATCAAAAATGACTCAGAACAGATGCCCAACCTCAGAGGGAAGGTAGGGGAGGGAGGGAGGGAGGAAGAGAGATCAACCAAAGGACTTGCATGCAAGCATATAGGCCTAACCAATGGACACAGACACCAAGGGGGTGAGTGAATGAGTCAAGGGTTGGGGGGCAATGAGGCAATAAGGACACATATGTAATACCTTAATCAATAGAGAAAACAACCTAAAAAAAGTTGCCATAAAGCTTTTAATTCAAGAAGCCCACCCCCTGCTGTAAAAGAACAACCAAAGGACTTGCATGCATGCATATCAGCATAACCCATGGACACAGACAGTAGTGGGGTGAGGGCATGTGCTGGGGGGTGGGAGTGGCTGGGGAGAGGTCAATGGGGGAAAAGGAGACATATGTAATACTTTAAACAATGAAGAATTTTTAAAAAATAAATAAAAGCACCTGTACTTAAATGTCAAGAGGAAAAAACAAAAAACTCAAAGTCTCTTGGTCATGTCCAGAGACAAATAACCACCTAACAGCTATAATAAATAATAAAGATGATATCTTTGCTTTTTCATTTAACTAGAGCTATGTACCTAGATAATGGTTTTGTTTCGTTTTGTTTTTTAAAGATCTCAATCTTCCCAGAATGACTTAAGTAGACTCCTGCCTGAGCTAGAAGCCAAACCATTGTCCTCCAAAATCAGGCTTCCCAAATGGAGCCTTGGTTTGGGCCAGTCATTCAACCTCTCTGAGCATCGTTTTGCCTGTGAAGTGAGGATAGTAACACACACCTCTTAGGGCTGTGGTGAGACTTAAATGGGTCAGAGATGTGAAAAGTGCTTAGAACAACACCTGGCACATACATATTATTGGCCAACAAAAACCTCCCAACATTCCTTAGTTAATCTTTTAGTCTAGAGAGTATCTGTGAAACCATATAACCCAACAGATGAATGATGTAATTATCACAGCGCACCCAGCAGCAAGGCAGATTTGGGGGGTGGGGGGCAGATTCCAGCTGGCAGTAAAGGTCTTGGTTGGCTGCTAGATTTGACTTCCCAAGAGCTCAGAGTCCTGCCTGCTAACCAACTTAACATGGGTCTTTGTTCAGAATTTCCCAGGGAGACTCTACTTCCTTACCTGCTCTGCACCCGCTATTGTTTTTCCTTTAAAGCTGATTCAAACAGGTTTGGCCTGACCTAGTGCTCACCACGCATCAAGAACAGTGCAAAGGCTGTGTCACAGAGACCAGCACACTGCCAGCCTTTCTCATTTTTCATCACAAGAGAACTCTCCCAAGCCTCCCTTCCCTCCCTTCATTTGCATTATGAAAGTCCTCTGACCTGCCCTGAGAGGGCATTTAAGGAGATCATCAAAGGGGCCCGTGGGGTTCCTTTCACAGCACTGATAGATCTCTCTCTGATTACACAGTTAGAAGCCTGCTTCCCTGGCACCACTGTTTGACAAGAGGTAGATAACTGCTGGGCGAAATCAAACCAGGGCTGGGACACAACTCAAGTCATCTGATTGACCCATTACACTAAGTGAAATAAGTCAGACAGAGAAAGACAAGTACAGCATGTACCAGTACCCACTTAGGTGTGGAATCTAAGGAAAACACACACACTCATAGGAATAGAGAGTAGAATGGTTGTTGTCAGAGGTTGGCAGGTGCAGACATGGAGAGTTGTTGTTCAGAGGGCACTGACTTCGAGCCATGAGTGAATTCTGAGGATCTAAGGTGCAGCATTGTGACTATAACTAACAATACTGTATCTTATTACATGTTATCAACATACACACACACAGTAATTATGTGAGGGGATGGAGATGTTAACTACCTTTAGTGTGGTAACCATTTCCCAATATATACATGTATCAAATCATCATTTACAGCTCAAACTTACATATGTTAGATAGCAACAATATCTCTATAAAACTGGGGGTGGGGAGGCGGGAATCATTTGAGACCTGTGGCGTCTCTCCAGCTTCCTGTCCCATTACAGCCTACAGACTTTTTCTCTTAAGCTTTTTAAAATGAAGTGCTAGAAACTGCTTCCCTGTCAAGGCTTAAGAAAATGATAACTGGAGGATCACTACTCTTCCCATTGGAACACATTTCCATGAGAATAGCGACTGGGGTTGTCTTTGCATTCCTAGCATCAAATTCAGAAACTGGCCTAAGAAAAGGCTGTTCAAAGGTAAATAAATACAGAAAATACATAAAAAATTCCATTGTTGTAGCATCTACTGACATCTATAAATTTCTGTTAGGAGTTAGAAGATGTATGATAAATATCTTCAGAACAACAAATTAATTAGAAAATCAATGCTGTACCACATGCTCCCTGTAGTTTTATGAAAATTACCACCATCTCAAAATTAAAGAAAATAATATACTGTAAAATGTGCTTTGATATTCATTGGTACGAACACAGACCCAATAATTAATTCTAGCCTTCACTAACATAGGATTTTCTCATTCAGAAAGTGAGAAAAATAATAGCTACCCTGTTGCATTGTTGTGAGGATTAAATGAGTTAACACATGCACGGTCCTTAGACTAGTGCCTGGAACAGAGCGATAACCTAAGAAATGTTAGCTATTATTGTTGTTATCAGCAGGCACTGACCTGGCTAACACTATTAGACCAAGTTAAACAGAAGTTCATTTAGTTAACCTGCCCAGAAAAGTATTAACAGAAGCAAGATGCATATATAATCTACCCCACAGCAACAGCATTTGCCCTCAGAGCTTTGAATACCTTCTAAATGCCATTAATGGATTCTCATCATAAACGAATTGCCTTCAAATTGTTTACTTCTTAGAATGTGATAGTACTTAAAGCAGAAATATATATTTAACAGACCCTAAACATATATATGAAAGAAGTAAATTAGCAGCTTCACCAAAAGGTTCCTTTAAAATAAAATCAGAGAACAATTTTTACCTTCCCTTCAGGCCGGATGATGTTCGTGATTCTGAAAGGCTTGGGCACTTTTATTTGATAAGGGCCCTGAGTTGATGAGTTTCGAATGACTACTGTGCAGGTTAAAAATAATCACTGAGAAACCAAAACTGAGAAACCAAAGCAGAAGTATTTACAAAATTGCTTTGGTGGCACTCTCCCTGGGTGGCTGTTTTCCTGTTTCTCAGAACACCATCCTTCACTCCAGTAATTTCCAAATGGGTGGGGGGTGGGGGGCAGTGAGGGGCACTGTTGGCCTCTGGTCCGCAAGATGCTGGGCCATACAAGGGTTATAAGATCAAGTAAGTTTGTAAATACCTACTGTACCTCTCTCCTGGAAGCCACAGTGCCCATCACATATGAAATGTCCCGTGCCCCTTCTAGGAAAGAAACCTATTTAGTTGTGGATTCAGTACAACTGAAATGTGACTAGTACAACTGAGTCCAAATTTTTAATTTCAGTTATTTTTAATGGAAATAACTATATGTGGCCTATGGCTACCGTGTGAGCTAGTACAGCAGTTTACACTCAAAGTTCCTTCACATGATTTCCACAAAAATAGAGACTGTCGGGGACCACGGAAGGCTCTCCAGAGGCTCTGGAAATGGACTTTTTTACTTCCCAAAGGAAGCAGGGAGCATGGAACCTACTAGTTCATGAATATTTATGTATACTTCTGACGTGGCTAAAGACAAGCACCATTACCATTTACTAAATAGAGAAACTGACATATAGATCAACTAATTGGCATAAACAGTAACTGCTATTTGTGGAATCTCTACAGGTACAAAGGGTTTTACATGTGATCTTTTCAATAATCCCCGAGATAAACATTATTGTCTTTCTTTTACTGCTCTGGAAACGGAGGTTAAAGGAGGTTAGTGGCTTCGGAAAGGCAATGCGGTAAGAGGAAGTATGACTGGAACTCAGACTTAACCTTCAAAGCCTGAACAAAACCCAGTTTATGTCTTCAGCAAATGTTCCTTTCTAGATTCAGTCACCAGGCATTTTTTGAGCATCTATGATACTCACAACACTACGCTGAGTGCTGGGGCTGGGTGCTGGGTGGGACGCAAGGATAAATAAGGAAAAGCATCAGTACCCTGAACCTCAGCATTATGTGGGCTTGTTTTCTTCCCTGACAAAGGACATTAATTATTCCATTATTCACAGTGAACTCCTCCATATTATAGCAAATGGCCCATATTAACAGACTAGCTCCTGTTTTTAGCACTTCAAAAACATAAGAGCCAAAAGTAGAAGTGACGAGAGAAAAAAACAGGTAAATTAGACTTCATAAAAAATTCAACACTTGTGCATGAACCAAGTGAAAAGACAAAATGGGTGAAAATATTTGCAAATCATATATCTGATAAAGGACTTGTGTCCAAATACATTCTTAAAAAACCCTTACAACTTAACAATAAAAAGACAACTGGTACATATTTTTGTCTGAATGTATGTTTATATTTCTTTTGGGTCTAGGAGTGGAATGCTGGGTCACATGGTAATTCTATGTTTAGCATTTTGAGAAAGTGGGACACTCTTCCAAAGTGGCTGCACTATTTTACAATCCCACTAGCAGGCTGTGGGGGTTCCAATGTTCCCACAACCTCACCAACACTTGTTATTTTCTTTTTTTCACTTTAGCCACTGTCATTGGTGTGAAATGGTGTCTCATGGTTTAATTTGCATTTCTCTAGGCCTAGGGACGCTGAACACCTTTTCATATATTTATTGGCCAGCTGGGTATCTTCTTCAGAGAAACGATTATCTAAATTCTGTCCCCACTTCTAAATGGGTTGATTTTATTGTGTAATAGTTCCTCATATATATTCTGGATACAAGTTTCTCAGCAGAAACATGATGTGCAAATATTTTCTCATATTTTGAATTTGCTCTTTTATGAGTCAACTCAGGTTCTCCAGCCTATTCCTCACTCAGGAAAGAAAATGTCATCAGGAAGCATGAACTACACCATTTTTAAGAAGAGCATCTCGCTTTCTGATGAGGAGCAGTTAAGAGACCCTCAGTCCACAGCATGGAAAGGGCACTAACGCTGTGAAAGTAAGGGGCCAGTGGGACGGAGCAGGCTGGGAAAGAAATGTTAGGGCTGGGGTGGTTAAGCGCAGATTTTAAAATGAAAAATGCTGCTCATCTCTTTTCTTCCTCTATTTTGTTTTAAATCCATCCTTAGTCCTTTTTCTCCGAAATGTATCTAAGTATGTCATAATCATCACTACATAGCCATATGGGGCCATGATGTGGAGAACGTGACTGTGTCCACGAAAGAGTGGAAAGGTGTCATAATGAGCTATGTTAGCCCAGGACCAGGAGGGCCATGGGAGACTACACGGACATATGCGCAGAAAGGCAGGCAGCTTTAATCCCTCCCGTTGGATCTGCCTCCTGCATGTCTATGAGGATTATGAACAAGGCAAAACTAAAGCATATCTGGATAGAGAGGATCCCAACTGGGTAGGAATTAGATATGAAAACTTCTCTCTCAATAAACAGAAGTTCCTTGGGGGAAAAACAAGACACAGGAAGAAACAAGAGTCAAAATGATCCCAAAAGACAAATCCTGGGGAAAACCCAAAAGGATAAACATGGCAAATTCTTAATAGATGCTAGATATTAGTGTTATCATTATTGGTAATAATATTAACTATAAAGCACTGAATTCATAATTAAATAGCAATTACATAAAAAAGACAATTATGTAAAAAGAAACTAATGGAAAACTGGCTTGGCCAAAATCTACAGGGGGGAAAAAATTGGGGTTTTTGTGGACCACAAGTATATCAAAGGAACTGACAGACACAAAAGATGTGGATGGTCTAAAGTACATCTAGCAAGGATTGACCAAATGACTGAAGGTCTGGAATCCAAATTAAATGCAAAATAGTTGATAAAACAGGAGGTGTTGGGCCCTTTAGAAGTAAAGGTTTAAGGTAGTTACTCTTAAATACTTGAAGAATTGCCAATAAAGATTGGCCTTGACTTGTTTGGTATGACTAAAGGGTAAAAATGACAGGGAAATGTTATGCTCCATAAAAGAAATAACTTTCTAATGCTTAAATTTATCCAAGAATTGATCTCATGGGCTTGAGAAGTTATAAGCCCTCTTTCATTGGACATGTCTGCCTACCAAACCGAGGGTTATCTGCCAGCGAGAGCAATCTAAGGACTCCTGTGGTGGGTGAAAGGTTCCTGCCAACATCACTGAGAAAGCTAAAAGGCTAATTCCAATGTAACCTAAACCATGACACAGCCCCCGGAGAAGGGTTATAAGTGCTGGCGCCAGGCCAGGCCCTAAGGTATGGTCTCAAGACCCCAACACCTGGGGCTTTTTGCAAAGCCTGTGAAAGGTCCGGAAGTATAATCCATATTTGGGTGACAAAGACACCAAAAGGGTTGATAAAAGAGGTGCTTCCACCATATTGGTTTGCTCAGAATTTGAGAAGTAACCTCCTCTGTGTCCGCCAGCGTAATAAAGCTGTGTAACTCCATTTCTCTAAGCGTTGCTTGGTTTTTCTCCGGTCTTCCATAACATCATGAACCTGCAATTCTATGATTCTGACCTTGGCTGGGATTCATCAAATTAGTAGACAAAGCCCAGTGATAATCTCTTTTCCACCCCATCTTTATGTGATAAATGATGAACTCTTCAAGATATTCTTGATAGACCCTGGAAGAAAATGATTAAATGATACTTGTGTCTCAAAGATGAACAACTTATTTTAGTTAAACACCCTTCTACTATACTTAAACTCTCTATTTCTTATCTGCAAAAGGCCTTAAATGGGATGATAAAGGTGAATAAACTCTGAAAACCTAAAAGCAATGCAAGGGATATTTAGTATTATTGCTGTTTATCCATAAGCAGAGAAGCACTGAACTAACTTTAATAAGAGAGAATGCACATCCAAAAGGAGCAGTTGTTTTTCTTTTTTGACTCTCAGTTGTAAACAACAGCAAGGCAGGTTAATTTCACTTGCATTTGTAGACTTGGTAACCAGAGTGACAGACCTGTAGGCAGGATGCCAGTAGGGTGCCTGCTACAGACAACCAGCAAGAGAACTTGGAGGCCAGGCTTTGCCTCTGTCCTCAAACAGGAATAAATGCAGGACCCAGGGAGGACGTGAGAGTAAAAACTGGGGCAGTTAAACTAAGAATAAACCAAAGAGACAGGCTAAAAGGCACAGCCCAAGCATAATCTACAAAAGAAATTGATGAATTGAGCTTCATAAAAATTAAAAACCTTTACCTTTCAAAATCACCATTAAGAAAATGAAAAGATAAGTCACTGATGGGAGAAAATAGCTATAGCTACAAATCATATCTGATAAAGGTCCAAGATCCACAATATGTAAAGAACTCTTACAACTCAATAATAATAATAATAATAATAATAGGACAAAGAATGCAAATGAAAAATAGGCTAAAAGTTGAATGAACATTTCACCAAAAAAAGAAATATGAATAGCTAATAAGCACATGAAAAGATATTCAACATTATTAGTCATTAGAAAGGTGCAAATTAAAACCACTACATACACACCTGAATGACTATCATAAAAAAGACAAACAATGTCAAATGTTGGCAAGGATGTGGAGCAACTGGAACTTCCTGGTATCCCAAGAGTGGGAAGATAAAACGGTCCAGCCACTTGGGAAAACAGTTTAACAGTTCCATAAAAGGTTAAACATGTATCTATCATAGGTCCAGCAATTTCATTCCCAGGCATCTACCAAAGAGAAGTGAAAATATTTGTGCACATAAAGAAGTGCACACAAATGATTAGAGCAGCATTAGTCAAATAGCCAAAAAAAAAACCCAACAACAACAGCAGAAAAGAAACAATGCAAATGTCCATCAGCTGGTGAATGGATTAACAAAATATGGTATATCCATATAATGCAATATCACAAAAACTCACGGAATTGATAATAAATAAATTTTACAATATGTAAATTATACCTCCATAAAGCCTTTTTATGAATGGCATAGCCCGAAACACATGAAATAGTGGCCTGAATTAAAGGGCAGATCTTTTAGTTATATTCATTCTATGTGACATATTCAGTTCAAAGAAACAGAACGGAGAGGAAGGACACATTTTCGCAATTTCTTCAGGTATCTCAAGATCTGAAGTTAAAAATACCCAGGTTCCTTAAAACATGATTTGGAGGCAGTTTGCCTAGAGGTTAAAGGTGGGGATAGCGGGCTCACCCTGTGTCAAAATCCCAGCTCTACTATCTACTAGGTGACCTGGAGCATGTCACTTAGCCTGACTTGTTCCTGTAAAACAGAATTCATACACACCACAGAGCTGTCTTAATGTGCGCACTGCCCAGTACACGGGGAGTACTCAGCAAATGCCAATGTCATTTTTATTATCAACACATCATCCTGACCATCACTACCAACCTGGTTCCCTCCGGAAGTTTGACAATGTGACCAATGCACATGTGTTCTCAGTGGACACTTGCACTTCATTACTGCTCTATGCAATTTAATTCAGACTCCCACAGCCCCAACAAACCAGGGCTCCTTGAAACCCTCATTCATTACCTCAGGAACGTAGACATTGAGATAAAGTCCCTAAATCATTTACTGGAAAGCTGTCCTGTCCTCTGGCTAAGTAAGGTATTTTCCAAGTCAACAACAGAAAAAAATTGAAATAGATACATTTTTCTTGTTTCTATAAAACCGAATGAAGAAGAAAATGTCAGCATCTCCTTAGAGATGCCTGGCAAACAGGGAAATGACATTAAAAAAACACAGCCATCTGTCAGAGTTGCTGGCACACTGACAAGATGCCCAGGCCCTGCACCAGAGAACCACCAACACCCCCAGGGCAGAGCAAGGGGCGTGGCACAGTGCTGGCTATTTCCTGGATACACAGCTGGAATCCAGCCAAGTTAAAAAAAAAAAACAAGCACTTGCTTTTTTTGTTTGTTTGCTTTGAAGTCTACAAGGAAAAAGGAAGGGAAACTGCAGGGGAGTGAATTCTCTATTCCATAAGACAAGAGTCCCCTGGGAAAATGCCTGTGGTGCTGGAACCACACCTCAGCACATCAGAAGTCTGCTAGCTCACCAGCACACACTGCCCTAGAGAGCCCCAGACTTCCAGCACTTTCTGCTGGCACACACCTCAGAGAACACAGGCACCATGGCCAGGGGCCAGGTGACTGCACTGGGGAGGGGCGTAGGCCCTTCACTTGCTGGTCAGACACAAACGTCCAAGACCTTCGCATATTCAGAGGAAGTGTGTCAGGGATTGACCTGTCATGAGCACCGCTTTAACTCAGCATCCGTGGAAACGTCATGGTCTCTGTGGGGACTTTTCCTGGGCACCACCTATACAGTGAAAAAGGGAGGAAAGCAACTTCCTCATGGGAAAGTCTACTGGGGCCAAATGTAACTGCCCCTGAAATCCGAGTGGATAATAATATTCCTGTCATCCTGGGTCTGCCCTTGAATGCTGCCTCTGCTCTGCTCTTTCCCCTATAAACTCACAGAATTTGAGAGCTAAGAAGGCCCCCAGGGGCCCAGAGAGGTGAAATGACTTACCAAAGGTCACAAAGTATGGACGTGGCTGAGCCAAGCCTAACACCCAGCTTTATCCACAGAAACTGGAAAATACTATTGCTTTAGCATACACTCCACCAAAGGGCATGTTCCTGGCCCAGAAAGAAAGTGTCTTGAGGCAATTATCACAGATGTAAGGGATATGGACTCGGAGCCAATGACAAGGTTCAAATCCAGTTTTGTCCCTTACCAAAGCTGTGATTTTAGGCACATTCCTTAGCCTCGGTTTCTCATTCACACGTAAGGGGCTAATAAAAGCACCAACTCTGGAGATTACTCTGAGGATGAAATGTCCAATATAGTTTCTAAAACGGTGACTGATTTAAGTATTGGTATCACTCATCATCATCGTCATCATCGCCATCCTAAAGCAGAGGGGAAATGAGAGTGAAAACCTTGGGAATTACATGAAAAAAGAAAGTGAATGTGTGGTCATTAAATAAGTAAAACATCATGTAACTTCAAAAACTTTAAAGACACAGAAGGAGTCATGTTAACAGTGGCTCGTGGGAAATCAAAAGCAAAACAAGAACAAATTATAAACCATTAAGTACAATATGACTCCATTTGTGTAAAATAATCATACCTACACACATACTTCAAAAAAGAGTGAAAGAAAATGAATGAAACATTAACAGTCACTCTCTGAGCAATGGGATTATGGTTGACTTTTTCTTCTTCTCTCTTCCTAAGTCTTATGCAACAGACATGTATTACTTTAGAAATCAAAATAATTATAGGTTTTAAAGATTGCTTTTAGCCCTGGCCAGGTGGCTCAGTTGGTTGGAACACTGTCCTATACATCAGAAGGTTGTGGGTTTGATTCCCAGTCAGGGAACATCCCTAGGTTGTGGGTTTGATCCCCAATTTGGGTGAGTAAGGGAGGCAATGGATCAATGTTTCTCACATCAAAGTTTCTCTCCCTCTCTCTCTCTCTCTCATTCCCCCTTCCTCTCTCGAAAAAAATCAATAAACATATCCTCGGGTGAGGATTTAAAAAATTGCTTTTAAAGATTGCTTTAAAAATGAAACCTGCCACCAGCCCAGGTCTCAAATGGCTGAAGCAGGTATGAGAGGGACAGGGAATGAGTGGAGCCCTAAGAAGCTGGGCTTGTGCTTGGGACTGTGTTTGGGAGGGGAGAGCAAATGACGGAGACGGGAACCTCAAACCACTCAGCAACTGTGAAAGATAATGCCTGAAAGTATTCGGTAGGGAGGGGCAAGGTTCTGTAAAATAGAAATGAATTTTTAAAAAGAAAAGAAAATGGGAGTGATGACTTCAACAGTTTAAATGAGTTTAAATGAGAGAGATTGTGAAGGCCTAGAATAAAGGAAAAAAAGAGAATCCTCAAGAAAGCGAATCAGCAGCCCACTTTCTTGCCCTGGCTGAGATAGATGATCAGTCACCAAAACTAAAAAGCAAAAGGTCAACATGGCTGAAAAAGGAACTGTGGGCCCTACTGGCGTCAAGGCTGTCTGGTCTCAGGGGGGACCAAGAATTTCCTTCTTTTCAGCACCCAGATGGGAGAAAGAGATCTGCTGACTCTGGGGCTGCTAACAGCCATAACCCAGAGCTCAGAAAGAACGCCCCATGGGGTCTAAGAAGATTGAGTTAAGCAGGGCATCCTGCTCTGCAAATCTTCCACGCTTGTCTTCAGTCCCCACCTCTTCCAGCTTGAGTTCTCAGCTTACAAGATATTTCTTGTAGCTCATTTGCAGGGGCAACAGACAACAGAGGACAGAAAAGCAGAAAGACAGAACAAAAAGAACAGAATATGCAGAACAGAGAGCAGAAGACCGCACTGGGACCTAGCAACTCAGGGTCCGCCCTCCTGTGGCATGCCCCTTACTCTGCGACCAGCTGCATGAGCACCGTTCCCTCTAGCCCAGCACCTCTGCGTCCTTCCCACCAGCTGCCCTTCTTGAACAACGACCTAGGACCATAGCATGTTAAAGTTCTTCCAGATCATCCACAGTTCCCCTATTTCATGAATGAAAAAAAGAGGCAGAAAAGAGGGCACTCTGTACCTATCAAAGTCAGACGAGATAACATGTTATCCTAAAACCATCTGTTATAGGACCCTGCCCAAGGTTACAAACCTTTGTAGTGCCACAGCCAGGACACAAAGGTAGTTATCCATTGGTTGCCTCTTCTCTTGGCCCTCATCACTGCCTGTGAACTGGACTGCACTCTCCACTGTTCACTGTGAACGCTCCAATCCAATCCAATCCAATCCAATCCAATCCAATGCAATCCCCAGGCTCCTCCTTAGCAGAGCTCAACATGTAAAATAATTCAGGAGGCTAAATCAACTTCAGGTATAATGGACAGTGTGACTCTTACTTCTTCTAAAAGTCAATTAGAACAGGAAATGTCTCAATCCAAAAGCTGACCCTGCAATGGTGGACTCTTAGGATCAATGAGGGAAACTATGAATATCTCATTAGTCTTCAAGTGTCTTCCCCCAAATAGTAATATGAGTAAATATATTAATTACTGTGGTGGTTTTAAAATATGCCTATAAATTATTGGATACTCTTCCCTCCCCTTGAGTGTGGTATGGATGCAGTGATTCTCTTCTAATGAATGGGTTATGGAAAGGGAAACACAGTAACTGTATCATAGTGAAAACAGGCAGACACTACCTTATAACCAAGTGATCAAGGTCACCATCACCAGAGGAAAGTCATGTGACATGACATATTCCCTGACATGATGTGATGATGAGGGCATATTGCCTCTATTGTACTCATTCCCCAAACTCATAACTCAGCCTAATCATAACAAAACACCAGGCAAACCCAAATCATAGGACATTCTACAAAGTCCTTCAAAAGCGTCAAGGTCATATAAGACAAGGAAGATAAAACAGTCATACATTGCAGGAGAATAAGGAGACATGATGACTAAATGAATGAATCCTGGAACAGAAAAGAACATTAATAGAAAAACTGGGGAAATATCAATAACGCCCTTAGTTAATAACTAAAATGAACAGTACTATATAGATTTCATAGTTTTGATAAATGTCATAGTTTTGATAAATGAACCATGGTTATGTAAAATGTTAATATTAGGGGAAGGCCAGAGAAGGATATATACCAACACTCCCTAATATACTTACAGCTCTTCTATAAATCTATGATTCAAAATAAAAAAATTAAAACAAAAAAGTGATGCTCCAGGAAGACACATCATACCTGTGTGAAGGCTTCAGGTCCCCACAAAACCCCTGAGTGCGCCCCGTCAACCTAGTTTGAGAAGCATCACAGGATGTCTCAGTTATCAACTATTTACTAATGCCATAGCAATTATGATTCCACATCAGGAAGAAATGGCATGTATCATTTTAATAATTAAGGTGAGTCTTCACACCAAGGACCTTTTCTAAATTCCATTCCCATGGGGAACAAGATGAAAACAGTGATAAGGCTCTGAGCAGGGTGAAGCTCCAGGCGGTTGCTTCTGGTTGTGGTCCCATCGCTCAGCCCTTTGCTAAGACCCACGCAGGATGAGTTACCTACACACCCAAAGGACAAATTCTGAGTGTGCATCAATATTAAGTCACAGAGAGGACATGGTTGCCCCCCTCCTTCAAAAACAGCTTGATTTAAGTGCTCAGTGCGACCTCAAGAGATAAGCTGTGATGAACTCTCAACCAGCCATGAGTGAGAAAAGATAAAAATTGTCCAAATGACCTTGAAGGAAAACATTTCAAAGTTCTCATCACCTAAATATATGCCTTTTACTTCACAGCTTGTTCCAGTAATCTTTGTAAGGCTTATTTTATTTTTTCTTTACTTTTAAGATGTAGTGACAGATCACATCCTTTATTTGATACGATTATGTGCCTTATTTCATCAAGGGGATTAGGGATGAAGGAGATGTTATTTCCCTACCCCTTGAAGCTGGGCTGGCGTTGTAACTTGCTCTGGGAAACAGAATGTGGCAGAAGTGAGTGTGTCATTCTGAACGTAGGCCCAAGAGGCTCTGCTCTGGCTGTTCATCATGTCTTCTTATTCTTCTGCTCACTCTCTTGGAACCCTGCTCTACAGCCAAGAGAATAGCCAAAGCTAGCCTGCTTACAGATGAGGTCTCACAGAAGGCCCGCAGCCAACTCAGTAGCTGACGTAGACATGTGAGCAACCCCAGGCAAGAACAGAACTGCCAACCTGAACTCAGTCCAAATTGTTGGTCTGTAGAATCATGACCTAAGTAAAGTAACTAAATTTTGGAATAGTTTGCTACACACCAAAATTTAACAATGATACAATGGAAATGTATGATTTTAATGTTAATTTTTCTGATCCTAAAAGTATTAAATACTTATTAGAGAAAGGTCAGCAAATACAGAAAAGGAGAAAATTATCCATAATTTATCACCAGAAGAAAGTCAATACTCTGGTGTATTTCTTCCTAATCTTCAGTGGGCATGAGAAAATAAAAATGGGATCAGTGTAGTTATAATTCTATGTTTTGTTTCCCCTTCACTCTGTAGTTTTTTATGCCATGAAAACATGATTTTAATGGTTTCATAATACTGTTTATCATAATGTACAATAATTTAAACCTGTGCCATATGTGTTATAGTTCTATAAGTATATTCCTAATTTTTAATGATTGTAAATGATATTATTTATTTGAGCACACAAAGCTTTGTCCACTTTATTTCTTTAGAATAAACTTCTGGAACTGAAATTCCTGATTCAAAGAGCATGGACTGCTGGTCATCTACTCAAAGCCAGTCCCCCTATACACACACACACACACACACACACACACACACCTTCCTTGCTGGCAGACACCTGTTTTGTTCAGTTGTTCAGCCTACACACTACCATGTGCTCAGAGTGGGATCCTCTCCCCAGCAAAGGAAAGAGAGGAGACCCTTGCCTCTAAGCTGTAGGCTAAATCCAGCCTACGCCTATTATTGCAGTGGCCACTTAATGCCATTCTGGCCTGTGAGATTCTAGAAGTCTTTTAGGGAGTTTTGAAAAAGGTTTTCTTGTAAAAAGACTAGAGT
This sequence comes from Myotis davidii, assembly GCF_000327345.1. Taxonomy (NCBI): domain Eukaryota; kingdom Metazoa; phylum Chordata; class Mammalia; order Chiroptera; family Vespertilionidae; genus Myotis; species Myotis davidii. The sequence continues at coordinate 346,135 of NW_006284614.1, forward strand.
CCTGGTGCACAAATTCATGCACTAGTGGGGTTTCTCGGCCTGGCCTGAGGGATTGGGCTGAAACTGGCTCTCTGATATCCCCCAAGGGGTCCCGGATTGCGAGAGGGCATAGGCCAGGCCAAGGGACCTCACAGGGGCCAGGGAGAGACACGGGAGGTTAGCCAGCTAGGGAGGGACCACGGGAGGGCTCCAGGGTGTGTCTGGCCCATCTTGCTCAGTTCTGATAGGCCAGACCCCAGCAGCAAGCTAACCTACCAGTCTTCCAACTGGTAGTCAGTGCATGTCATAGCGACTGGTTGACTGTTTGCCCCCGGTGGTCAGTGCATGTCATAGAGAGCAGTTGAGGGGCCTTAGCATATCATTAGCATATTACGCTTTGATTGGTTGAACAGCTGACCAGTCGACCAGACATTTAACATATTAGGCTTTTATTATATAGGATTATCTAGGAAACCTGTGCAGGAAGGAATGTTCCCTTTTCTCTACTGGAGGCATCAGTGTGTGAGGATGTGTAGCCTGGAACTAATGCAGGCTTCCTGTGACTGTGAGGAGCCAGGCCTAAGGGGAAGAGCCAACACACTGAGGATGGCAGAGCAGGAGAAAGAAAGAACCATGTCCTTTGTGGTGGTGGTGAGCCACTGAATTCCCTGGAAACACTACACCTCAGAGCAGTGAGATAATAAATCAAAACCTCTTATTGTTTAAACCACATTTAGGCAGGTTTTCTATTTCTTGAGGCAGAAATAAACAGACTCTTTCAAAGCTTTCCTCACACATTACCAAATGAGCTCCCAAAAAGGCTGCAGCAATGAACCTACTCTTTAGTACTCTATGGACTTATATAAAATCTATAAAATAACTGGGGGAGGGGGGTAAGGTAATGACAAATGTAAAATATTCAATATGCTAACATTGAGAAATTTGATGTAGGAAGAAGGGGGTGGACTCCTGGGGACGAGTGGGACAGGAAGAGATTTACCCAAAGAACTTGGATGCATATTTGCATAACCCATGGACACAGACAATAGAGAGGTGAAGGCCTGGGAGGAGAAAGCGGGGTTAGAAGGAGTCAATGGGGGAGGGGGGGAGGGACATGTGTAATACTTTCAACAATAAAGATTACAAAAAATAAAAATAGGAAAAAAAGAAACGTGATATAGTTTTCATCTATTCAAATTTTTTAGATGTCTCCTAGTAAATTTTTTTGCTTATGTAAGTCTAACAATGTGTTGTGAAAGGTTTTCTATGAGTTTTACACATTTTGTGAGGGAGCATTTCCTCCCATTATATCTAACAGGTTATTGCTGGCACATTATGTAGCTACTAGAGGCCCAGTGCACGACATTCGTGCACTCAGGGCAGGGTCCCTCAGCCCAGCCTGCACCCTCTCACAGTCCGGGAGCCCTCGAGGATGTCCGACTGCTTAGGCCTAAGCTGTCAGTCGGACATCCTTAGCACTGCTGCAGAGGTGGGAGAGGCTCCCGCCACCACCGCTGTACTTGCCAGCCATGAGCCTGGCTCAGGGCTTCTAGCTGAGCAGCACGCCCCCTGTGAGAGTGCACTGACCACCAGGGGGCAGCTCCTGCATTGAGCATCTGCCTCCTGGTAGTCAGTGCACATCATAGCAACCCAAAGTAAAGGTCACTGGGCTTTTATAGATATAGATAGTTTCACAATAAATCTGTAGAAAAAGCAATCTAAAAACATCACTAGCATACAACAGCAAGTGCTTACAGCTCTTCCTGTTAAGTGTGATGGTCACTTAGGTGGCTCTGCTGATCTTGGCTGGGATGACTTACCCTGGTATAATTACCACCTGAGGGCTGTTTAATGATTTAGGAAGTCCTTGGCTGGGAAAACTAGGGTCATTTGGCTCTGCTCCAAAAGTATTCTTCTGGCAATGGTGGAGTGCAAGAGAACAAGTAAAACATGCAATGCCTCTTGAGGTCTAGGCTTGGATCTGACACATCATTCATCAATACAGCACTCTACTGGACAAAGCCAAGGTCACAAGGCCAAGCCAGATTCAAGGGGCAAGGACACAGAATCTATGTCTTTAGTGAAAAGAAATCATGGGCATAGGGAGAGGTGAAAAACTGGCCATCCTTGCAATCTATCATACTATTCCTCTTCTGTCTTTAGCTCACTAAGTCTAAATCTCAGTAACCCTCTGTCCTTTTCCCTCACATTTTCTCCCTACCACAATGTTTGGCCACAAGTCACCCTTTCTCTCTACTCTCTACTCTCTAGAAGAGACAGTGCTGTTTTGGTTTTTAAATCCTCCAAGGATATGTTTGACTTTAGAGAGAGGGAAAGTGAGAGAGTCAGACAGAGATAGAGACGAAAGAGAAAGAGGTGAGGAAGAAACATTGATTGGTTGCTTCCCATATGCACTCCGACCAAGAATGGAACCTGCAACCTAGGTATGTGCCCTGACTGGTAATGAACCCGCAACCTTACGGTACATGGGATGATGTTCCAAACCACTGAACAACACCAGCCAGGGTGAGACAGTGCTGTTTTTTGCTCCAACACTTTAGCTGTCTCAGGGAAGGACCCAAGGAAGCAGCTGGACCTTCTGATGGGGACAAGGAGCAAGAACTGTTGAGTGAGCTGTTTAAAGACGTCCCAGGGGGTAGGGCAGCAATGAGAGAGAAGAGAAACTCCATAGCAACCACAGAGACCAGGCTGGGTATGACTCAGGGGAGACCAACTGGTGGGGAACCATGTTCCACATCTCTGCCTTCTAGTGAGAAAAATAAAGGTGGGACCACACAGAGTAGTACCGGTAGAGGCGCAGCCTTCTGCAGGCCAGTAGTGTGCATAAAGGCAGGCAAGCCCGAGTCAAAGGCTTTGCCATCACTACTAGCTGCCCGATCTTGAGAAAGATCTACATGTCTCAGGACACTGAGAAAACCAAGGGGTTGGACAAGGCTCAGTGAACCTTCAGCACCAACATTCCATGGCTGTGGGTTTTATTTTGTCACCAAGCTAAACTCTTCCTGTATATTCATTCTTCAGGTCAACTTGTAGTGGCTGCTTACAATTTTAAAAATCAGAGGGAATACTTCCAACAGCATTAAAGCCAACCTCTTGAGATGGGTATTTTACTACCTTTGATGATCAAAGGCTGACAAAGAATGATTATTCTGTCAGTACCTTTGTGTGATGGGAACCAAATGTGTACATTTTTCAGGGCAGTGATTGAAGGAAGACTCAGATCTATTTAAAGTCATAACATCTTTGAATTTGCCCACATTAAGAAGTACCATTACTTCCCCCATTTTAGTTGTTTTAAAAAATGAATTTATTTTAGAATAGGTGACAGATGCACATGGCACCAAACTTAGGAGTTACAAAATAATATAAAGCAAAAAGTAAGCTTCCCTATTCCTAAGACATTCCATTCCCCTCCTCACTGACAATCATAGTTATCAGTATTCTATATATGTAAGAAGTGCAAGCACTTGTGTGCACACATACACTATTCGTTTTAAACTAATAAATGGTATGACACTAAACGCACTGTATTACACCTTGCTTTTCCCTCTTAATGGTATAGCTCAGGTATTAGAGCTGCCTCATTCTTTTTAAAAGACTGTTCTATGGATGTTCTATTAATTAACCAGTTCCTATTAATAAATACTTAGATTACTGCCAGTATTTTGGCATTGCAAACCATGTGAATGAGTAACTGCACACAGGCCATTTTGCACAGATGCAAGCCTATCTGTAGGATACATTCCTGCAAGTGGAGTTGCTGGGCCTGTGGATAACCTTGCATTTCTAATTTAGGCAAATAAAGCCAAGCCACTGCCAAGAGATCAGGGGTTGGCAAATTATGATCCATAGGCCAAATCCAGCCCGTGAGCTAAAGTGCTTTTGCATTTTCAAAGAGTTGTTTTTAAAAAAGGAGGTGGGAGGAAATAATATGTGAGAGAGACCTCGTGTGACCATAAGCTTAACATATTTACTATCTGCTCCTTTACAGAGGAGGTTTGCTAACCCCTCCACTAGGCCAATTTACATTCCCACTAGCGGTCTCTGACAGAGTGTTGCTACAGTATTTCAGTTCCAATCTCTGGTTAAATTAAGATTTAAAGTAATGCTTCAGGTTTTGTTCCGGTTGAAGAAAAAGTTGAAGCAGCCCTAATACTTATGTATGGCACCATGGTTTTTCTAGGCAAAAACACAGCTTGATTTTCTTACCTCAGTGGCAAAAGCAAGAGGTTAGAACCCCCAACTGCTGGAACTGAAAGGAACTTTAAAGGTTATTTGGCCCTAGCCAGTTTGGCTCAGTGGATAGAGCGTCAGCCTGCAGACCAAAGGGTCCCGGGTTTGATTCCTGTCAAGGGCACATACCTCAGTTGCAGGCTCCTCCCTGGTCCAGGCCCTGGCCTGGGCTCATGCAGGAGGCAACCAATCGATGTGTTTCTCTCACATCGATATTTCTCTGTCTTTCCCTCTCTCTTCTACTCTCTCTGAAAAATCAATGGAAAAATATCATTGGTTGAGGATTTTAAAAAAAAGGTTATCTGGCTGAGCATTATGGATTTTGTGTACCATTAAAATTTAAAAAGAATTTAAAGGATTAAAACAATGCTGCCAACTTTTTATTTTGCCAAGTAAGGTCATTAAAAAGTAAAAACAATCCAACCACCATCTACTTTCACCACCACTTCATAAAAGAAAGGAATTTTACATCAAGAATTGGGACATACCCAATATTAGAATAGAGAATTCATTAAACTGAGTACACTTAGCTTCACGACAAGCCAACCATATTCATTTTCTTCTTTGTGCCAATGTTGCTTCAGATTATGGAAGACTGGATGTCAAATCCATGTTTGGGGAGCAACCTCATTGTTCTCCTAACAGTTAGCACCCCCACATCCAGTGACATGGTCTGGATTCAATTCCAGTGACAATGAAGTTATTCATGGCAGACTCAGAACTAGAACCCAGGACTTCTGCTTCCCAGTCTCACATCTTCCCCCTAATCCACAACTAGTCCAACCAGCACCCCAGCCCACTCTCTGCCTTCCCCATCTCACTACCCTTGGTTCTTAGGTCTGCTCGGCTCATCCAAAGTATGTTTTTGGTCCTCTCCCATGGGCAAGAAAACAACAACAAAATAAAATAAAGCCCTTTCTTATAAGTGGCTGGAGATTTCTACATTCATGCAGGCCCAAACAATAATCATCCATCCATTTAAATGTGTCCTTTTCCAACAATCCTTACAAACAGCCCGCACCTCTCTCGCTCTTCCTGTATGCTGCCAAAGCCTGCCTTTCTCTACTGTCCCTGGTGGAGAGCAACTAGGTAGGTGCTCTGGAACTACATGCATGCGTGAGTTTTCAAGGGCACTTAAGAATTAACCAGCTGTGGTGGTTATTTTTATGTGTCAACGTAAGTGAGCCAGAATGCCCAGATAGTTGGTAAAACATTATTTCTGGATGTGTCTGTGAGGCTGTGCCTGGTAGAGGTTAATATTTGAGCTGCTGAACTGAGTAAAGCAGATGGCCCTCCCCAGTGTGGGTGGGCAGCATCCAATCAGTTGAGGTTTGCAAAGAGCAAAAAGCAGAGCAAGGGCAAACTGACTCCCTCTGCCTGAGCGGAGACAGCCATCTCCTGCGCTTGGACATCACACCAGAGCTCTGACTCTCTGGATTTCAGACTCAGATCAGGACTGCGGCCATCAGCCGATTGTCAGGCCTTCCGTCTCAGGCTGAATTACACCCCTGGCTCTCCTGGCCTCCAGCTTGGGAACAGCAGATCGCGGGACTTCTCGGACTCCTTAACCGAAGGAGCCAATTCCTATAACAAACCTCCTCATGTATGCACATCCTATTGGTCTGTTTCTCTGGAGAACCCTAATACATCAGCTTCCCCTGGATTTCAGAGCCAAGGAAACCTCAGTGGGCTAGCTTATGGAGGGAGAGAAACTACATCTATCTCAGATCCCTCGCCTTCCTCCACTCTCCCTGGTCCTCTCCCATTCAATATTCAGCTTCCTCCTGTGTGCCTGGCACTGTTCACTTGCCTCTGTGATTGCTCACCCTTGTCCTGACACAGGAGTCAGTCTCATTTAGCACCACTGGCCACATGGGTACAGCACTTCTCTGGCACAGATACAACAGCCTATGCCACTCAGACACCCAGACCCTGCCTGGTTTACGCCTGCTGGGCACTGCTGTCTCCAACTAGCCCTGCAGCTACAGCTAAATGATGGTCAGGACTGCAAGGCCTCCAGAGTCCTTCCAGAATCATAAAAAGAATGCATTTGAGAGCAGTCAGCATTGACAATGGCTGTAATAGATACTATACTGGCTCAATCCATTCTATTTTCCATTAGGATTTTAGCTTTCACACAGCAGGGCTTTGATAGAAGTCCTGAGCCTGGGAGCCGGTCATTGAGAATGTCTAATACCTTTTTTAATGACCCAAATAGCAGGACTTTTGTTGCCATTCCAGGTTTCTTTCTTTTCAAAGCCTTCCTCTGTCCTTCCTCGTTCCAATATACAGCTAAGAATAATTCTTTTTCCTTGCAACACCATTTTACTCCCTCCCTTCCATTAATTACTGCCTCAGTTTTTTTATTTCCTTATAAAGCTTTTTAATAGGACTAAACAATTCTTGAGAGAAACTAAGTATTAGATGGAATTTTTTGTTCTTCGTAATAGGCTGCAGTAAAAAAAAACACAAATTCTTTCCAGGATACCAGGAAGTGAGACACATCCCAGAGATTCAACACAGAGAACGGGGATGGGATCTCTCCCTGTCAATACTCCGTGCTTCTCTCAAAACGACCTCCTCAGGTTTTGGCAGCAGGCTCTTCATAACATCAGGTCTTACGTGAATCAGCTCAGTCATGCAGACACGATTTATTTGTCCCCCGGAGCAACAGGCTGTTGGCTGATTTAGCTTTGAAGTTTGGAGATAAATGAGACTGCCTGCTGCCCTGCTGGAGAGCAAAGGTATTATCTTGCTCACTACCCCCAAGGTATTGGCTTCCTGGCTTGTAATTGACATTTCCAAGGCATCTCCTGTTCAAGAGATGAGCAGGAGATGGCATGGTTCCAATGGGCCCTGAGTCATGCAACAGTAGAGGTGGAAGATGGCACAGGTCATCAAGAAAAGCAGCCAGTTAAATGGGCACATCAATAGAATGGTGTGAATAAAATAGTGCAGATGTGTATACATATAAATGCAGTAAATTCCCACATGTCTAGATATGTGATGTACCACATGGTTAGTGCCTTTCTCAAAATTTCATTCATTCAGCTACTGACTCATTCAGCAAATAGTTATTGAGTGCTTATTGGGTGTCCTGTATGAGTACTGAGCTCTAGGAATATGATGGTGAAGTAGGTACCTCTCCATGTAGCTTACAAGTCTAGAGCTTACAATTACTAAACAAAATTACAACTGCTGCTCTTTAAAAAATACCAAATAGACAAAGAGGGAGGGAGTATTTAACATATTGATATTCTGGACAATTGAGAATTACCATATATACCATGAATGGATTTTCAATTTACAAGTAAGTAAATTTACCTATAAGTAGTTTACTTATGAATATGTAGGCCAGAATAACAGTTCTGTTCATTCACAAAATGTTTATTGGACCAGCGTATGGGCGACTGCGTAAAAATCTGGGTTACATGACTAACAAATTTCCTATCCTTAATAAGCTCACAATCTAAGTGAGGAAATGAAAAAATTAACAAAGAGCTTCAATATAGATGACAAGAGCTTTAATGAAGGATGGAAAAAATTCTGGGAGAACAGGGATTGGGCAGGTAATAAAGGTTGGAAGGAGGGCAGCATTTAGAACTTTCAGCTGAGTCTGAAAGAATGAGTAAGGCTTTCTCTGACTGGCTTATTTCGCTTAGCATAATACTCTCTAGGTCCCTCCATGCTGTCTCAAAGGGTAAGAGATCCTTTATTTTTTATAACTGCATAGTATTCCACTGTCACATGATTTCACTTTTATGTGGAATCTAATGAATAAAATAAACTAATGAACCAAACAGATCCAGAGACATAGAAGCATGGAATAGACTGGCAAATCTCAGAGGGAAGGGGATAGGAGGGGGTGGGAAGGGATTAACCAAAGAATTTATATGCATACACAGACAATGTGGTGAAGGCCTGGGGCGGGGTGGGAGCCGGGTGCAGGGGGGTCATGGAGAGTGGGTAAAAGGGGGACATCTGTAAGGGGAGGGGGACATCAACAATACAGATAAATTAAAAGAAAAAAAAGAATGAGTAAGGTCATGCCAGTCAGGCAAGGGGTTGGGGAGTTCACTTTGGATGGAGGGAACAGCATATACATTCCCAACTGAAAGTAGTGCCTTCAGGGTGAGCAGAGTGTGCATCTGGGCAACAGCCAAAAGCAAGCCTAGAGGGGGAAAGAGAAGCTACCTCTTGAAGGGCTCTGTAAGCCTTGACAACACAGTTGAACTTTATCTTGCAAGCAATGGAAAGCCTCTGTTTCCTTGGAGAATGATTGGATTAAATGATTAGATTGCCTGCTGAAACATTGGTCAGGCTGAAGTATTATGCACTCTGCACGTTTCTGAAGGTGTGGCCTGAGATGTAAAGACTGGAGGGAGCATGGGCCATGTAAGCAATGACAGTGCAGTGGCAGGAGGATGATAATCATCATTCGTTCTTTCTCAAACAGAGTTTATATGAAAGTGAAAGAAGCATGTCTAAGAAGAGGTTGTATTTTTTATTTTTTTTATCTATAATTTCTTTATTGGTTAAGGTATTACAAATGTGTCCTCATCCCCCCATTAACCCCCAACCTCCATTACAACTCAGTCCAGTCTCTTCATTAAAAAAAGCCTAAACCTGGCCAATGTGGAGTGTCATCCTGTGCACCGAAGGGTCAAACATTCAATTCCCTGTCGAGGTGCATGCCCAGGTTGTGGGTTCCAGGAGGCAACCGATCAATGTTTCTCTCACACCTCTCTCTCTCTCTCTCTCTCTCTCTCTCTCTCTCTCCCTCTCAAATCAGTAAAACAAATCCTCAGGTGAGGATTGAAAAAAAAGAAATTAATTTCCTATCACTCAGTTGCTTGGGCCTAAAACCTAAACTTCCCTTGCCTTCTCTCTTTTCCAATACCTCAGTCACTGCCGTAGAATCTACCGTCCCCAGTGTATCTACTCCAGACCCTCCTCCCCTCCTCCCCTCCTCCGGTCCAGGTCACCACCATCTCCCCCTGGAATACAGCAGGGGCCTCCTATTGCTCTCCCTTGTGTCCAGGTTTCCAAGGGGCATTAGGAAGGTTGAGAATCACTGCTCTAAAATTAATAAAAAACATCCTCAGGTAAGGATTAAAAAAACAACTAGATTCATATTACAAGAGGAATAAAACTGCTCATGCCTTTTGACTTAGTGATTCCATTAGAGGATTTCCAAGAAAACAATCTAGATTAGAGAAAAATAACTTAGTGCAAAGATGCTTTTTAACTATACACTCAGCCAACAAATGAAAATAATCCAAAAAGTCTGAAAATAAGGGATGGCTTCAGCCAAATGTCATCTATCAACATGACTAAATACTACATAATATTAAATTAACTGCAGCCATACATGGGAATGTTTTTGGTGGGTAAAGCAAAATTCAAAATAATATATACACACTGACTACAACCATAAGTCCCAACTATGTGTTGAGCCCAAAGCTAGTTTCTAGGAACACAAAGCTAGTTTCTGTCCTCTGAGATCTCACAGTTCACAGATAAAGCAAGACACACACAATTACATAACAATGTGAGAATTCTAGACAAAAGTGGGCACCATGAGAGCCCAGAAGAGAACCTGCCCGATTTAGAGGCCACACAGACACACCCGAGGACATTAAAATCAGTGGCAGAACTCAGGTACAAATCTTGATGATCCCAAACAAGACCTTGCTAATTTGGATAGATTATCTGGACATGAAAATAGAAATTGTAAAACTTATCACGGAAAACACTCAAACCCCAAAGAATATTTGTACAGAGCCCCTTCAGAGTCCTTGGACCCTGCTCTGAGAAACAAAGCCGTAGAAGTAGGAGGATGGAAGTGGAGGGGAAGAAAATAAAGACTCACTCAACATTGCTTAGCTTCTGATTATGACTGAGTCAGAGGACATCAGAGACTGAAGCCCCAGCATCTGGGAGAATAGCAGGGGGCTCCCTGAAATAAGAACCCCAAGAAAAGGATCAGGCTTCAGGGTAAAAATAAGTTCCATTTCTGACATACTGAGTTTGAGGGCCGTGTAAGAGGAGAAAGGTAGAGGTCTTCAGATTTTGCTGGAAATTTATCTCTGGAGATTTGGAGTGAGAGACTCAATTCCAACTTCATCTTTTGGGGAGAGTTGTAGCTGGAAATGGATGCTAAACAACAGGTATGAACATACCTATGTAACATTACTAAATATAGAAGGTATCCCTTTTTAGTCCCTCAAATATTTGTTAAGCATCTACTTTTCATAGTATCTCCATCAAATTGATGAATAAAAATAAAAAAAGATAATCTATAATAAATAATAAATTATGGAATAGAGGATCAGCTTCATACAGGATATATCGATCTCGTATTTTCCCATGAGAAAAATTCTCTTAAAAATGAATAAAATTTAGAAATATGATTTGATTAATATAACATGAAAGCTAACTTTTTCTACAGTGCTATATTCATGACCATCTCCTACCAAGCCTGCGAACTGCTGAGATAAGGACTGTGAGACTCTGTCTTATATGACTTTCTAACAAACACCTGGAAAAAAAAATAGTTACTCTGTGTGGAAGGAATTCTGTAAACAGAAAAATACTCTGTATGGCTCCCAAACACTAGGAAGTTTCAAAGCTCTAAAGAGAGCATTTGTGTGTATGCACATGCCACCGAGTTCTGCTGTTGGAACAATCCGGCTGCCAATGCGGAGGGGTGTGCTTTCATTCATTTGAATTCTACAGTTACTCATACATAAATTAGAGGCAATGCAGAAAATGTGAGAAAATCGGAATTCATTTATCATTTTAGTACTACTAAGATTCTTTTTGTGTTTGTGATCAGTATGTGCCAACATTACAATTATGTTATCTCCAGAAATGACTTGAGAAGACATTTTCAATGATGAGTTTTGAGTAGCAGGACTGGAAAGGATATTGTCAGTCTGTTGTACATTCAGAGTGTGCTGAATCCCATGCTCTTTTTGCAAACATGCTTCAATGCACAGAGGAAAGTGAAAACAACACTAAATCTCAGGGCCGCAGAGGGAGAGCTGACAGAAGAAAAACACAATTTCGGCGTATACACTCCGTTGTATACCAAAACACCAGTTCTCCTTGTTGAAACAGACATAACCCAAGAAAATAAAGATAATGTGTGTTCTTCCTGACGCTCTCTCTTCCTACTCCCTTATTGTCTTTGCATACAAGTGGCATAAACAACCTAGGATTAAGAGGGAAGTATTTGGTTTTTTTAAGCCCATCAACTGAGGCTTATGAACAAAATGGAGCTTCCCAAACACATCATAATTGCCTATAAAACCTATTAAAAATAGAGACTTCTGGTCCAATCACAGAAACTGATTCAGTAAGTCTGGGGTGAATCCAGGAATCTGAACTTCCCAAAGCACCCCCTGCCCCAACACACACACACACACACACACAATGCTAATAACAAGCCAAGTTTGTGAACAAAGAACTGCACTCAGCAAATAACAGTAAAGGCTTTCATATGGACAGCAATTCAGAGTTTACAAAACACACCCTCACATAAACCATTTCATCCCCATTGCAAAGGAGGAAAATGAGGCGCAGAGTGGTTCAAGGTCACAAGCCTCTACATGTTGGACCTCCGTTCAGATGCCGCAGTACAATGCTGTCTCCACAGAAGCAGTATTGGAGCACCAAACTTCCGGGCACTGTGAACTCTGGTCTGGTCTTGGGTCTCATTTCAGAGAATCCACGCAACTGACCAACTAATAACTGCGGTGCACCCGAACAATTCTGCCCACAGTTTGGAATGACCATTTAATTTGCATCCCACTTTTCACCATATAAGCACTAAAAATACACATTCAAAAGGAACTTTAATAAATGTGTACCATACACAGCTTGTAACATTCTAAAGCAGGGTGGGGGACGTCCGGCTGCAGGCCGCATAAGGCTCACAAATCATTTGGTCTGGCCTTGCCAAGGCATTATGGGTGAGCTAATTAAATGCTTGACCAAATATAGCAGACTAATTTTTTAAGTTGTTAATTTTGTATGGTCCTCGAATGATACAGATATCCAAATGGCCCCGCCTCTGTAAAGTAATTTTATTTTATAAGCTATAATAACAAGTTATCTAAAGACAAAGAAAACAAGTGCATCCACTTCTGCAAAGAAAGTAATGTCCACACCCTGACTACTAACTTCTGTAACATTCTGCTGAATGCCAAATGGTTTATTTTTATTTCCACGTCTAATTGTAAGTTTCTAGGTAATATAACTAGGATCCCAAAAGAGAGGAACAAGATCCCGTGTAAATAGGAAATATCAAGTAACAGTAGCTGGGGGTGTATGGGTGTATGAGGAGACAGCAGTGAGGCCGGCAGGAGAGTGGAATATGCTGGTTCAGTATGGGTTTCTTGGGTTTTGTCTGTGCGCTTCTGCTTAACCTACCGAGGAGGAGGACAGGCTATGGCAGAAAAGGCTGGTTCACATCCTGGAAAACACGCTGCAGACCAATGTGGAACACAGGAGAGCTCTAATTCTACCGGCAGGTTATGGTCCACAGGCTAACTCCAGCAGCCTGGCTTTGTTTTTGTTTTGATGGCCCACAAGTTAAGAATGGTTTTTAACATGTTTAAATGATTGGAAATAAATCAGAAGAATGATACTTTATGACATGTGAAAATTATATTCAACTCATATTTCAGTGTTCATAAATGAAAGTTTACTGGGATTATTCACTTGATTGTCTAAGGCTGCCTTCACATTACAAGGGCAGGGTTAAGTAGTTGTGAAAAGTAGTCAGATCCACAAAGCCTAAAATATTTGTTACCTGGCCCTTCAGCGGAAACGTTTGTCAATCCCTGTTTTAGCAGAGGTATTAGCTTGCTTCCTAAAAACTGACTCTGAACTAGCCTTCGCTTGCTGAATATGAGATAAAATACTGAACTTAAAATCATCTCAGGTACATTTTCTTTAATATTGACCTATAAAGCACACCACAGTCTAGTTATTCTCACCTGAGTGTCCCCGTATTGAGTTGAGAGGATTCCTGTGTGTTCCTGACCCAGGAGAAGGGGCAGGGAAGGGTTCTGCATGTTCAGTTCTATTGTTAGAATGGCAGGTACACAGAGGCAGGTGAGCACACGGAGCCAGCAGAGCCCTCTGCATGGGGTGTGTGTATCTGTTCCTTTAATTGAGGAGCAGATAGCTTTCTCCTGTCAACAAGGATCTGTTACCGTCGTTGCAGCATTAATATTAAAAAACCAGAAATGCTGCATGTAAAGCATAATTCAAAATGGAAAGGCAGGAGCTGCTATCTTTTCCCTTCCACTGCAGCCGAGGGTGGCCTAGCAGAGCCCAGACAGTTCTGGTCCATTACCAGCAGCCTAATTTCTGCCAGACATCTCTGAAGGCAACACAAATTACAAAGCATTTGCTATTGTTACACCATTCAGCTAACTCCATTGTCAGAACATTTCAAACACTGTAATTTCGACTGGAAAAAGTGGGGAGCCCCGCTCCTTGGAACTGCCTGTTAGACTATTCCATGTCAAGCTTGCTTGGGAGTGGGCATAAGAAACTATTCTCCACTAGGAAATCAATGTTTGTAAATACCCTGGAAAGCCAGATAATAGCCATAATGGTTTAGAATAACAGTAACCAGCGTGGTTTACTATTAACATTGCAAGTACATATTTTATTTCATGGCTTTACACACATATTGTTAGCTCAACTCTCTTAAGTGTTTAATGTTGGGTTTTTGTTTGGCTCCTTGTGTGTATTGGTTCAACTCAAAGTATGTTACTCACATTTCAAACAACACTGAATCTAGCCCTCTTTCCCAGTGTTTTTACCTCAACCCTCTGTTAACAACACTTTCCAGTTTACAATGTACCTAGTCCTTAGATTCCAAGGTAATAAAGAAGGAGCCCTTATATTGAAGAACTCCATGGGCTTGCTTTCCTGTTGGAAACTTGAAAATGCTTTAACAAGCCATCACACTGGGCTGAATTCAAGGAGTGTATCCATGCACTAGTGGGGCGTGCATGGATACGATACTTGATTTCTTTGTGTCCCAGTTTCCTGTCTGCCGGGGTTCTTGTTCCAGCATCTAGAAGGGTTCAGCAATCTGGAAAAGGGGCTGTGTGTAACTCAGGTAAGAGTCCAGAGCCAAAACATAACTTTGCAAGGCATGTGGAGGTCAGAGGAGCCTAGCTTAAGAAACTAAGTTCTCCGCGTCTCAGGACCCCATGCTTTTTAACACAAATTGTCCCGAGGCGAGGCAGAGAGATATACTTCAAAGGGTCAGTTTTCGTATACACAGTCCATTGTCAGATTGGAAGAATTAGCCTATGGATGTTCAGGTGTTTGGTCAGTAGGAGACAATAACATGTAGATTTAGATGCCCTGAGCTGTCTGGCAGCAAGCAATCATCCCATTTCAGGTTTGGGGAAATGCCTTCAGCCATTCCCAACAGGCGATAACATATGTGACTCAGCCCTTGTTGAGTCCCCAAGTTCCATCAACTTTTTGATGAAACTCTTGCAATTAAGACATCCTAGAATTGGCTTCCGCACCTGTCAAATGGGGTTAATACTTTAATGATGGTTTTGACTCAGCAAATTTACTAAAAATCATTGAATTATATACTTAACACTGATCAACTTCATAATATGTAAATAATTCCTCAATAAAGTTGTTAAAACATTTATTTAAAAAAATTTAGTTAAGGGAAGAAGTCGTGGACAAGAAACCATCAGTGAGTAAAGGAAGACGGCAGACATGCTCATTGAGAAAGAGAGAAAGGGGAAGGGCTCAGTAATCAGGGCAAGCTTGAGAGAATGGACAGAACTTTAAGAGTGTGTTTCGGAGTCATGTCCTACTTAAAACCATCTTCCCAGATTCCCCTGGCACCACAACTCCTCTTCCCCGACCCTCAAAGGTAATCGTGCTCTTTTCTAGAGGTATTTAGGAGATGCTTTTGTTAACCCAGTCTTCACACTGCAGGGCAACTGTTCATTTAAAAGTCTGATCTTCACGGGACTGAGAGTTCCTGGAGCTCAGAAGCTGTGCATGTGGTAGGCCTAGTCCCTAACTCAGCCCAAGAGCTCAAGAATGTTAGAAGAATGAAAGAATGAATAAACATTGCCACAGCAAAAAGGCAAAAAAAAGGAGAGAAGATTTTGAATAGTCAATTTAATATATATGGATATTCAAACTGCTTAGCACTAAGTGAATGGTTTTATTATTAACAAAACATGCCAAAAACTATGCTACAGAAAGAAGTCCATTTTGAAGCAACATTAACCTACAAAATAAAGATGTTCAAATACATAGATCTAATATTAGATAACCCCCTGTCCTATTTCCAAGGCTTAAGGGGCCCAGATATTGGCCAGACCTCAAAAGACCTCACAGAGCTATCTACATCTTATGGTCAGAATCCTCCAAGATGACAATTAGCAGCAATCCCACTCTTACTAACCCTTGTTGGGCCTGCTGAGGATTCATTCGTCAAGAACCTGGTCTGAAAGAGAAAAGTCAAAGGTAACAGAAAGCAAGGAAGAGGGTAAGCAAGAGATGTGTTCCAGACTGCCCCCTCTTCTCCTCCTCAAAGGTAAAACACTATCCAGCATGCCAGGGAACTGCTGGGCTATTTATTTAGTGGGTACTAGATGCAATTCCATCACCCATTCAATAGATACATATTGAGCCCCTACTCTAGGCCTGCCATTGTTCTAGGCAGTTGGTACATCAATGAATAAAGCATTTAAACATATTCAAGAACGAGATGGGGTGACCCCAACTGATGTCAAGATTTACTGTGTTAAGTAGCAAATAAGATCTGAATAAAGAGCCCACACACTCATCTACACTTGGAAACTTAATATATGACAAAGGTGGCATTGCACATTGGTGGTAAAATGATGGGTAGTCAATAAATCTTGCTGGAATAATTGAATATATATATGAGGAAAAACAATTCCTACCTCACTTCCTACACTAAATTTAATTCCAAGTGGATTAATGGCCTAAATATTACAGGCACAACTTAAACTCTTATTAGGTAAATATCGTTAGTCTGCAGATATGGAAGAATTCCTTATAAAACCAAAAGCACAAATCACAAAGGAATGAATAGATAACATCAAATACATTAAAATTCATAAAAATAATAAATTACAAACAACACAAACTGGAGAAATATATTTTCAACTCAGTAAGTAAAAGACAACCCAAAAGAGAAATGAGTAAAAGATATGAGCAGGTAATTCACAGAAGAGGAAACTCAAAGGGCCGATGAATACATAAAAATACGTTCACCCACACCACTAATCAGAAACCACAAATTGAAACCATGATAAGATAATATTTTGTCCCCATCATATTTGAAAAAAAAATTAAGCCTGACAGTTCCAAGTGTCTGGGGAAAATCTAGCCCATCTAGTAAATCTCTTTGGAGAAGAGTATGGCAACATCTAGTACAATTGACAGTATGTTTACCCTGCAGCCCCTCCACCACTCCAGCCCTAAGTGCCCTAGTACTCACAAAGCCACAGCAGCATTGTTTTGAAACAAGCCTAAGTATATGGCAAAACAGAAAGCATAACTTAATTATGTAGTATTCTGATACATGAGTATGCTTAGCTCTAAAAATGCATGATCAGCTACTGGTATCAAAAAGATGGAACTTAGATATATAATGTTGAGCAAAAAAGCAAATTACAGAATACAGGCATTCCTATACACACATGTGAAATCTATATCTATATCTATATCTATATCTATATCTATATCTATAGATAGACATAGATATAGATATAGATATATAATTAAAAGCATAAAAAAATAAGAGCATCTTGCTTAAGAATATATGCATATGTAGTAAAAGTACTGAAGTGCATAGATATGTTAAATTCAGAATAGAGGCTACCTGTGATGGGAAGGAGAGGTAGTACCAGGAGAGCTCTATATCTATTGCTTTTTTTGTTTTAGAGTCTTTTATTGAAGTATAATTTACAAACAGTGAAACAGATCTTAAGTATGCAGTCCAATGAGTTTGATCAATGTATACACCCATGTAAACCACGCCAATATCAAGAATATTTCCATTACCCCAGAGAATTCCTTTATGCCCCTTCCTAGTAAGTCCCTACCAGCAAACACTGTTTTGATTTCTAACACCATAATTTATTTTTTCCTGTTCTAGGATTTCAAATAAGTGGAATCATACAGTATGTATTCTTTTGTGTCCAGCTTGAGATTCATCCATGTCCGTGAATGTACAGTAGTCTATTCTTCTTTATGGCTGAGTAGTATTCTATTTCATAAGTACACAATTTATCTTAATAATTAAAAAAATAAGTTGTGGTCGATACATGGGTGTCAACATATTATTCTTTATACTTTTTTATACATATTAAAGATTTCCTTTTTAAAAAAGTATCAGTCACCAAATGCTAGAGATTCCCTAGGGCATATACCTAAGGGTGAAATGGCTGGGTTGTAGATTATGCATACTGTCAACATTACTAGATATTGCCAATTCTAGTTTCTGACCACAGACCTACTGAATCAGCTGCTTAGTAGATGTTGCTCAAGAATCTGTAGTTTTAAATTGATTTCAGAGGGAGGGAAGGGGAGAAAGAGAGCAATATAGACAGACAAACAGATAATTGTTGTTCCACTCATTTATGCACCCACTAGTTGATTCCTGCATGTGTCCTGACTGGAGATTGCAACTTCGGCATATTGGGATAATGCTCCAACCAACTGAGCCACCTGGCCAGAGGAACCTACATTTTTAACAAACTCCCCAAGTAATCTTTCTGTACAACAGCATTTACAAAACAACTATTCATAAATACATTCTCTTTGTGGTATTCTATAAGCCCAATGGCTTCTATTACCACATGCCAAAAACTCATACATTTATATATTTAAATAAAACTTTCTTCTAAGGAAAACACCTTAATAATGATCTGCTATGGTTCTCTCTACTCCAATGATTCCCAGGTGACAAACTCAATGTGCACAAAACAGAAGCGATTTTCTTGTTTTTTTCCTCCAGAGTTTTATATCTCAGGTCATGGCACCCCATACACCCAGTTTTACCAAGCCAGAAACCTGGGAGTCTGTCATTCCTAACTCCTCTCCTCCCTATCCTCCACATCCTATCAGTCACCAAGTCCTACTGATTCTACCGCTAAATACCTCTTAAATAGAATACATGTCTCCATTCCCTTATGGCCTTCCTAGTCCAGGGCATCTGGATTACTGTAGTGGCCTCCTCACCACTCTTCCTATGTCCAGGCTTGTCGCGCCAGTCCATTCTTCACCTTTGGCCAAAGGAACCTTCAGAAACAGTTACTGTCAAACACCTTCTTAGAGCCCCTCAATGGTTTTTTGTTGCCCTTAGGATAATTCTCAACACGTCTTAGCCTTTCATGACCTGTCCTCTCCCTACCTTTACAACCTCAACCTCTGCACCCTACCCATTCAGCTACTCTGCACCTCACTTGCTTAAATGTGCCATTCATTGCTCCTCTTTTGCATATGCTGTTCATTCTGCCTAGAATACAATCCACCTCCTCTTTCCCTGTTTCCCTTGCTCACCTTTCAAATCTCAGCTAAACAGTAATCTTATCTGGAAGGCTTTTATGAACCCCCAGGCTAGGTTAGGAACTCCCACTACAATCGCCTAGCAACTTATTCTTCCTTTGCAATAGCATACCACAGTTCCCAGAACAGCTCAATTATCTTTTCAGATGGACTACAAACTTGATGAGGTGATTAGACGATGCTGAACCTGCTCACTCACCATGGGTCCTAGCATATAGTAGGAGGTTCATTTAAAATATTGGTTTGATGAATGTTACCACATCACATTTAGTCTACATGCAAACAAAGCTTAGAAGCAGCCTCAGTTATTCCTTTCAACTTGAAGATATGCACAGTTCTAAATTCACAAAGTCATCCATTATCTACACTCGTGTCTGTTTTATCCTCCTGCAGCTTTGGCAAGCACTGTCTGCCACCAGAGAAGCAGTCCATCAAAAATCACACCTCTGCAAGATTCAGCACTAGCCAGACTGATGTTCAAACCTTTAAAAAGCCCTGTGTATTTTCAACAGTGTCACAGCTCAGTTACAAGGGAAGCACAATGCATGAAACCGTGTTAGGATTACAGTGATTGAAGTGGAAAGGCTTTTGGAAAAAGGACTGGACGTTTATATTTTTTGTCCTTGGATTTATGTCCAAGGCACAGCTGGGTATACTCAGGCTGCCAAGGATGGAGGCTGCATGTGAGTTCCCCAGCAGTTTCCCTAGAGCAGAAGCTCTCAATTTTAAATCTGCAACCTTCCATCCCCTCCCCGCTCCTGCTTTTTTAGCAAAAACATTAAGCACACAGACTGTGTTGCTAGAATGACTGATTGAAAATCCCTGCAACATCATTTATTAGCTGTGGTACTCTAGGCAAATTACTTAGCCATTCAGTGTCGAGTTTCCTCACTTGAACATGGAAAAAATAGCACTTATTTCATAGGTTTGCTGTGAGGATTAAATGAGATAATTACATGTAAGATGCTTAGAGTAATGGTTCAATAAACATTATACATATCTAGGGGCATAGGAGTAGGTTTGGAGAAGAAGAGAAGTTAAACAGAAGAGAAAGACAGAAGCAAAGTAATCTGCTATCTACATATATATAAAAGCCTAAGCAGCCTGACCAGCTGACCAGCCAGTAGCTATGATGAGCACTGACCACCAGGGGGCAGATGCTCCATGCAGGAGCTGCCAAGCTGTGGTGCCTTGGCAGCTGCAGTTCTCAGGTGACGCACCCACAACCAAGCTAATAAATAGCTGAACTGGATTTGAATCAAGGCAATCTGTCTCCAGAGAAGTCCTGGCCACTAAGAACTGATGTCTTCTACCTTCACACCTGCCCCTGGGAGAATGGAACTCCTGAATTGTAAAGGAGAAAGTGAAGCAAAAGGATGGAAGGGAAGGAACGGAAGAATAAACAAAGTAAGGCCAGACTCATCTGTTTTCTCCATTTAAAACAGGTTTCCTTTTATCATTCCTTCACAGACATAACAGAGCCCACTATCTTTGTAGACACTTTACTTAGAATTCAGTAGGCCAGGCTGAAGTCACAATCACTGTTAAAGACTTCAACAGACTTACAGATCCTTCTCAACCTAAAAGATTCAAATGTGAAATGGAAACGAGAGACATACATGTGGGGGACAGGCAGGAGAGCAGTGAGTGGGCACTAGGGACCTCTGTCTAGAGCGGCAAGACCAGCTGAGGGGCTTGAGAGTCAGATAAAGGATTCAAGTTCTTGTTGGGCCTGTAACATCAGAAAAATGCCTTAACATCTCTGAGCATCACCTTTTCATCCGTAAAATGGTAACAAGAACATCTGCCTCTCCAGGGATTACTTTCACACAGTGTTAGGAAGAATCAGGCACTCACACATTGCTGGTGGGGGGTGCACACGGTGGGCAATCTGGTCATCGTTCCTCACTTTTCTCAATTTAACAATCTCACATAGCACTCACAATATGCCCGGCACTATACTAGTCACTTTACTAGCGTTAGCTTAATCAATTTTTTGGTAGGTTGTTTGCAAAATGTCGGCAGTGATTCCCTTGAGTGTATCCTTGAGCTTGGCCAGGGTACGTGTTTTGGTCGGTGGGACAATAGCAAATGTGACACAAGCAGAGATCTGAAGGGTGCTCGTGCTTTGGGATCTGCTGTCTCTTGCTGCCCTCTGGAACCCTGAGACCACCATGTGAAGAAACCTGACCTAACTGACTGAACATGAGAGATCACATGCCATCCCAAATGAGGTCCCTACAGACCCACTCGCCTGTCATCTGCCAGACATGTGAGTGGGGCCATCATAGATCCTTCCACTAGCAGCTGACCTACCAGGTGACCACAGAAGCATGAGAGAATCCAGCAGAGCTCAGCGGGGCTGGCCCAGATTAGAAGAGCCTCCTGCCAAACTACAGATTCATGAGTGAAGTAAAGTAGTTATTGCTCTTAACACACTAAATTTTGGAGTGCTTTGTTATGCAACACAACTAAACTAATGAATACCATCCTCACAGTAATCCTGTGAGGTAGGTACTATTATTATTTTTCTTTTTAAAAAATCAGGCAACTGAGGCAAGGAGAGGTTAAGGGACTTGCACAATTTGTAAATGGCAGAGTCAAGAGCAACACCTTGCAATCCAGCTTAAAGTCTGTGCTATACTTGGATATTTTAGATATAGGTATAGATAAGATATAGACATAGGTGTAGATATCTCCCCTATGCTATGCTGCTTCACCTAACAAAAGTAAGGATGTTCATATCACTTGACACAGAAATTCTACTGTAATATGTCATACAGATATACTTGCACATATGTAAAACAATGTATGTATAAGAATATCCACTCCAGCACTGCTGATAATAGCAAAAGACTAGAAACAACCAATTCTAGTATATCCATATAGATATCCCAGCCCTAGCTGCTGGAGTGCGTACAGGAGGCAACTGATTGATGTTTCTTTCTCACATTGATGTTTACCTTTCTCTCCATAACTCTCTCTCTAAACAACAACAACAAAGACCAACATTCCTCAGGTGAGAATTGAAGAAAGAAAGAAAAAAAAGGCATCCCATATGTAGCCATAAAAGAACCAGGTAGATCTACAAATACTGATTTTATATGTAAGGGAAAAAAACAAAGTGCAGGCTTCAGGGGTACAACTCTATAATACATTATCTGTATATTGTACTGTGTGTTTAAGTCTCCTTCCATCACCATTTATCTCCCCTTCACCTCTGATAATCACTATACTATTGCCTATGAGATTGTTTTTTTGTTTTCTTTTTTTGCTTAATCTCTTCATCTTTTTCACCCAGCTCCCCAACCCTCTCTTCTGACAGCTATTAGTCTGATCTCTGTATCTGTTTTTATTTTGTTAGTTTATTTTGTTCATTAGATTCCACATATAAGTGAAATCACATGGTATTTGTCTTTCTCTGACTGGCTTATTTCATGTATCATGGTACTCTACAGGTCCATCCATGCTGTTGCAAAAGGTAAGATTTCCTTCTTTTTTATGGCTGAGTAGTATTCCATGATGTAATGTATCACAGCTTTTTTATCCATTCATCTACTGATGGGCACTTGGGCTGCTTCCAAATCTTGGCTATCCTATATAATAAAAGGCTAATATGCAAATCAATCGAACAGTGGAACGACCAGTTGCTATGACGCACACTGACCACCAGGGGGCAGATGCTCAATGCAGGACCTGTCCCCTGCTGGTCAATGAACTCCCACAGGGGGAGCACCAATCAGCCAAAAGCCGGGCTTACGTCTGGCGAGCTCCGTGGCAGTGGCGGGAGCCTCTCCTGTCTCCATAGCAGTGCTAAGGATGTCCGAATGATGGCCTAGCACACTCTCCGCGGGGAACAGGCCTAAGCCATTAGTCAGACATCACCCAAGGGCTCCCAGGCTGCCAGAGGGATGTCTGACTGCCAGCTTAGACACGATCCCCCAGGGAGTGGGCCTAAGCCGTCAATTGAACATCCCCTGAGGGGACCCGGACTGTGAGAGGGTGCAGGCCAGGCTGAGGGACCACCACCACCCCGCAAGTGCACAATTTTTGTGCACCAGGCCTCTAGTTGTAAATAATGCTGCAATGAACATAGGGGTGCATATATTCTTTTGAATTAGTGTTTTGGGTTTCTTTTGATATATTACCAGAAGTGGGATCACTGGGTCATAAGGCAGTTCCATTTTTAATTTTTTCCATGCTGCTGTCCACAGTGTCTGCATCAATCTGCATTCCCACCAGCAGTGTATGAGGGTTCCTTTTTATTCACATCCTCACCAATATTTGTTGTTTGTTGATTTATTGATGACAGCCATTCTGACAGGTGTGGGTGCTATCTCGTTATGATTTTAATTTGCATTTCTCTGATTAGTGATGTTGAACATCTTTTCATATGTCTATTAGCCAACTGTAGCTCTCTTTGGAAAAGTGTCTATTCAAGTCCTTTGCCCATTTTTATATTGGATTGTGGGAGGTTTTTTTTGTGTTGAATGTTATAAGTCCTTTATAAATTTTGAATATAACCCTTTATCAGATGTATCATTGTTGAATATGTTCTCCCATTCAGGGGATCGTCTGTTCATTTGGCTGATGGTTTCTTTTGCTTGATGTAGTCCTATTTGTTTATTTTTGTTTGTTTGTTTTCCTTGCCCAAGGAAATAAAGCAGAAAAATATGCTGCGAGAAATGTAAGAGATTTTACTGCCTACGTTTTCTTCTAGGATTTTTATGATTTCAAGTGTAACATTTACGTCTTTAATTCAGTTTGAGTTTATTCTTGTGTATGCTGTAAGAAGGTGGTCTAATTTTAGTTTTTTGCATGTATCTGTCCAATTTTCCTGACACCATTTACTGAATAGTCTATGTTTACACCATTGTATGTTCTTGCCTCCTTTGTTAAATATTAATTGATCATAAAGGTGTGGGTTTATTTCTGGACTCCCTATTCTGTTTCATTGATCTATTTGTCTGTTCTTATGCCAGTACCATGCTGTTTTTATTACTACAGCCTTGTGTTATAGTTTGATATCACATAGTGAGATTCCTCCAACTTTGTTCTTCTTTCTCAAGATTGCTGTGGCTATTCGGGATTTTTTTGTGATTTCTAACTCTTTCAATACAAGTTTTTTTTAAAAGCTAACCAATCCTTTGACACTTATGGCTCTGCACAGGAAAGAGTTCATTTTGGATGGAAAAATAAAGAACAAAACATTAACTAGCTATGTGAAGAGGGTAAAGAAGAATCCAGCACATGGCTTCTCTGGTGGTCATGACATGAAGCTGAAAGCACTGGGCAGAGTGGTAATGCACCATTTGAGCCTCCTCACGCAGTTTGTAGACAGCACAGTATAATGGCAAGAGCCAGGGCCTTGGAGTCAGCAAACGCAGGTATAAATCCCAGCTCCAACACTTAGCTGAGTGACCTTGAGCAACATAACCTTTCAAAGGACTCTTAGTACATGTACCACAGTACCAGGTACACAGGAAATGTTCCTTAATGCTAGTTATTATCATTTATCACTGGGGGCATCCCAGCTAAGGTCTAACAACTCCCTTTCTCTCTCTCTCTCTCTCTTAAATACACACACACACACACACACACACACAGCAACCAGAGGTGTACATTAGAGGATTCTCGCCTCTCCCTCTCATATCAGCAAGTTCAGTTGACTCTATCTCCAAAACACATCCTGTCTCTCCACCTGTCTTTCATCACCCCTGCACAGAAAAGTGGACTCTCTCCCTTATTGCTACCATCACTTTCCATAATCCATTCCATGCACATTAGCCAATGTTCAAAAAAGTAAACCAGATCACATCATTATACTCCTCTATAGGAGGGAGGGAGGGGGAAAGAAGAGGGAGAGGAGAGGAGAGGAGAGGAGAGGAGAGGAGAGGAGAGAAGAGGAGAAGAGAGGAGAAGAGAGAGGAGAGAGAGGGGGAGAGAGAGATTTACTGTTTCACTTATTTATGCACTCACTGACTGATTCTTGGATATGCCCTGATAGGGGATCAAACCCATAAGTAACCTTGGTGTATGGCAGGGGTGGGGAACCTTTTTTCTGCCAAAGGCCACTTGGATATTTATAACATCATTCATAGGCCATACAAAATTATCAACTTAAAAATTAGTCTGCTTAAAAAAATAGCCTGCTATATTTGGTCAAACATTTAATTGACTCACCCCTAATGCCTTGGCAGGGCAAGACCAAGAGATTTCACAGGCCTTACATGGCCCGCGGGCCAGATGTTCCCGACCCCTGGTGTATGGGGACAACCCTCTAACCAACTGAGCTACCCAGCCAGGTCCTATTTGTTTACTTTATTGTCTAATTTCTCAACTAGCATGTAGCCTCCAAGAAAACAGGTTCTTGGCTGTCATCTCCCCACTGTACTCCTAGGGCTTAACACAATGCCTACACTTAGTAGGTGCTTAATACATAGGCCTTATACAGTGGGGCCTTGACTTACGAGTTTAATTCGTTTCATGGCGGAGCTCGTAACTCAAATTACTCGTATGTCAAATCAATTTGACAAATCAATTTACTGGGCTGATGTTATGGCATTCACTGTGACGTTCACTACACCAACTAGCAGTGGGGTATCTGAAGCTGGCTCGTAACCCGAATTTTAGCTCGCAAGACAAAGCAGAAATTCAGCCAAGAGACGGCTCGTATCTCGAAAAACTCGTTAGTTGGGACGCTCGTAAGTCAAGGCCCCACTGTAGTAGTTGTGGATATTAAAAATCAAATTGCTGAGCTCCAGTCCCAGAGATTCTGATTTAATGGGCCCGAAGTAGAGCTCAGGAATCTGCATTTCTAGCAGGCATCCATCTCTTCCTTCTTAAAGCAGGTAGTATGCAAATCACATTTTAAGATACAGACATGCCTCCTGGTACTGTGCTTCACTGAAACTGAAGGCAAGATCCCCGACTAGGAAAAAGATTACGACTTGCTTTATTGTGATCTCAATTTATTACGGTGGTCTGGAACCAAATCTGTATCTAATCAACACTCTGTCTGCAAATCTTGATTCTCCCTCTAACACACCTTACTTAGGCCAACAGATCCCATCCCACCTGCTTTCCTTAATTGCCCGGGTGGCATTGAAGGTAAAAGGAGGTTGCTGACCCCTGAATCTGGAGTTCAAACAAGTTACCGTGCCAGTTTCCATTTCTGCTGCTCCAACCAATGCCAGGCATTCAAACTAGCTGGTCAGCCAGACTGGAATCCTGTCCTCCCCAGAAACACCTGAGCAGGTTTGGACTAAGTCCAAAAGGTAAGCCAGGTAAATTTCCATGTCAGCACACTAGCAGACTTCCCAGAGGCAGCCAGGGCCAATTCATACTTGTTCTACAAACCCTCCAAATACCACTCCCCACCCCTCACATATACACATACGCTTACAGAAGACTTAATTCTGGCATCACCTGCAAAACGGGAGACCAGAGTCCCCCTTGAAGCAACCTTGCAGCTGAGAGGAAGAAATCTGTGACAGGACCGTTCAGATGACTAATGTAATAGACACACAGGTAATTTAGTAACAAGGCAACCCCAACGTGCAATCCAGAGAAATTCAAAGGCTCTACTGAAAAGTCTTATTGTGTCTTTACCATTTCTTCTCACCCTTATACCTTCAGAAAACACCCAACCAAAACTCTTTCCTGGACATCTCCGGGTCGCCTAAACTGTCAGGAAGTTGGCCTTAGGTCTGGGAAAATGTGGATGTCCTTAAGTTTCCTCTACTTCCCTTCTCCCCTGCAAGTGCCGAGATCCTGCGTTTGATTAAAACTGCCTCTGTCGCCAAGGTTTGGATGCAAACAGCACGCTGGGACTGTAACTTATGAAATCACCAACGCTTTCCAGTGGATGAGCTCCCCCAGACAGGTAGGATGAGCTGCGCAGGCCTGCGTGCCTGCTCTCCGCGGCTGGCAATAAGAAGCTCCAATCCCCAGGCTGTTCCTTGAGGTGGAATAAACCCTGCAGTTCAGCCTGCAGACTGGAATTTTCCCACTCAGAGCGCTGCTGGAAGAGGCGGGGTGCGCGCAGGGACCCCGCACTTGCTTCGGGAAGCAGCCCCGGCGGAGGGCGCCGCCTCCAGGACGCTGTGCGGTGCCCGTCGGTGGGCAGCGCCTAGTCGCTGGGGCAAGGGAACTTGAGTTCACACTCCCTCGCGCCTTCCAAACGCCAGAAGCCAGGGCATTTCTGGAGGCGAGGGCTGAGGTCCCCTCCTCGAAACACACACGCACAGGCACACACCCTCTGCCTCTCACCCCCTGACGTGGGACTGGGCCCCACCTCCCTGGAGTGTGCGCCCAGGGAGCCCCACCGACGCCTGGCGGCACAGTTCTCGAGGCTCCCGAGGATGGAGCGAGGGGCTGAGCAGCAGAACGCC